>NC_069143.1:1440959-1544124 GCF_943734635.1 Anopheles cruzii
CGAAAAACCACTCCGATTCGCGTCCAAAATCCAACTGATTTATTAAAACTAATTAGTCCCACTCTGTTCTTCACAACTCGCTGCCGTTCTTTGCGCCCCGGCACCTCGCTTGCACCTCCCCGCTTGTACCTGCTTGTACCATTCCTTCGTTTTTATACCCAATTTTCCTTAAACAATTCTTCCATTGCTTCCGTGGTGCTGCAAAGGTTTTTTTTTTCTTTTTTCTCTATCGGCCCACATTCTGGGTTTTTGTATCTGTGTCATCGGTGCCAAAACCTCGTTTTGTTTGGATTCTTCTGGGTCGGTTGCAGTTTGGCGAGAAGGGCGTAGGATACGGTGTGCTGGGCTAGGTTTCGTGTGCAGCTGGAAGTCCCAACAAGAAGGAAGCAAAACGAGAGTCGTATCAGTGTGAAGGAATTGAAATCAACCCCTCCCTAGAAAAGCAGTAAGAATGCGACAGAGAAAAGTGCGGGAGAGAGAGAGACTGAGAGGGAAACAAGAAACGGGGAGAAAGTGAGAGTGGTGTACTTGGGTGCTGCTCTCGGCAGCAAAGGCAAACGGTAGCGATCCGCTGACCCTGATGCCCCTTGTTGCACGTTGGATACTGGAGAAGCCTTCGACAATCCAAGAAGATCTGGACGACCAAGATATCGTCTTGGGCAATCTGAAAGCTGAAAGCCCACCCGGTTCACACGGAAAAAGAAAACCAGCACTGGAAGGACTGCCACAAATACACACACACCCACGCGTTAGACACACAGAGGGTCACAGGGTCCTAAGGTTCTACACAGCGCTCCCAACGCAGATAACGAATCCGATTTCTGACAAACTCTTCTGGAACTCCTTTTCCTCGTGCAGAACCTTGCTCGTATGTTACCATAGGCACCGGCGTCCACCCCCTCCGACTCTTTCCTCCGGGCCCGCCTAGTCGGTGGCGCGGTGACATCACCGACCCTTCGGTGACCACTTCCGGTGGGTAGGTGGGCTCTCTGTGGGCTTCCGCCGTATGTGAGCCTTTTTTTAATGTCTTCACCATGGACCATGGAGGGTGGGATAGATTGTAGTATTACTGCCGCATTGCCCGGGACGTGACGGTACTTCTGGGGGTGGGGTTTACCCGAAGCAGCAAGAGTCTGAGCACTGACCTTCGCGGACGTGGTGCCGGTTCCGGCTGAATGGTCCGAAGCAGAACATAGAGAATTAGTTTAATAAACACATATAGGTTGCGCCAGCGAGCTTTAACGGCGTTGCAGCGACATCGCCAGGTCTCGCCAGGTCTCGCCAGGGCTACCCGATCCTAGATCTATCCCGCGAAACGCGACGTGCCCATCGCCCGCTGCCGTCAGTCCAAATGGTCTGCAGAGCTTCGTGCGATGTTACACTACAGGCAGGACAGGCGAAGGTCCGCGGACGGACTGCGCGCACAGTTGGTGTACCAACGTCACGTGTATCCCCGCCCCGCCAACCACCATCCTGCACCTTCCTATCGAAGCCTTGGCGGAATCGCGGAACGAACGTGCGGACGAGCGGTTTGTGATTTTGAATATTCGCATACGGATTTCCCCCCACGAAACCCCACGGAATACATTGCTTCATTCCTCGGCCCCCTTCCCGGGGATTGCGAAAAGGCCGAGAATACAGTGGATTAAGTGGAATAACCTTCGTGTGGTAAAATTATTCTGAACGCCTCCAACGGCATACAGATGGCGCTGTTCGTGTTGGTCGACCGGCTCACGGCGACGATGTTCCTCAGGCCAGGACCAGGGTGAGAAGTGTAACACATCGTTCAATAAGTCCCCGGACTAACTATGAAAAAAACATTTTATCGGCAAAATTCTTTATTATTCATCAACATAATCTCCTTCAAGTGTAATACAATCATTACAACGCTTTTCTAACTTTTCAATGCCATGTTTGTAGAACGATTTGTCTTTTGACTCAAACTGAGCCTCAGTAGCAGCGAACACTTCCTCAGTCGAGCCAAATCTTTTTCTCTGGAGCATCTTTTTGAGATCCGCAAAGAGCCAGTATACTGTAGGGAAAAGGCGGTCAACTTCAGTCAACTTCAAAACAGAAACTGAGGGTTTTAGTTATATTAGCCTAAAACAGATAAGTTATCTATGGCAAATCCGAAGTTCTAGCCTTCCATGTTGCGTAGATTCCGAGAAATCATCGGTCAAAGTCGAAAGAGTGTTAAAAATTGACCTTTCAAACCAACTTTTATCAGCTACTTCAACACGATCGTTAGCACAGTTGTGCAAAGGTAATGTACCTGTATTATACATCATTCGAAAGGTAATGAATCCTTCTTTCATATGAAATAATAAAATGTTTACGTTTTGCATTGCTAGAACATTTTTATTGGTAATTTTTATCCAGCAGTTTTTAAACTTTGGGAATGCAACAAAAAAGTTTTTTTGCAAATTCCTGAGACAAATTTAGCAAATTCCTATTTAAGGAAAACAATTGGTGATGCAAACGGAGGCGCCTGGTCTTTTGTTCCAGAAGATTTACGCATTTGCAGAAGATTATGCTTTAAAACTATTTCGTGTAATGCAGATTGTATAGCTCAGGCGTTTAAAAACCTTAAAATAACGAAAAAAGCTTTTTTATTATACTTGAACGCTTGTATTACACATAAAAAGTTGAATTTATTCAAAACACTTGCAAAGAAAACAAAAACGTTAAAAAAAGTCCATGTCATAGTCCAAATCTGAGCTTGAACAGTGTTTTTCCCATTAGAAAACAATGTTTTATCAACACACGAAACTCGTTTTGGTCCATTTTTATCGCGATTGCAAAGGTAGCGTCACTTTAACCACTATAGCTTTCTTGGTTATGTTTCGAATTACATCAAATTTTGACACATCTTATCTGAAGGTACGGTATTTCTGAACCTTGGTATATAAATGGCATTATTAGCGCCATCTCTACGCTAGTCCTGGGACTTATTGAACGATGAGTCAAGTGAGCAGGGAGGGCAGGTCCCGAGGGGGGGTTCAGAGCCAGTGCACAGCCGGCACTACAATATGGTCAGGTCTGGAACCACCCACACTCACACACACAGACGCGTGGGTCACTAAATTAGGTGCATCGTTTTGATACGGTTCTTTTCTTTCTTCGGCGCTGCGTCAAGTTTCGGAGTTACCCCGACCATGGTACTAGGTTAGGTGTCCAGGTCCAGAACCAGAGCCACGGTGGACTTGATGTAGGGCTCATCGGAAGTGCGCTAGGGCGCCGAGGCCTTGACGTGGCGTGTCGGAGGATGTGTATCAGCCAATTACCGGATCGATTTCTCGTGCTCGAGCCTGTGCCCGGCCGAAATGGGAACGAGGGACGAAGTGTCCCCCCCCCCCCCTTTCCCCCATCAAATGTGCGGCAATTTATTCCCTACGCTAATTAATTGTAGGGTCGAGCGGACGAAGAATCGAACAAAAACCTGACGCGCCGTAAGCAGTAGCACACCATCGCCAAGACCAAGACAGTTACCCAAACACACACACACACACATGCACAAGGACGCACGCCGGTTTGCAACTACTGCTACAGCGCGCTGCACCACACCAGGACCAGACTCCTGACAGAGACAGAGAAGTGTGTGTGGGGAACACAATCAACACCTGGCGGTTCGTCGGGCGCAAGTTGATAGAAAATCGCTATCCACCTATCACCACCTGTCGCTTGTCCGGTCCACCCACCCTCCCCGTTGATTTCTGGGCCCCGGGTTGTGCTCTAGGTGTACTAAAAAGGACCGTCAGGGTTTCATAAGGATTTCATATACTATGGGCCGGTTTCAGTGGTGGTGGTGGTGGTGGTGGCGGTGCTGGTGCATTACGCCACTTGTTCTCGTGATGACCATGAGCCCACCCACCACCCACACCAGCCCTCTCCACCCCACACTCCTAGAGACGGGTAGATAATGTCCGCTCTCGAGCAACAGCCACCGCGGCTGGACCTGGTGACTGTGTCCACTTTGTGTCTGTCTGTCTGAAGTATGGGAGGGGGGGGGGGGCGGGGGGGGGGGGGGGGGCGTGAGGGAATTTTCCATTCCACTTGACCAAACAACCCCCGCTGCACGGGCCGCGTCAGACACTGTCAGCAGGACCACATTTCCCAGGACCCCTTCTCTGCTTGGTCGACTGAGAGGCCACTTTCCAGGCAGAGCCTGTGAGTGAGAGAGTGAGCGAGAGAGAAAGCATGGAAGTGTAGCCGGACCGGACACTGCGGTGAGTGACCCTCCTCCGGGTGGTTCCAGTGGCCCGCAGGTAGCCCCGTAATCGGGAAGGCGCAAGCGTGACCTCAAAAGCCGAACGGGATACCCGAAAAAACCCGACCGACGGTGAGTGGGCTGCCAGTCCAGTAGTAGTCGCTGACGGAGGGATCGCCGAGCATCGCCTGCGCGTGTGTGTGTTTGTGTGCCGCGGGTTGTGGTGTGCGTGGTGCTGGAGCGTCGACCGGTGCGCGGCTGGTGTCGTATAGTGTCGAACTGAAACAAATGAGGTTATCGAAGTAGGATGCGCCCGGATGGTGGTTGTGAGACGGGGCGCCGGACCCACTGGAAGTAGCACATTTCGATCAACAGATGGGGGGAGTGCAACAACAGCGTGCAACAGGCCCAGGCCCGCAGGACCGCAAGACGTCGACCGAGTTAAGGGGCGACGTCCCCCGGTTGGGTGACCACTCACCTCCGAAAGATCGTCGGGTGCGGGTGGCAGGTGAAGGTGTTGGAAGGAGGGAGGTGGGCGTTTAGACTTCCTTTTTGTACCCCACCAACCGACCCACCTACTCGCCCACTTTTACCACTTTGTTCAGATTTGAATGAATCCGCCCGACATCCGTGTCCGGTCAAATCGGCCCCAGCAAGGCGAGGTCCTTGGTTCACCATTCTCAAAACACTGCGTGTGTGTGTGTGTCAGGAAGAAGCGGGAAAAAAGGGGCGGGGAAGCGGATGCGCAGTGTTTGGAAACAAGAAGCGAGCAGAAATGTGCTGGCTGGCGAAAGTTTGGCCATTAAACGCGTCCTGGGCCGTCTCTCGGTGCCCGCGGTGCGTGCGGCGGCCTTTTGAATTACCTCTGCCTGCCCTGTGCCCCTGTGTGTATGTGTGCGTGCGCGTGCGGGTGGGGAACAAAATCCTAAACCGTGTCCGCGAAAACATGGAACAACAACAACAGCACCCACAAAAGGGATCAAGCCCCTTTAGAAAATGGGTAACAAGCTACGTCGCAGGCTGAAGATCAAGCTACGCCTGAGCTGAACAGCTTCATTCGCCCCCTTCGCTAACTAAGGGCGTCGATGTCTGGTTCCATTAGCGGTGGTTGATGTTTGTCTGACAGTACTTTCGTTAGATTCGGGTGTATAAGTCGGTTCTCGCGAGGAAATTGGGCAATTTACGTTCGTGAATTGGGTGATTAGAGAGGATTTCGGGAGGATCTCTTGGGAGGTAACTTGAAGGTCGTTTTTTCTGGGGAATAACCGTAGCAATACTGAGGGACGTGCACTATTGTGGTATTAATCCAGCAGTATTAACATAGAGGCGGACTGGATGAAATAGTAGTGGTATTAATGGTCATGTGTACAATTTTTTGTCTTGGGATTTGGGATCTGCCTTGGTTGGCGAAGTTATCGGTTGCTGAGGTTCCTAGGATTCCGATGTGCCCACTAGAATGCAATGTTCTGTGTTAGAATATATTCTAGGTGTTTACTGTGGCCAAATCATAACGGAAATTTGCTTTGAGCCTTAAAAATTCTTCATTTATTCTTCTAAATTCTTTTCATAGAAGTCAAAGTAGCATTTCCTGGATATACGTGTGCCAACGCACTTTTGTCCAGTTTTCAAAGCATGCCTCAAAATCTTCTTCCGGTATCTCTTCTGTAGATTCAAAACGGTCTCCTCGGAGCGACCTCTTGAGTTTAGCGAAGCGATCTGGTCATTTTTGACGAATTACACAATTACACAAACGACACACACCACCTAAATCTTTGTTGACAGTTTGACCATTTGGCAGGAACTCATGATGCACCACAGCGCGGTAATCAAGGAATACTGTCCTTGATGACATTACGTTGATTTTTGACTTGCTTTGACGTGATTTTTTACGATTTCGGCTCACCTTTAGCACGGTATTTACCCGTTTGAACGTTCGTTTCCGGATCGTAACGGTAGATGCAAGTCTCGTCTTCAGTTATGAAGGCCCAAATGATTACTCAAAATAGTTTACATTGATCCTTTCGGTAATGCAACAAGATAAGTACTGTCAATGGACGATAATCAGAAACCAGTTCTTTAATTTTTAGTTTGTTGTTTTCGATACAGCTTCTGCAACGAAGAATTTGCTTCGTTTTAAGTTCAAAATTAAAATTCCTTTTACTTTTTGGCCCCCTACCGTGACCTTGCCGAACCTCACGTTAACAGAGGATGTTCCTTGTTTGGCGTTCTTAATAGAAAGACCAACCCTCGGCCTCGGTCACGCTAATTGTTGGTGGAATTGTTCAATTGTGGCACCGCTTCGGGGCCGAAATCGGTTGATCCTGTTTAAACGTCAACTGGATATGCCAGGGCCTCAGGACTTTGAGGCTTCATCCACGTAGGAACCGCTACCACCGGACCTGCCTCGCCTGGTACCGGCAAAACCGAAAGCGGTAAGACTCAAAAGGGAACCCTTCCGTCGCAACTTTCTCGCATTCGGACACTAGAAAAAATAAAGAATTGTTGTCCGCGTCGACCCGCACCGCACCGAAAGCGATAAAGGTGAGATTGAGGATGCGTAGCGAATGCGAGACCCGTTCCTTTCGCTTTCTTTTTCCGAATCCCGAACGCACTCGGCGTCTTTGTGCATACAATTAACCGTTGTCGCAGGGCAACGCAGAAGCGGACAAGCATGTACGGAAGCAGGACGACCTGTCCACGGGCTAAGTCAGGCTAACGGGTTCGAATTCGAGAGCAAGAGGTGGAGCAGTCGAGGTTACAATTAGCTACGTTCTAATCCTTGAGTTGTTACTCTTTCTTTACGAAATGGCGATGGGGACGGAGGGGGCTCATGCGACGCGAGATCCAAATATTTTATCCTTTTGGGCATTTTCTAGTTTCCAGTTTTAGTCGGTCTTCGGCCTGAACAAGATAAGGACGAAACGTATGAGGGACAGGGAAACGAAGAAAGAATGCGGAAGAAGTTGTCGGAAGGGGTGGGTATGTCGATTGATGGCTTTTGGTAGCTATTTTTCTTTTTACATGCATAAAATGCATACTTACATACTTATCTTTCTACTTTCTACTTTCTTTTATGCCTGACTATAAATGGCCATGGGGATCAGGTAAAAATAATAATAATAATAAGACAGATTAAGCCTACAGGACGCCCTAGTTTTTATCCTTTTCAACATCGCGATGGAGGTCATCCCGGAGCGGGAGACCTCAGATATCATCTACGTAGAGTCCAAACAGATCCTGGAGTATTGTTGATGAGAGACATTATTGGTCGAAGGGTCCGCTATGTGGCTCAGGCTCACATAGGTACTAAGCAAGCTGCGGATACTCTCGGTCTGCTTCAGGTAGACGTAGTAATGTGTTCGAAGTCGTCTCGAGATTCACCCATCAAAGGGTCAAAGCTTACAGAGGGTAACTAAAAACAGCATAATGGAGGAACTTTACGCTAGAGTGCTACAGCCTGAAGCCTGAAGAAGCGACTTCGTTGCAACAGGGGTTTTCTTGTGGTTAGAGAGAGAGAGCGGGAGTTTTCCCATCCCGGAGTGCCTTCGGAGCTGATGCTACCTTCCGTGACTCCCTACTCCCTTCGACAGAAGAAACCGAAGGAAAGT
Organism: Anopheles cruzii; assembly: GCF_943734635.1. Taxonomy (NCBI): domain Eukaryota; kingdom Metazoa; phylum Arthropoda; class Insecta; order Diptera; family Culicidae; genus Anopheles; species Anopheles cruzii. The sequence continues at coordinate 1,448,775 of NC_069143.1, forward strand.
CTCCCCCAGAATGTCCATGTTCAAGGTGACAATAGTTTTCAGGAGATCGGCAACGCTTTTAGCATTGATTCTTCGCGGGTCTGCTGTTCAATGGGGCGCTGGTACCTTTAAAATCACTCCCTGTTGCTGGTTACGTCCTTTACCTCTGTCATACCGGCCCACTGGCCCACGCAGCAGCCATCGGGCGAGCGGAAGCTGTCGGGACACCAACCGAGCGATGAATAGCAGCTGCTAGGTCGCAATGGAAGCTAGTTCGCACTGAATGCCAGCAGGCGCTGGCGCTCACTGGAAGGCTGGCACACCACGGCGCATGCCGACCCACTCGCACGTACGCACCAACCCCCAACGGCTCCAACCCGCTTCCGGCCCCTCGACTGGGACACTCAGTCGTGGGTTCAGTCGCCTTCGTCGTTCGTGTTTCCCTCGGGTAGCCATTGAACGCGGCGCGGTCGGCATCACAGAGCGGGCGACAGCTGGCACCACAGCGGGCAGAACAGGACGAAGGACACGGCGTGCAATAGAGCGAGAGCGAGGCGACCGTTCGCCCTATCCAGCCAGCCAGCCAGCTCCAGCCAGCGCCAGCTAGCGCCAATCCTAGTCCTAGTCAGTTAGGCCAGAGTCGTTCGACGGTCTAGATCTCTTGAGAAAGGAAGCGTGTCAGCGCTCAGTGGCCAGTCGCAGGATAAGAAACCAGTGTAGCAACAGCACCCTCTGGACCAGAGCAGGCAGCGACCAAACCGGGAGGCCAGGAAACAACAAAAGCTTAAGGAGCAGCAACAGCAGCAACAGCAGCAGCAACAGTATTTACCAGCTCGCTAGATCCCGGTCCCGATTAGGTTGGTGCGATGCGATGCAGCGGGGTGTACCACATGTAGGTACCCCGCTCTTCCGCTTTCTCCTTCACATCCGCCACCATCTGACCCTGGTGCCGGAGCGGACCAGCACTTCTCCATTGGTTGTAGGTTTGCAAAGCGATTTGCAGCCTAGATTAAGACTAAGCTGGCGATGTGACTGTGTGTGTGTGTGTGTGTGTGTCTGAAAAATGGGCTACTCTGAAAAGAACGCAACCAGCACAAAAGAACCCCGATTCTGGAACTTCTACTAAGACTGTACTTTAAATCGCTGGCACGGGCGGGCGGGTAGTTTATATGTACCTCGGGACGCCACTTGCTGGACCGGGACGCCTGGAGTGGCAGGAGCAGCTCCTGGTGAGGCACGCTGCTAGCGTGATCTAGACCGAGTTTCATCCAAACACGGAACTGTATTGCAATGCAACAAGCGTCCATTGAGCGGAATGCCTAGTTTAATGCCGTGTGCAGGCTTAAAGCTTGGTAAACCCTTGCTCACCCTGGATGGGCGAGCTCCCTAGAGGATCCCGCAGGTCAATAGTGTTGGATTTGCACAGCTCCATCTACGGTTCGTGCAGCGCAGTGTATACTCATTGGTGTTTAGAATGTTAGTGGCTGAATATCAGATATGAGCTCCCGAAGCGTCATTAGGCTCGCTTTCCAAAAACTTTCGGCACTCCGATCCAATGGATAGGAAGCTCAGATAGAGGCAGTAACGGCATCGCAACTAGGTTGGTCGGCGTCGCAATGGTCGCAAATCAGCGCTAGCGCCTTCTAGACCTGCTGCAGGCACGGTTCTTTCATCTCTCGCAACCAACCACACCACCACCAGCTTCAATGTCCTTCGGCTTCTGACATGCGGCCGGCTGTCGGAGTTTACCACGGGCTTCACCGATCAAACCTGCCATACCTGCCAAAGCGCAGAACAATACGGAGATTCGAGTCGTAGGCCCAGCTCTAAGTCTAGTGTCTCGATTTCAATGTGTTTCGATGTCTCTCTTTACTTTCAGTCTACAGAGCACCCGGATTTGGTGCCGTGTGGAGTAGGCCGCACTTTTAACGACTTAACCGGCGCGAGACGCAGCTGTGCTGGAGTCGTGCTGGAAACTATTGGGGGTTATTGCAGACTGCCATCCAGCTCTTCTCCACTGTCCTGGCCTGGACTTTTTGATCTCCACATACCATACGCGTAGAGTTCAGCCACTCTCTCGCTCGAGGGAGTCTCGAACTTCTGCTCTCGTCTCGTCTGGACGACCACATTCCTTGGGTGATTTGCGCCCCGTGACGTGGTGAGATGCCTCCATGCTGTAGTGTTGTCTGTAGTTAGTGCAAAACGTCGTGCAAGTGAGTGAAAGAAAGAGAAAGAGAGAGAGAGTGCGAGTGAGTAGGAAAAACAGCGATAGAGAGCGACAAAGTGTGACAGTGTGTGGCGTACAGTGTGGCGAACGCAGGCAGGGCGGGACATAAAGGCAAGGCATTCCATCAACAATCAACCGGCCCGCGTAGATCGAGGGTCCCGAGGGAGCCCCACTCAGAAAAGGCCTCAATCACCGTCATAGAACGTTCCCGCGACGACCCTCCCTCCTACGACCTAAGCGGACGTTCACAAGAATGGATAGAATGTGGATAACCGCTTCGCTGCTGATTATCGCCATGATCCACATGCGAACAAGTAAGTACCGTGTCTGGGGGTCGGAAGTAAACTTCATTCCTCAGGTTTTGCCCAAAAGCAACACACGACGACATGCACGTGCGCAGCAAGAATGCCACACACAAACACGCGTGCGCACACATACACACACACACATGCACCGCGACACCGCGTGGGTTAATGTTACGGTGAGAAGGATCTAACAGGCTGATGGCCTCGGATGGGGTGGGGGCACGGAAGTGATAATGGACTCACGAAGCACACGAATGGCGATCTACTAGGTGTATGCATGAAAAATCGGGAACTTAAAAAGATGGCTGTACCTGCCGATTGGGACTTCCCAGTTTTGCTGTTCTTTCATCATTACCTTGTGTTGACATCAGGTAAATGATTTCAGGTCGAAAAAAAAATTATTTCGGTTTGCAACCCATCATTGAAAGGGTTAGACCATGTCAACTTTTGTACCTGAAAATGACGTTTTGCGGGGATTATTATTTTTCTGCCCCTGTTGAAGAAAACTGTTTCGGAATCGCACCAAATGCTTGTCGGGACTTGGTTTTGGAAAATCGCTGTGCTTTGAGTGGTTTAAAAAACTTCAAAATGGCGATTTTGACTTAACAAAAAAAAGCGTCGAAGGACTCCAAAAAACGGACTTTCTGATGGGACAGAAAGGTGTGGTGTTCACAAGCTCCTAAAACCTGATGGAAACGTTAATTTCGATCGCTACTGACAACAAATGATCAATTTGAACCATGCATTGATCGAAAAACGACCAAAATGCAATTCTAGTGGGGGCGCCTGGTGGCCCGTAGAATCAAGCACCAGGCGCCCAAAAAACAAAACTGTTTCAGGATACTTTCAAATCACTTGGATGGAGCTGCTATCCCTCCCCGCGTTATTCACTAGACTTGGTTCTTTCCGAATATCATTCATTTTCATCGATGGGACACGTATTGGCTGAGCAGCCCTTCGTTTTTCCACGAGGAAGTCGAAATTGGATGACTAATTAGTTTACTTAAAAAAAAGAAGAATTCTTTCGCCTGGGAATCCACGATTTAGCAGAGAGATAGGAGAAATGTATAGCTAGCGATGGCACATACTTTGAATAAAATAGAAATTTGCATAAAAATTTTATAAACGTTTTTTGTGTGATAACAAATCCCGATTTTTCATGCATACACCTAGTACTTTAAGGCCATCCACGCGCAGCTAAGCGTGGAATAGAGAGAGAGAGACAGAGAGAGAGAGAGAGAGCGAAACATACGAACGAGTTGGGTGTTGCTCCTGCCAGGACTCTGGGAAACCGGGCTGGTACGGGTTTCCAGAGTAGTAGATCACTTTTTCGGCCGTGGTCCCGCCAGAAATGCACCCTCACTAAGAACGGGGATGATGATGATGATGATGTTGGTGACGGCAGTGCCCACTCCTGTTCTTCTTCAAGCATGTCGTTGTGTGTGTGTGTGTGTGTGTGTGTGTGGGGATTAGACTCTTCGTTAGACCATCAATTGTTGTTTGTGCCAGTTCACAATTCAGAGGCGAGAGAGGCAAACTACCAGAACCCATCCATTTGGATGCAAAGCCCAGCTTGTGTGAGTGTGTGACACGACACTGTTTACAGATATGTCCGAGGTCATGGCCCGGAGGCCATCCTTCTTCTTCGTCGTCTTCCTAGCCATCTACAACTGCCGGGGGCCGGGTCTTGGCCTGCATCACTAGATAACGTTAATCTATGTTGCTTTCTGTAACGTTGTGTTTTTACGGTAGGCTACGAAGGAATCACTGCGGCAACCAGGTGATCCTGATCCTGACGTTGCGTAGACTCCGTCCATGCGGAGCACCCACGTTACTTTGTGGATGTCCTTCGTCACAAATGGGGCTTTCCCAAATACCACATTCCGTGGGAATTCCAGATTCCTTCAACGTTATCAATCTGCAACCATGCTTCTTATCTGCCAACTTTATCGTTGAACTCCCCTAAGATGGCCAAAACATCTACATCATATTTGTGGCAGCTATTAACTTCATTTTGCAGGATAGAGAAAAAGTAGCTCCGTTCCTCTTCGGATAGAGCCGTAAACGTTTAAAGTGCTTATTATGCTAAATTTGCTTAACAGGCAAAGGCTTGAGTGCATAACCTTTCATTAATGGGCCTGTTCTAGATGGTCGTTGGGTCCGGTCACAGACCCCACGGACGGACGGACGGACGGACAGGACCCGGACCCACACCTATTCTGCACACCACTGCCTAGCCAGTGCATTTGTTGCGTCGCTACGGTGTCCATTTTTAGCGTGGCTATCCATTTGTCAGCTTGTAGCGAGGGTTTCATTGAGTTGCTTCAAGGACCCTAATTTCATTGGCTTTTTTCTTGTTCGTTGCGTTGGTAGGTGTCTTCTTCTATTGCTTCCTGTAACATTTCCTGTTTTACAGAGTCTCGCGTTACGAGCCACGTGTTACGTGGTGGAACCATCGTAACGGTAGTATTTAGGGGTTCATACTTATCTTGGCACATACCCTTAGGGCGGGCACGTTGCCGAGTTCCACCGACCTCTACAAAGTTAGCCAACATTAACCACTGTGAGAAAACGTGACCCTCACCTTGAAAATAGGTGGGCAAATGGGCGGTACCGTTGCAAGCCTTTCTGTAGGCTGCAAGTTATCGCTAAATCGCGAGCTCAACTTGTTTGTCTTGAGTTGATAATTGAAACATCGAGCTGTGGTGCTTGCAATAGTCACATTCGAGGCACTACAATACAGTACAAGAACTATCGCATATACCAGGGATTTCAACTTAAAGCGAAACAAACATCCGAAACTGCCATCGCCGCCGGCGACATGCCTGCCACTTTAGTGTCTGAAATGTACGAAATGCGAACCTCATTGGTTTTCTGCCATCGTTTTGAAGAAAACTGCCACCGAATCGCATTAAATGCTTGTCGAAGCTTACGATGAGCATGCTCAATGCAAAGTGTTAGTGTTTTGAGTGGTTCAAAAAATTAAAATATTGCATGCATGGAAGATCTCCGAAAAAGTTCGAGGATACTGAAGTGCAAAACATGTGTGTACAAAGAGAGAAAATAATGATAAAACTGCACCAAGCAGGCATCGATTGAAGCTCCAGGGGTCTGGGATAGTGGAGCGATGCCTTGTGACTCGAGATTCCAGTCGAATCTCGCGACTCGCATCACTCGACTCCGTACACAAACAATGAGACATTCTATTCTGTAGCAATTAAAGGGGTATAACGGTGCTGAATGAACCGTCACCAAGGAAAGGATTCGCTTCAGTATAACGAAACCAAAACCGGCAACAAACGTTGTCGGGTTGTTGAGATTGAAGCTCATAGCCATTAGCCGTTCTGTCCTATTGCAGTGTGTTGTGAACCCAGTGTGTTGTGTGTGAAGTAGTTGGATCGTTGCCCAGTTCAGGCGAGCGGCTTGAACTGTTGCGCACTATCCGATGGACATCCTGTAGAGACACCGTGTACATGCGGACCACCAACGGTTCTCTAGCGTTCCTTCTCTCTCACTCTTCATCTCTTTCCATCTCAATCTCTCCGATTGAATTAGCTTACTCTAGAAGATTGATAGGTCAACATAGGTCAACCAAGAAGTTGAAACCCAGGAACTAGAATAGGGTGGGCTTTAAAGTACATGTGTTTGGGTACGCAGATACTCCTTTCAGTTCAAGGTACTGCACATCAGAAACAAGAACAGCTCGTACTCCCTCTGCGTGTTTGTGTGTGAAGAAAAGAAGAAACTATCGTTGGAAGTCTGCCAACGCAACCTGCCCGGCTGAAGAACGACAGGGAGCCATGGCCCACCTAAGTGGGTAGACTGAAAGGTGAGAAGGCGTGGTGTGAGGATAATGTTAAGGTAATTGAGATGACCGACCTAATCGTAACCACAACTAATCGTTGAGAGTGGCCTATAGGAGAAACTGGGGAGCACCAAACATGAGCAGGGCTAGAAAGAGTCAGCATCACAAGACGAGCTCTTGTAGTAGCCTCGGCCAAGCATTTTATCTCTCAGCGGCTCTTAAGGCTGCTTTGGCACCCAACAAAAAAAACCCAAAGCCCAAAAGTCCAAATGCTCTCGACCCTCGGCCTCCATGTTGGAGAGGGGGAATTCTTGCGGGGGAGGCACGTAGCAGAAGATGCAGAAGAAGACAACACAAAAGCTGGAGACCACTTCTACGCGAACCAGGCTGTCTATGTGTTTTGCCTCCACCGAGGCACCATTTGGGATCAGGAGTCACGACGTGCCCAGCCGTCTCGGTAGCTGAACCAGTGGACACAAGTGGACAAGTGAATGTGTCGAGAGTAGCCAGATCGACCCAATCTTCCACTGACACACACACACACACGCGTCGCAGAGTGCCGTAATGGAGCCGGGAGTCCGGTCCAGGCGGGAGCAATGGTGGCAAAGAGATGCAGAGGGATGGACTAGTCCGCCCAGACAAAATTGTTTCAGCTCCCACCAGCTGCCCACCAAATCGCGAACCATCGGCATTTGGCGTGCGTGTAGGCGTCGTTCGCGGAGTGATGCCCTTCACACCGTTCGTGGGAATCACTGGACAGAGAAATCCAAGAACTCCCGGGTTTTGCTGGGGTCATCTCGAGCGCCCGACCCGTTCAGTATCTCGGAGCGGGGGGCTATTGCCGAGTCAGATCATCGCTCACCCACGACTGACCAACAGAATCTGTCAGAATCAGAGGTTCGAATGGGGCTGTGTTGTAAACGGGTGTAACGGTCGGCTCTCAATACTCCGCACCGGAACGTGTACCGTCAGCAAACCACGGATCATACATAAGTTTGGCTAAAAACAAATGCATTAGTTTTGCGTGAGTGTTAAAACATTATTCAAGATGTTAAGATTCTTTCTTGAGTGTGAAATGTCACGCTGACAACGAGTATAAACTTAAAATTGTTTGAGCGATACTTGACAAGATATTGATCACTACAGCCATCTACCGAGAATATAATGGATTTTTTTTAGCTAAACTTATACGAGGGGTGATCAAAAAATTTTGTGAAATTGACATTTCTGTGGGCTACGTATGTTTGATTTCCGACTTTTTGGTGGCTTTAGATTGCTACACATGTCAGTGACTTATGGTGAAAAGTTCGCCCATTTTGTGTAATTAGTCAAATTTTGACAGCCGTTTTGCTTGGACGTGTTTTGGCTCATCGGCGATGCCGTCTTTATCTCCTAAATCGTATCGTAGCGGCGTCCCTTCATGGCCCCGTTCAGTTTCCGGAACAAGAAAAAGTGACAGGGGCTCAGATCTGGAGCTTTGGCATCATCAGTGTGCTGTTTTGGCCAAAAATTCGCGCAGAAACCACGATGTGTGAGCAGGAGCGCGACAGTCAATTATGGGTTTCCCACAAATCCGGGGGCGTTTATCACGGATTGCTTCGGATAAATTGCGCATAACTTCCCGGAAGTATGCTTTATTGACCGTTTTATCCTTTGGCAACAACTCATGATGCACCACGATCCTGCAATCGAAGAAAACTGTAGGCAATATTGTTTACATTCGACCAAACATGGCTTTTCGACGTTGACATCTTCTAGGCCCTCTGAATATATTTGGAACCATCGATAAGCGCTGCTTTGGGTCATAATAACTTCTCCATAAGCCGCAGTCATCATTCGGAATGCATCCGCGCTCTTAATGTCGTTTTTCACATAAAATTTGATAAAGATTCTTCATCATCCATTTTTTGGAAGAGACAAAATTCGAAAATGAGCCAAATTTTGTCCAAGCAAAACAGTTGTCAAAAAATGACCGATTACTAGTAATGGCCGAACTTTTCACCATAAGTCACTGACATGTGTAGCAACCTAACGCTACAAAAACATTGAAAACCGAACGTACGTAGCCCGAGGTCTTAGTTTTCAAATGTCTTAGAACTTTTTGAACAACCCAGTACATTAATCCATGCGAATCACCCGCAGTAGTGCCATTTTACACCACTGGTCCGTTTGACTCGTTGGCACGCGGCGAGCGAAAGATATTTGCGGTGGCAGGAGCCCGTAACGGCACATGGGCATCTTATCCGCTCGCCTGTCGTCCGTGTGGATGGCGACGAAACAGTGTCGGTCGGTTCTGAGCCGGGGGCTGTACTTGACGATAAGTGTCGTCAACTGAAACAACCGTCCGCTCATCGTACAGCGACCGACAAACGAAAATGAGTTTCTTCTCGATGTGGACACTTTCAGCTTACTTTAGCTTCCTCTGAATCTTCCTGAGCTGCTGAGGTTCGATCCACTTTATCGGTCCATCATGTAAAACCGCTTGCGAGCTCCCATTCAACCGTACAACCGGAAAAGGCTTCCGGAATGGCTCGGACTGCGGATGATCGGCGCAGCCACAACACACCGCATGAAAGCCAGCGTACGCAGTAATCCTTCCTAAGGTATACCTTCTTCCTGGCCATAGTCCAGATTCATAGGCTCCGTTACATACTTCCAAGGGGCCCCTTTTTGTTTTGGGTATCTTTCATACGCCATTAACTTTGCACTAGTGCCCCATTAGCCTGATGGAACGTGAGCCTAGGGACCGGGACGTGCCATCCCGCACGTCCGACGCCGAATGCGGCAGACACCATACGTCTCGTCTACTAGAGAGAGTTGGGTTGACCAAGCTGACTTGCTTGCAGGCGTTGAAGCAGCCTTCATAGAACGGCCCGGCCAGCCCGGTGGTGGACCCCGCTAGGCTCCCCGCTTTACGTGTTTCGGCTTTGAAAGTGTCAAAAATTTAATTAAAAAGTATTTTTCCTCTTCATTTCTTCAGCTTCATTTCCGTCCACCACCACCACGGTGGGGACTGGGTGTCCAGTGACGCTCGAATGAGTTATGTAAGGGTAGGGCTTGTTCCCCACCCCCTCCCCCCCGTACCTACCGGTCGCAAAAACATACAGAGACTATGCCGCCATTCATTATGCGGACCGACAGATTGTCTCGAGGTACCGCGGAACCCGGGTACGGCGGGTACGGAGAAAGTCTCAAGTCCAAGAAAACCTCGATTAAGGTACGATTCAACTCCCGAATATACTGAGAAAAGGGCTTCCCTGCGAAATCCTCCGACGGGGTCTCACTTTGCCGTGCGGTTCCGCGGAGAGCTGGAGAGCAAATAACGACGCTGACGACGATGGTGGACTTCCGTCCCGGTTCCAGGTGCCTGGACTTGGTGGTCTTGGTTTTCGTTTATTTCTTTAATAATAATTTATAATCGTCAAACAGGGGCAGACGACGCAAGGACTTGAGTCCCGCCTGTCAGTCCTCGGTGGGCTAGCTGAGCTCGGGACGCGCTGTACGCTGTTTTTGGATTACCGTTAATGGGGCTCCATCTCGACGGCGCAAACATGCTCCCACGCTACCCGCAACACTGATCTTTAAAAGCCACGGAAGTCAGGCTCGTTGGAGTTGGAGTGAGCACTCGAGCGAACGAACGAGCGACAATGGGCCTCTCGAATGTATTTATTTGTCTTTGTAGGCTTGGGCACACTTCCTGCTGGTGGAGGCTGGTTTCAGAAAATGACGAACGAGCAAAGGAAGAAAAAACGAGGCACAAACGAGAAGGTTCAAGCCGCTCCGCACCGGAAACATTCACAAGGCGCGGCGGCCACGTGCGGCAGCGGCCTTTTGAGAGTCGCGCAAGAATTATGTGTGTGTGGGTGGGGGGGGTGGAGAGAATTGAACTACAAGCGCCTTTGGTACGTTTGGTCGTTTGTTTGCTCATGTGGCCACCGTGGCCTGAAACAGACCCAGCCGGAAACAGATTAGGACGGTGTGGAGATGGAAGAGTGGAGGGAGCATGTATCGCTTCCAGTCGAGTTAACTCAACCTTGTGGCCCACATTTTCTTCTCCCTCCGCCAGCGGTGCCATTTTGTTTTCCATCCATCGCGAGTTGGCGAGATTCAAATTAAAAACGATTCGATCGAGTGCAAGCGAGTGGTTGACGTTTTTTTCCATACACCTGTGCCAGCGTACTCCGGTATTGGTGTGCAGCCTAGGACTACGATTTTCGTTCCTACTTTTCGTAGACGTAGAAGAAAGGCAACGCACAAACAGAGTAATGAACAGAGCAGCAGATAGAGAACGGATAATCCAATGATGAGCGGGTTCTATTTCCGTTTGTCTTTCACAAAATACCAGCCTGTTCCGATTAAGTTTGGCGATTCGATAAGACAAACACAATTTTATGGTTTGACATACACTTTAATATTCAGTATATTCCATCCCGAAGAAGTGAGAATCTAGAAGGGTTACAATACACGCTTCGCTACGAGCCAAATCTGTTGAATCCGGTGAATGCTCCAACAATTCGAACATTAATTTATGGATTTTTGCCATTATCAAAAAGCTCTTTTTTTTATGGACACGAACCCAATACTTCGGATAAAATTCGGAGGGGGAGGGGGGGATAGCAGCTTCCATCCAAGTTATTTCATAGTATCCCGAACCTGTTTTGATTTGTAGCTCATGGAGACGCCAGGTGTAGCGTTCATTGTGACCCACCAGGCGTCTCCATTTCGGGCAGGAGGTACGGTATTTTGGTCGTTTTTCGATCAATGCATGGTTCAAATTGATCATTTGTTGTCAATAGCGATCTGAGTTAACTGTTTAACCACACCTTTGCTTGTGTTACACCACACCTTTCTAGTGCCATCAGAAAGTCCGTTTTTGGAGTCCTCCGACACTCTTTCCTTGTTAAGCCAAAATCACCATTTTCAAATTTTTTAAACCGCTTAAAGCACTGCGATATTCCAAAAACAAGCCCTGACAAGCATTTGATGCGATTCTGAAGCACTTTTCTTCAAGAGGTAGCACAAAAAAAAATCTCCGCTAAACGTCATTTTTAGGCACAAAAGTTGATTGCAAATTGATTTATCTTTTTTTTTTCGATCTGAACTCATTCACCTGGTGTCAAAACAAGGATTGGTACCAAAACGGCAAAACTAGGAAGACCAAATTAACCCCCGACGATAGAGCAGTCGGTAATGCTCGTCGCTCGGTGACGCGTCCAAAGGATGATTAGCCCAGCATCCCTGCGTTGCGAGCTGCTGGATTGGACCAACTCGCTGAACTGGACCTTCGACGCGCGTTTACCAACCATTCGTTCAGTGGGTCGAACAACTTCTTTAATGGTTTAGCGAAGGGCTTAGGCTTGGCTTCTCGTCGTAGAAAACCATTTGATCGGCTTCAAGCGGTTGTTTTTTGTTCTTATCGCCCCAACGCCCAGTTAGCTTTCCTGCACGCATTACCCGCTTGATTAGCGTATTAACGCCGTGTTCCGGCATTTCATTCCTGTGGCTTGCCGCAGTGATCCACCTGTCACTCTAGAGCGTCACGGCCACCCTAACGACACTTAATTGATTTTTATTCATCAATATGCTGGGCGCAACTATACCGCTAGCACTGGGTGCAATTGTCGGTCAGGGCTCCAAGGTACCGTCAGCTGGAAACGGGCTATCCTGGTTGCGTGAGCAATGGCCGGGGAAGAACACAGCCACAGACGGGGGCCCACAAATAACACTCGGAACGGAGAAGAATGCTCGAAGGGACTCAATTTTATGGACCGCTTGAACTTGTTCTCGAAATGGACGCAGCACCAGCACCTCCTCCAGAATCGCCCCAGCCGGTCACGTACGCATGAATTAGGTTATGTGGCCATACTGGGGCCTGCTTGGCGAGAGCTGTGTATTGTGTTGTGCTGTGTGTAGGCATAGCGTATTCGAAATTCTGTGCGTGGTCTGATTGCAAAGTGTATTCCACTCACGGAACGCACGGTTCCAATATGGCGGAATGTTTTATTTATTTTTCTCCGTTTCTTTGCCGTTTCGCCGAGCTGCCTATTCTTAAACGGATAGATTTGGCACTCAGATTTTCTTTGCTGAGATGAGATATCTCACACTGGCTGCTCGGTCTCACTGTTTGAGGCAGAGGCAGAGAGCGCAACAGCTAGAAGTGTCATTTGATTGTTTGCTTCTCGTTTGCGCTAACGGATCCCGTCATCCCCGTGGCGAGAGCCAGCGCACACAAGCAACCGATCAACCATCCTTGCGTGTCGCTGTACACGCACACATGCAAGCGACTGGCTCACTGTAGCTCACCGTTCAGCTGATGTTTCGTTGTTACAAACACCCACTGTTAGCTGACGAACAACGAAGCTTACGGTGAGCTTAGGTAATTACTTTACTTTACACTTCACCTTGATTTATTCTCAAATGATTTTTTCCAAGAGAGCGGATTGACTTTCATGATGATCTTTATCATCAGAGTTTCGATATCTAAGGCCATGACCTTCGATGGCGACGAGCCGAGAGCAACAGTTGCAAAAATACCAAAAAACAATTGGACTCGCCGACACGATTCCCGCCTCCCCCGCTACTTCCCAATGCCCAGCGACATCCAAGGGTCGTAAAGGTGACAAATAACCGGAAACCGAATAGCGCACACCAACCAACGGAAACCATTCTGAAAAAATGTGAACAACCCAACTGTGAACCGAAAGGAAACAATCAATTGAACCCAAAACCACACCAATCGATAAGCCCAACAAGTCACCCCCATATTCGCGTCCAGCCACCAGTGAAGGACGATAGGGGACAAGGGAAAGAGACCTTTGGGGGGGGGGGGGCTTGAGGATTGTGTTAGGATGCCTGCCGGAAGAAAAAAGCAGGCATTAAATAACAAACAAGGGAAACAACACAGTAGGGAAGTTGGCCGCCCGCCCAATAGACGCTTCACGGCACGGTCCGAGCCTATTTGATTAATGATGCCGTTTATCCACAGAGGCAACAGCTTAACAGCCCCCCCCCCCTCCCCCCGTTCCGCGTCAAATGAAGAGCAAAAAAACAAACCAATGAAATGAAAATTAATTCCAATGAAAAAAAAAGCAACACTCGCAAGATGGCGTATAACCCGAGCGGGTGATGGTGCTGACGATGTATAAACCAAAAACACAACTACGCCACGTGGGCATTCGAGATGAAGGTGGTATTGAGTCGCGAAGAAACGTGGGCCGCGGTAGCACCAACTGTGGACGCAGTCGGATTGTTCGTCCGTGGGATGCTAGTGGGAACCGTAGGTGGCCAGTTACTTTATGGGACAGTTTGGCGTCAGGCGTAAGCCAATGTCGTTCACATAGCAACTGTACAAAAGGGGACTCATACAGGATTCTTGCCGTAGTCCTAAACAGCTGGTTTGTACTTCATGGCACGCACCGTGATTGAAATACAGTACCGTTTCCGAAAATAAACGGAATTATAAATTATTCACCCGTGGGCTCGCTGTTTTTAGCTTCTTAACCATTTGTTATTTTATTAATAGAAATTGACTCGTAAGCCCCAATTTTGTCACAGAAGACCGAGTTCATCGCCTTCTCGTGTACGTGAACTTAGTCGGTGTTCGAAACAAGTCGGCCCCAAGCAGTAGTTAGTATCCTTAGAAAACTTTTTGCAAAACCTGTATCGACCGTAACGACGGCCATGGACGGACATTAAGCATTATAAATCCATGATAATGCCAGGTGGGGAAAAAATCAATCATCATATACTCAACCTTACCAACCTTATTGAACAGTCGGAAACGAAAGGAGCTGCCATGGCTCGACTACTTAGAAGTGGAGGATAAGTGAAAACGACCAATATTGAGATTTAGACTGAAGCTTAGTCATGTGTAAAGAATAGGTTATGTTGTATGGCAAATGTTTTAGCAGGTATTTGCAAATATTATGTTTCTCTACTTTAGTATTTTCAGTCGTGTTTAGTGCAAACGCTTTAAATTTTTTGTTTAAATTAAATACGTTTTCTTATGTCACAATACGTAAATGTACGTAGTAAGGAAGTAATTGTGTAACTACTATGAAAATCATATTATGCTCGCTGCTTCGCTTCACTCCGCTTCACTAATACTACAATCGAAACGACAGGAAGGCACCGGCACCGGCGAACCAATAATGAAGTTTTACCCAGGCATGGGGAGTGCCATGAAAAATGGGTAAAAAATGCGTGCGAAATGCGAGAAAAGTGAGCCTCGTAAGACGCTAATGAAATTTCCTACAACCCGCGGCAGGGTCGAATAGTTTGCAATCCCTCTTGAGCACCCCTACTCCACGCGTTTCCCTACCTTTCTTATCCTTCCCTTTGATGATGGTCACGAGAAAAGGCAGAGCAGTGTTGTAGTAAAGCATCGAGCAGCGCCGAAGTGTCATTTATTACGATAGGCCGCGTGCCATGTGGTGGTGGGCCATCTTCGGTTTCCCCATCCGGTTATGCCGTTTGACAAACGTCCCGACCGGATATGTAGGGAAGAAACCGGAACACGGTAAACGCCAACTATGCAGCGATCAAGACAGGAATGTTTCCAGCAAGTTTCCCTTTCTAATTTTTGCGAGTTCGACCGCTTCGAAGCAGAAACGCCTTTTGTCTGTTGTAAAATAGGTACAAATGGCCATACAAAACATATTGCCTTAATGAATTTTCAAAGCACCACTTTGAAGTACATTTCGCCATTTTCTATTGCTGAGGTAAAGTAGGTAGAATATGTATCTGTTATTCTACCAATGAAATGTGTCTATACAAGTAATAAGTGTTTACCTGATACTGGACATACGTAGCATAGCATTGTTCTGTAGTTCTATCACCTTAGATAATTTAAGGTGAATGATGAATAACAATATGATGAAGAAGTGATCTAATTAACATTCCTGTTCACGCATAGGTGATAAGTTTTTTATCAGAATGTCGATAATTGCAGATGATTCTTCATTAAAACCCCTTAGCTATGATTGCCATCCGAGCAGTTGTCATGCCGATTGCATAACTTGGGGCGTTTAAATACCTTATGATGTCGAAAACTAGCTAATTTAGCATTCCTGAACCCGTGTGTTAGAGATAGAATGTTGAATTTGATCAAATCACATGCAAAAAACTGTAGATTCTTCCTAAAACCATCAATGTGCGCCTGCCCCATGCATATTCACCATGGCAGTGTGGCGATTGGTAACGGCAGCGGAGCCAAAAGGAAAACGCAAACAGAAAATGAAACGATCAACTCACAATTGACCACCACACAAGATGGCACATTGTATGTGCTTCCTTCGTGAACTGCTTCCTTTTGAACATTTCACCATGTTCACGAAAGAAAAAAAAAACCAGAATAAACACATTTTTCTTTATGCAAGACATTAATTCGAACCATTTGCAGCTTCTCGCCGAGCCACGGCCATCCCTCGTTGACTTCGAGTGTCATTCAACGGCCACCGCGAGCAGAGTACTCGTGGTACCTCTTCAAGCGCTCAAGCACATTTTGGGCAGTCATTTTATTTCCTTTCCGCGCATCAAAAGCGCGAAACTCAAAGCAAATAAAATAAAATTTGCCCACACTTGGGCTGAATCGGCCGCGGGGATGTTGCGCTAATGTTTGCGCCTCGCGGAAAAGTGTATCTATGCGCTGTATGTTGGTATGTTGATTTTGATTTGTGCCAACCGTGCTGTGCGTGTGCAGGATATGCAAACACAAACACACACCCACACACACACAAAGCCGCACGCTCGAACAAGACCACAAACATACACGGGCGCGCGCTCGCTCGATGATCATAAAACGTGAGTGGTTCTAAAAATCTAAGTTATTAAATCTTAGCGTTAGCTTCCCAGCCCCACCCAACACCCACCCTGACTGGCACCTGGGGCACGCTGTTGGACGACCGTGAAGCGGGCGTTTTATGATTTCGACGTCCTTCGTTCGGGGGGGGGAGGGTTTTGCACTGAGTTGGGTGCTGCTGTGCTGTACCAATCCAAACCGACGACTTAGCGGTGTTCCTATCTCTTTGCCGGCGAATTGCAAAGGCTCGTCTGAAGGCTGACTGGCGCCAGGAAGCGAGCACCGGTCGACAGGCGGCCTATAATGCCGCTGCCTCGCAGCATAGCATTTTAGTGCAGGAAATTGTACATGATGATGCCGCGACACGGTAAGGAATCGGCGGAAACGCTCGCTGCAGCCTGGACTGGTCCCGCGCGGGCAGTTTCTGGCTCATGGTTTCACTTACCAAGAGCACCAGGCGCCTCCATTTCGTCAGTACCGTGCCGATCGCAACCGTTTAGGGGCCACTTTTGGTAACGCCAGCAGTGCGCCAATTAACGGTGTTCGGTTCGGAACTTCAACGGCCCCCGACCCGAACCCTAAAGAAGAAGAAAAGTATGGAAATAAAAGTAACAAAACGCCCGAGTCGATCGGCAGCGAGCGTGCGGCACGCACATTCAAATCGGCCGGCCCAAGGATTTAATCAATTTTTGCTCGCCAAAAAACCGCCACCATTGCCGTGGGAAGCTGGCAGGTGGGTGGGTAGGTGGGTGGGTGGGTGGTTGGGTGGCCTGGGCCGGAGTTTTATGCAATCATAATTGCCGCCAAGCGGCCAGTCCGCGTCCGCGTACGAAGACGGTCGGCGCTGCTGCCAGCACCATAAAAAGGCACACGTGCCCCCGCACACACACACACACACACGTGGCCCGTGGTGGTCTGAAAAAGCGTGGGGATTCTTTTATTGTGCTCTACATGCCCCAACCAGCCAGCCAGCCTACGTGCAGCCTTCTCGCGCAAACAAACATAACTTTTCGCCTTCGGCGGTTCTGTCCGGTTCTCTCCGGGCCTATACCGCGCCGTTGCTGCTCCTGCTGCTGCTGCTACGAGTGATGCTGAGCTGCTGCTAGAGTGAATAGTGTGTGTGTGTGTGTGTCTGTGTGAGTAAGGAAAAGAGAGAGATATGTATAATAAAAGAGAACGTGAGATGCAGAAAGGGAGTGCTAAAAAAAGAGAGAGAGAGAAAAAAAGGAGAGAGAGAAAGAGAGAGAGAACGGAAGAGAGAGAGAACGTGAGATGCAGACTGGGAGTGCCAAAGAGAGACAGATTGGCTGAGATTTGATGTGGTCGCGCCTGTTGCCGTCGACGGAGACAACAGTTGGCGTGAAAATGGCGAAAAATAAAATTTTACTATGACGCAATTCCGCACACACACACACACACACACACTGCCGCCACACTGTAAGCCACAGCAAGGCAGTGCGTGTGCGTGTGTAAGAACTGTCCCAACAAAAAGCCAATAATATTAAAGCAAACCAATTCGGCAGCTCTCGTCTCGTGTGGTCACGCCGTCGACAAAGAGGCGCGCCAACTCCATCCTTATTCTGTGGGGGAAGAGGGGTGGGGGGTGGTTGGGGATGCCACACGCATGCTTTTTAATTAAACCAAATATTTATCTGCGTTCCACCTCCCAGGTTCTCTCTCTGTTAGTCAGCTCCCACAAAACACACACACACCCAGTGGGATTGTTGTTTTGGGGTTTTGGGTTTTTGGGAACGGGAAACGGGTTTGGCTGTGCCCCACCCCCCGGGGGGATTTTAAAGGTCCACCGATCAGTGTTCTGTGCTGGCAGGGCACACGCAAGGGCGCGACGCATTAGACGGTCAGATCACGTAAGAAAACCAACACCGCTGCCATCGCTTCCGGACCTCGAACGGAACCTCATTTGGCATATCCTTTGAGTGCCTGCGCCCGACGGCCGTGGGCCATGTGGAAACCAAGGCGAGACGGTGGATGTTGAAGAAAACAATCGAGCAAAATGGTGCCCCTGCAAGTGTCTGTGTGTGTGTGTGTGTGTGTGTGTGTGTGTTGTGGTTTTTCTGCTCCTCGGCTCCGGCGAAGAACGGCAAAACGGCAGCTGTTGATAGGCGCGTGCTAGGGGAGCCTGGGAGAGGCAGGGTGCAAAAGATTCGCTTTTCTATTTGGTCCCTTTTTTTGTCTTCGCGGCCTCGCGTCAGTGCACTCCGCGGTGCCCCGGGGCCGTGGCACCGCGGCAAGTGTTATTCACAATTCGGTCAACATGCTACATGATTGGGCCCACAGCTGCCATTGGTTTTTCTCCACCCCCGGGGGCCCCCTCCCCCCCCCCCCCCACCCCCACGGTGAACCTTTGACATGTATCTAAGGGGTTGGAGCGCCCTCCCGCACATCGCACCCGCGGGTCTCGGTAACTGCATTTCAGCCAAGCCAAGCCAAGAAGCCAAAATCGTGAACGCGTCGCGTCGCTAGGGCGCGGGAATCAGCGTGTCGATGTGTGCGAAGGATGCGACCCGACCCGGCCAGAAAAGGCTGTTTTGGATTTTTTTATAAAATCTGATGATATTGGGTTTGCTTGAACCGGTACTGGCTCCGCCGAGAATTATCGATGTTTCTTCGCTCTCTCTTTTGTTGGTTGGTTGGTTGTGGCTTTGGAATCGGTGAGAAAATCGTTCGTCGGGAACCGAAATGCCTGCCGTGGTCGGAAAGGGGGAAAAAGTGGGAAAGTCCCGGCTTCAAACATATTCTCACATCACTGGCACAAAGCCACCATCATCACCGACGCTATTATCGCAACCGCGGAACCGTAAATCGCGCACTTGGAGTATTGGGTACCGCACGAAAAGAAGTTGAGCGACTGATCATTTGAATAATATGCGAAAATATGAGTATACCATGTCTTCTTTGCTCTGCGCTGTATTAAGATTATAAAGGTTTTAAAATTTTGATCTAGCAGACTGGTACGGCCATTCGGGGCCATACATGATTTTGAGCACCGCGAAAACAAGTTTAGTTGAAGTTACAAGCTAGAAGTTTTCAGGTTTTCATTACTCTAGTGAGTGGATTTTTTTTAGCAATAACAACGCGAATTTTTACTTGTTTTCGCATTCAAAATGCAACGTTAAGGCTGAGAAACGCACGGTGAAGAATTCCCAAGATATGGTGTTTCCGAGCTTGTAAGATGAAAATGAAGATGAAGAGCAAAACCCTCGCAGAATATTGTAAACTATGAAGATGAAGAACGCAAATTAATGGTTATTATTAGAAGTATCAGTGGCAAAAATGGACGAACAAAAAAGGGCAAGCATTCGGTAAAATAATCAAGGTACATGAAAATAAAGGTCGTGTTCATCATATTAAAGCTGCTGGGCGTAAGAAATCAACACTCCAACGTGTTGATAACGGTATAGTGAACATCTCAATTGCAAACCCTCGTCTATCCGTCAAAAATATGTAACGAAAGCTTCAATTAGAAGGGGTGAAGCAGCACCTTCTGTACATGTCATCCGACGCATACTAAAAGATGTAGGCAAATCTGACCACGTAGCTAAAAAAAATTCCACAAGGCCAACTTGTAAGAGAGAATGGCATGTTACTATCGGAATCTCTTGAAACCTTCTTTATTCTGCGTATGCCAACCAACCAATATGGAAAGCAAATGACAAAGGCCTTATGGTCTGGGGATGCATTTCTGCCCATGGAATTGGGAAGTTAGCGACCCTGAAAGATCGTGTGGACTCGAAACATTACTTGTACCTGATGAAAGAAGTCGTCTTACCCAGAAGAAAAACGGTTCACTGGTGAGGATTTCATCCTACCGCAGGACAATGCTCTCCAATTCACAAGGCATGTTGACTTTGTGAATTGTAGTAATGCAGTACCTCGAAAGTCAAGATGTTAACGTCCGTTAGACTATCCACACCACAAAGCCAAGACCAGTCGCCTACCTAAACAACGTCGAAAACAATGCATTCTCCTTGGCTATGCAATTATTAGTCACTATTTGCAACTTGATTTTCTGCCTAATTCAGTCAAATCTTGGTTTAACAGATGGTACCAGCGAGAGTTTTGGACGCACGTTGTGGGCCTCGTGGAGAGCAGCCGTACTTCATTGGTTTCAAGACGCATATCTTTTCAAAAATGAAGAAAAAAACGAAAATGGAACATTCAACATTCTGCCGATCATTCCGCGGAAAGCGACTTTGTTCCACCAACAAAACAAGCATTCTAATTACGTGTGGCAAACACCGAGGCAAACCGATACACGCTTTGCCCTTTTCCTTGGTTTGGCTTTAGTGCCGAAAACGCAAACAAACCCATAACGCGTTCAGAATCCTCTGTTATGCATTGGTGTGCGTCTGTATCGCAAAACGTGCCGTGTAAAGAGTGGCCCATGGTTTTGTGGCTGTAATTAAATGGCGCATATTTGGCTGCCCAGTTGGTTGGATGGTGAGCAGAAAATGGGAAGGGAGTGCGACAAACAAAGCGGAAGAGAGGCTAAAGCGGGTGTTGCAAATATTTCGACTTCGTCAAAGAGATTTAAATTCCTTTCTGCACTTTTGGTGTACTGCGAATGACAGTAAATTACCGGTGGTCCTGCAAGGTCGGAAGGCGAGAAGAGTAATGGATGAATGGATGGAAGTGCGCCCCGCGCACTTGCCGGCGCAATAAATACCCGCAAACGCGCAAACGGCATGATTTACTGAAAGTGCGGGTAGTACTGGGTTGCTCAATAAAACTTACAGTTCAAATTTGTTTATTAATGATCCTTATTAATATTCTTAATTTTGTTTTATTATGTGTGAACGTATGGGAAGTTTTGCTTCAATAGGTCAATTCATTTTTCGTTTACAAGCCATTTAGTATGTGTTTAGAATCGAAGAATTAGGTTTGTGGATTACTTGGAAACTGGTAACAAAACACATTCCGATTATTATTGTAACCTCTCAGACCTACTGAATGAGAAAATTCGTCAAAAAAACTCGGTTTGCAGAAGACAAAAATTGTTTTTCATCAGGACACCGTGTACCGTGTCCCAACAGCATTTCAACAATGGCAATGGCAAAAAACGGCAAATCCAAAAATCTTTTAAAGTTCGAATTTTTGGAGCATCCACCGTAATTACCAGATTTGGTCCCTAGTGACTTCCATCTGTTTCCAGACCTCCAAAAATCCATGCGTGGAAAGCGTTTTGATGAGTTCATAACAGCCTTGGAAGCTTATGTTGCAGCCCATCCAGATTCTCACTTCAGGGATGGAATTCATAAATTCGGGTCTCGATGGAACAAATGTATTGATGTTCAGGAAGACTACACTGAACAGTAAAGTGTATTTCAAACCATAAAATTGTGTTTTTCTTATCGAACCGGAAAACTTATGGCACATCCTGTTGAAGTAATGCTTAAAGTCTCCTCACATTCCCGACCGAATTAAGCCCAAGAACGTGGGAAAAACTATCTGGAATGTTGTGATTATTGAAACAAATGATTATTAGTAGTATACGAGGCACTTCCTAGCTGTAGCTGTTCGCATCTGCTGTTTTTGGTTTACTTCCTAGGCCAACACGGCACTTGGCGCAACATATCAGAACAAGAGACCAATCCTAAGCCTAATGCTAGCTAGTTTACTGTCGCTACTACTGCTTCAATTTCATCACCACAACTGCGTATGTTGGCTAATGAATGAAGCTCACCACAAAATCGTGTGTTGGATAATGAATATGAATAATAACCGATCTGTTGAATATTGAATAATACCCGATGATTTATAGTACTGCACAGTTTTACCGTATCCGAGCTCGTGAAGAATGGTGGAGAGAAAGTAGAGAACGAGAACCATCAAATCATAGCTAGAAGGTAGCTAATTAATGAGATGTGACTGGAATCTCGGCATCAACTACCCTATAAACAAAAAGGCAGCGGAGCTATAATGTAACAACTGTAGGAGTATAACGGTGCCGGATAACGCGTACAAGATCTATACCTTGCTATGTAGGAACTATGAGTCCAATGCGTAAAATTGTATGAGACCAAGGCCAGGGACGACAGGATTGAGCATGCTGCGGACAATCCCGGTCTGAAGACCAACAGGAACGAGTCCAAACGCTCGTGGTCTCGTGGTCCTACTCGTGGTTGTCAGTGACATCGAAATAAAAGAGCCGATTCGCGCTAGAGTGCCACTGGTTGCGAACAAAATGGATTTTCGAGCAAAGAATGTATATGTTTACTACGCCCCTCCAACATGCTTGCCCGGTTTGTGACAATGTTGCCCGACTCTTTGTCCTTTTTATGTCGTGCGATGTTCTAGAAGTGATCGACAGAAACTCGTTGACGATCTGCGCCGATAAATAAACTTGGTAAGTGCCAATTAAATAAATGGGTTCATTTTATGGCACCATCCGTTGATGGATTTTACTGTGACTGCTAACGAGCGTTCCAGATATGTGACGGGTAATGATAGCCGCAATTTTCGTTCGCTACAAACGCGGTCGGCGAGCGGTTTTAAATGGGGTTTGCAAGATGTGAGAGAGAATCCCCTCACAGGAAGCCAGGAGGTTGATCGTGGCCCTGGTGTCAGTAGTACAATGTTCAGAACATCACGCATCTCGTACTGTAGACCTAGGTTTGCAACTTAGAGCTTGGAAACGTCATCGCTCACTAAAATCGGTGTCATTTTCAAAAAGGGGCAAAGCTTTCGATGTGGGTCACAAGCAAACAATTCGAAACAATCCCAAAAAAGGCGTCACAGCGGCCCAAAGCCCTAGACGACAACGGGGACACACTGTTACAGCTGCTCATCAAATCCGTAGCTTTTTAGCACTCTCCGGTGTGATTGAAGTTTGCTCCACGCAAAAAGAAGTGCCCGAAAAAAAATGCGCTGCTCAGCCGCAATAGTGGAAAGGGTACGTTGTAGTAGTTGAATAGACAGCAACGGGGGGTTGGGACATATCCCGCTGGCCGAGGCCGGGGTTTTTGGTGATTGCGGTTTTGGAACCGTAAACGGTGGGGTTACCCGAAGCCGGCAGTGCCTGTTTTGTTTTACGTACCCCGCCGAAGGTCGGGACAGCTTCTCCGCACGCCCTATTTCTCACCCTCCCACCCCTACGAAATGGAGGAATTTCAATTTCGACAAGGGATTCCATACCTCGTGGCGGGCCTTTTACTATTTGGGTCGTTCGAGTCAATTGACCAAACCAAACTGAACGATCCCCGTGTGGTGTGCACAATTTCAAAAAGGGATTATGTGACTAAAGGGCACGCCTGGAACCTGACCGCGGAAGGCCTAAAGAGAGACGGAGAGAGAGAAAGAGGGAGCGAAGGTGAGAAAGAGTAGCTTCATATGGTCGATCGATCAGATTGTTGCCTGTTGCTCGGTGCTTAGTGGGTTTATTTAACCATAAACTAAGACCCGGCCCGTTTGGCCAGTCATTCATTCTGAAGTAGCATCTCTCCTACTCCAGGCGCGAAGATCTGAGGAAAAACGGATGCAAAGGAAGATTGGTCAGGGGTGTAATTGAACACCGTTCGAAGAGTGATTGATAGGTACGTTGCACGCTACGCCAGTATTTGTCCAGAAGGCCACAGGGACTCTTCAGTTGACATACGGTTCATACGTCAATCCGCGACAACAACAGCGAATGCAGCCATCACCACCCGGAGCGGCCCATCGATCAGCTACGCGAGTGGAGGCCGACTGTCAAATACGAGCTCTGGCGTAGCTCGAAAACAATGAAGGCAGCGATTGGCAGGCATCTAACCCCGTCAATTATCGAGTGGCGGCACTCTTCGACGCTTCCGATTCTTCCGACGATGGTGCTTGGTACTTGAGGTATAAAAACGCGAAATTGTTCCACGTATCCCACGTATAGTAGCGAATGTCACACGGCACTAACAGCATGTCGAGTGAAAGTGTTGTCAACACCACATACGCACGGTTCGCGCACTGGGAACATCTCGCTACTTCAAATCAAATCAAATTATGGCGACACATGACACTCTCAACGGTGCACGACGATTGCTTGAGCTAGAAACCGCATTGCACGGAGTAACCCGTAGCGAGTTGCATACGATCAGGATCGGGGGCCACTGACGACTTTCTAAGAGACTGTTCCCTACCACTACCGTTGCTAGTATTTCATGGAGTACCTTCTGCACACCGTATTGCTGCCAGACACTTGATGATTGCTATCGAGGGGAGTAAAACTACGAATTCGTCGAGTATTCACCGTGTTTCTGTCGTACTTCTTATGGGGTAATTGCAACCGCCGAGCGGTCTTGCCTTGCACCAGAGACAATATTAAACTTTGTTGCTTTTTGTAACGCTGTGTTCTTATCGGCGAAGTTTTATGTCTCTAAATCGAAAAGCACAAAAACATGATACCTCAAATGGACTGAAGTAGTAGTTTACACAACAGGCTTTCGACGGTCTACAGGTCTACGTTCAAATTAAAAGTAGTCGAGACTGTGATCCCGGGAAAAGGTTGTCACGCAGCTTGCCATGGGTTCGATTCCGGAGACCGGCGTAACATGGAGGTCGTTACTTGTTCCAACAAATGGATCAAAGAATAAATATTGAATTTTGTGTGGATTTAAGTACTTGGGCGCATTCCCACTGTTGACCGTGGCATTTGGTGAAGGTCTACCCTGGGCCGAAACACCAAAAAGTTTAATCGGTGGTACAAAATCATCTCAGACGGCTGAGATTGCTCGAAATCGTCAACAAACATTGACGAAATTAGGTAAATAGTGTTGGCCAATCACCGTTAAAGATGTAGCTGAAGATCTTAGCATATTGATTGGCTTGTGTCATTAGACTTTTATCAACGATTTGGTCATGACACGGATTGTCGCGAGATTCTCGGATTGTCCATAATCGCTAAATTTCTACCCAGTATTTCCCAATTTCCCAGTATTAACATTGCC
Source organism: Anopheles cruzii (assembly GCF_943734635.1). NCBI lineage: Eukaryota > Metazoa > Arthropoda > Insecta > Diptera > Culicidae > Anopheles > Anopheles cruzii. Next base: position 1,473,823 of record NC_069143.1, read on the forward strand.
AAAGAACTCTTGGATTCTGTCTGCAGCAACCCAAATTTACTCCAAAGCTTCTCAGCTAGTGACAAATCGTGAGTTTATTGCTTTGACGTGGAAGTCCAAGATCAATTATCCCTCTTATTTAACAGACCATTCAAACTTTTTTAACAGACCGTTTGTCATAATGACACACTAGTTTTATTTTCGTTAATTTATGTAACAAATTTCAATTGATTTATTTTATTTTAAATATAATTATATTTTACAATCTTCACGGAAAGGGTCGACCGAAAAGAGTTGTAGGAAATGCAAAGTGGCAAACAACACTTATGCCAGCCGTCGAAGCATCCTTTCACCTTGCCCCTGACGTGCTGTGGTCGAGGTGGCCGGGCTTAAGCAATCACATCACACTTTTCACACACCGGCATCAGAAAGGTTGAATTTAATCCTGTTACGCGGGTGGTGCCGGGAACCGGGGGTAGGGTGTAAAATTTCTTGCCGAAGTTTTCACCTCGTCTTCGGTATTCTTCATCGTGCGAGCTTGTCCGGCAGCTTATCTGGCTGCTGGGCAAAAAGTGTCGTAATGGCGCCATGGGAGCCGAAATCGACGAACCATCAAATTCCGTTTCGATTCAATCCGTGGCTGGCCTTCAATCCGCTCGGGGAAGTCAGCTCTCGGGCTCTCGGACGATCGGAAGAATGTGCCCGGTGAGCAGGCGTCGAATAGCATGTTGTAGGCGGCACAAGCCCACCGTTACCTCCAGCGCCGCAACATCAGTGATGGTAACGATGACGGAAGCAGACACGGCCGAGCGGCGTGGAAGGATAACACTCAACCCCGGACGATTTGATTAGGCTGCCGAATGGGGCACCTTCGGTACCAAGTTTGAACGCCGTTGCCCTGTGCGAAACCGGTCATCCGATTCCGACAAAGTCAAATGTTGTGTTGTAACGGTTGCATGGCTTACTTTTTCGTGCAGTTTGTCGAGCAGCAGCTCGACAAACTTTCGATTTTTGTTGCGATTTTTGGTGCGATTTTATTAATCTCTTGCCACGGACGATCTCAATTCAACTGCTCGGAACTGCTCGAAACTGCTCGGAACTGCTCGAAATTGCTCGATTCAATGATTGGCGATAAGCGGATGGTTTGGGGGGGCTGGGGGCGTTTGAGGGAAGTAGGTGTTCTCCAGCTTAGCCAGCTTTGCAGTTTGCTTTAATCGGATTTGCTGGCAGTTTACTCTTCATGGCCTGGCGTCTGGTGTCTGCAGTGTTTGCAGTCAAACAAACAGCGGTCAAGTGTATCACGCATTTTTGTTTGTTGCCATCATCAGATTTCCATTATGATTTATAGCGCGCACGTTGATTGGCGTGGAAGACGTGCTGCTCGGTTCCCCCTTGGGAGGCGCAGACCTGTTCGTACTACTTCACCTACTGTGTGGGCGTGTTTGTGTATCTGTGTGTGTGTGTGTGCGGGTTTCGGACCCCCACCAGCTCCTTCCCGGTCACACGGGCTAAACAATTACTTTCGACATAAATTCTGCCACGCCATCCACAAGTGCCGGAAACGGACCTAAAGGGCCGTCGCGTTGTGTCAACTGTTGAGCCTGGCCCATTGAGCGTTTGCCAAGCCCCGGCATCCTTTTTTCCGCTAGCACACGGGACTGACGCTCTACACGACGTCCTTTTGCTGGGCACGCACGCCAAACAGCATGGGGGCAGCAAAAACCGGGGATGGCTGCACGGAACGAATGAATCAATAAACCGTAGCACACGCAGAGACGGTCTGGGGTGTGCTGCCAGCCAGCTTTAGAGCTCCAAACACCAACCGGCGCGCCACCGTTCACGGCGAAACCGTTTCGGGCTACCCAATTTAACCTGCCTGTGAATTTTGTTGCCGGGCGGGGAGAGGGATGGATTACAAAAGATATTACAACCCCGGTTCCACCTCGAACCGTGAACCTCGAAAGCTCTCGAAAAAATTGCTCACACGCACACGCCACTTCAAAGAATTTTAATTAATGATGTTCGCCAACGCAACCGGTGCCTGATCGCCCGCCAGCGTGCGTCCGTGCATATTGCTCGTGACGTGCCACGTGCTCGGAACGTGTTCTCCCCGAAACTGTCAAACATACTCAGCAGCCAACGACGTCTTGCTCTGTTTTCGGGCAAACTTAAAAGCTACCAGCCGTTTCACGCTATATTTTACCGTTCAATTTAAGCGATTTACAATCCAGCGGAAAATACCCCACTGGCAACGTATTTTATAATTTTGTTTTATCGAAAGTATTTAAAATGTTTATTTATTTTTTTATTTTTTTTAATGTTTAAAGTTGGTTCTTTATTAGACAAAAATGCTTGATTACATGAGAGTACAGAGATATTCCACATTAGGATTGCAGCTATTTAATAAGTCCAAGGGCTCCATGATCCAAATGATGAAATGAAAATGTTTCGATTTAAATCTGTTTAAATTATATGTTATGCCACGTGGCATTGAGTCATTTTTCCCTACTTAACTACTTAACTACAACTTACAACTGTTCAGCTTCAAAAGCTTCAGATAAAGAAGCTCTCGAATTGTCGGATGGATGGAATTATTGCATCTTTTGATTAGGGCTTCTTTTAGTTTATTAATCACGAACGACAGTCTATACGCGCCAGCAAGTTTTAGGACAAGATTCGTTGGTGTTCTCCTGTATAAATTAAGGATCATTTTGCGAATTTTATTAAGTCTGATTTGTATTGACTGGAAGTTAGTTTTGGAGCATTTTGGCCACAGATTTAAAATGTTTATAACAATCGTTTGGACTTCAAAGATTATTTAATCATTTCTAGGAAAGCCCAAAGCATAAATATGAAATCAGCTTGATTTCATTTCCTTACCATACAACAAACTAGCTGATCTGTGCAAACGTTGTTCTGCCCCCCGTTTGTTTGCCGTTGACGATAGCTTCCATTCTAGCGCAACTTTGTGCTTGGTGGTTGGTGGGCTATGCAAAAATAGGATTCTCGAGCCCGAGTATGATCCATTTGACGGATGAAGATTAAAAGATTGACGGATTGATTTGACTGATGAAGATTAAAGGAAAATTTGACGGATGAAGATTAAAATTAAAATAACGAAAACCATCATTAGTTTGTGCACGGCAACTGAGTGAAAGCGACGTACGCCGATGGTGGCACAATGATGGAGTTGGAGCTGTTTACGGAGCTGCTACCGTTGCTCATGGCAGCGTCTCATGCAAGTAAATGTATCCTTCCGCACGCAACTTTTGTTGAGTTTGCCGTTGGTATCGCACTCGCAGTTGGTTCTTCACATTCTCGCACACTAGGGCCCTGAATTGTTGGCACAGCTCACGACATCATAAAATTACGCTTCGAATCGAGTTGAGCTCACTATCTTCGTTGGTTTCGTTCTTGTGGTGGAATATCACCTTTTTGATGTTTAGTTCCTAATTTGTCCTTTCCAGAAAAGCTCAAAAACTCAGCTAGTCCAGCAAAATGTATGTGTATGGTGACGGTGTCGATAACTCCACTCCAATCCAGTCAGTTATATATTTCAGTTATCTTATTCGATTTCTTCGTACTTTCTTTCTGCTCTAGTATTTCTCATTTTGAAGCGTACATTGTTCGCAGGTCTATATTGTCTCTTTAGCACCTTTTTAGGCATTGTTGAAGAATATATTTAGTTCGTTGTGTTTCATGAGCTCAAGCAGGCATATCAACGGCACCACACACTCCCACAGGTCCTACACGCAACAGACGTTCCAGTCAGCGGAAGGTATTACGGCCAGGTGATGAATCGCCAGGATCAGTATGCAAACGGTGTACATACCCATACGCCACTATCACTGTTGCCCGAGGCTGATGGGCTGAACGCCTTTGGGTTAGGAACTGAACAGAAACTGGTGTTGACAGGTCGCTAACACGCGCCAAATCGCTACCGACACCGAGGAACGGGCAAAGCTAAACAGAAGTGCTTAGGATGACTCTCTGTCAATTATGGTCAACCGGCTGACCGTTTTACGGTTATTTTCGGACCTCTGAGACCAGTTGAAGTACCGCTTTAAATTGTGCCACATTTGATAATGAAATCGAAATAACGAAAAAAAGGGGCTCGAAGACTGAAGACTGATTTGTCAGACTGATTGGTCCCCAGGCCTCGGGGATGGAACTGTACTACATAATGGAACGTCACCCACCTTTCGCTATCAGGACATCGCCACGATGCTCAAATCAGCTTCTTCCTCGGTTCACTCGGGAGGTGACCACAGGGAATATAAGACTATGGCAGACCGAATGACCAGGTTGGCACGGCGTGCGATGAGCGGCCGTCAAGAATGCGTTACGTAATATCTGTTTAATTATGCCAAAAGCCAGTAAATATCATGAACCGGACCGGGAGCGACATGGTGGTGAGTTGATGAACTGAAACCACTCAATTCGGAATGTGAACCAAATCCTCCTCAGGCCCGGTACTGGTGGTCGACTGAGGTGAAGCTCCAGTGCGAAACTAAAACCCACGCTACGCATCAGCACACCACACGGTATTATTCGCACTCCGGCAGCCCTGCCGAGCCGCAGAGATAGCGGGGTGCGTTAACCGAAAGCGATTATGGTCACACTCCACTGTTGGTTGGTTGCTAAAATTAAATTTATTTCCGCAACACCATGGGCAGCCATGATCTACCTGCTTTCAGTGCTGAGTAGTATCGAAAGCTAATGGTTTTGGGCAGAGTTATTCCATTCCCAGTTCATCACGTATTCACAGCACATCGCTCATCTAGGTGTACAGCACGGACTGGGCCGTATTTCTATGTCTAGTTGTTCTAGGTCTAGATTTGGACATCTAGACGACGACTCCTGTCAACGTTCCATTTGGATGCAAACGTGAAGAAATGGGATCGCTTGTTACATCTGACAGAGTCCAGAATCACTTTTGAGCACTTCGAGTGACACTCAGAATGGTAGGGATGGTGTCAGATTTCGCGACTCGTGTGTTTGCACACCGTGTATGGCCAAGGAAAAATGACCACACCGGACAGCTGACTACTTTTCCTTGTTTTCAGGTTCTATACCTTGACAATCGGACTGTTTAAAAGATGGCTCTAGCTATCAATTTGGACCTCCTAGTTTTGCTGTTTTTGCAACATTACCTTATTTTGACAACAGGCAAATGATTTCAGGTCGAAAAAAAAATTAATTTAGTTTGCAACCGATCTTTGAAAGGCTTAGACCACGTCAATTTTTGTGCCTGAAAGCGATGTTTTACGGGAATTGTTGTTCTTTTGCTACATGCTGAAGAAAACTGCTACAGAATCGCATCAAATGGTTTTCGAGGCTTATTTTTCGAATATTGCAGTGCTTTAAGCGGTTTATAAAATTTAAAAATGGCGCTTATGACTTAACAAGCAAAGAGCGCCGGAGGACTCCAAAACAGGACATTCTGATGGCACCAGAAAAGTGTGGTGTAACGCCTGGTAAAATATGGTAACAAATGATCAATTTGAATCATGCATTGATCAAAAAACGACCAAAATGCCGTTTCTTCTTGTCCAAAATGGAGACGCCAGGTGCTCCATGGCCTAGCGCCTCCATCACACACAAAGCGAAACTGGTTTAGGACACAATCAAATCTCGTAGCTGGGAGATGCTTTCCCCTCCCCCCACTAGGTTTATTTCACTGAGCAGTACTTCATTTCCTACAAGGAAGTCGCAATTGGATGACTAATTAGTTTACTTAAAAAGACGAAGAATTCTTTCGTCTGGGAATCGACGATTTAGCAGAGAGATAGGATAAATGTGTATCTAGCGATGGCACATACTTTGAATAAAATCAATTTTTTCATTTTTTTTCCTACTTCTTAGAAGAACGGACCGGGCCGTATTTATAAGTTTTTCATTTCAATGTTATGAACATTTGATTTCTTTGAAAAAAGTCAATTCTCAAGATATATACACAATTTACATTCTCAAAAGGATTAGTGTCTCTTCTCTTACGTGTTCGGGGTCCCACGGTGGCACGGAACCCGGGGGTAGCCCACGGTGGCACGGAACTAACTGTTGAGCGTGTCCTCCATCTGCGTGGTGACGTTCTACACGCCCCCCTTGTGGTGCATGACTTCCCCGAAAGGCGATCCTTCCCGCGGTGCGCACGCGAGAGAATCAAGCGCTACTTTCGGGAATATATTTATTCGTCATGTTTATGCTCAATCGCCTCGTTTATCATTTTCATGCTCGTTGACGCGGTAAAACTGGCAATAAATGGAAGTAACGAAATCGTTTGGGTGCCCGTCGCCGATTGGGGTTGAGCGAGAGACATCAGCTTGGGGTTGTAAGTTGACATCAGCTGCGGGTATTGGCCACCGCACCCAAGCCCCGTCCGGTGAGGGGGGGAACTTTAATACCGTAGCCCAACGTAGGATAGACGGAGTACTTCGACTCTTTCCTCCTGGAACTTTTACTGCGATTTGTAAGCGATTGCGTTAATTATGTAAACCGTACCGCTAAGGGGTATCCCCGTTCAACACGTAGCTCCTGCACCTGCAGTACAGCACGGCAGTACAGTGTGAACTCCATTAGGATTAGGTAAAGAAGTGACGGTGGAGACAGCAAGACCCAGTAGTCTACACTTTTCCGGATTGGTGTGTTGCAATCCCTGTGCTGCTCCTTGTTTTGTTCCCCCGTTTCTTCGTTAGCCAAACATAAATATTCTTTCGATAACGGAACTCCAACAGAACCTCCCACACTGGCGCATTCGGACCGAAGGACCAAGGAGCTCGCGCTTCGTAACTATCGCAACCTTCGTGAAGCGCACGGATGTAAGACAGTTCGAGGTCACCCCGAGTCCCTCTCCCAGAGTACGCTCTCCTATCTCTATGTTGGTCCGTTCAACATGTGGCCAAGCACAAGCACAACGCCGCGTAAGAATCCTTGGTGGGGAAAGGGACACCAGTAAATGAAGAGTGCCGGGGAGGTCATCGTGTAATAAAACTAGTCAGTGTATTGAAAGGTCAAACCCGGAGAGACTTCTATTGAGGGTTCGCCATTCGCCTCCGCCGCGCACTGATATCTTCTCGCGGACGCAACTGCGTCACCTGCGTCATCACCACTGGTCAGCGGGGAATGTGGCGAACAGAGAGAGGGAGAGTGAGAGAGGGAGAGAGGGAGAGAGGGAGAGTGACATTTTGTAGCATTCTTGCGAGGCTGGCGAGGTTCTTTGTTTTGGCGCTTGTTTTCCTTTAAACTTCTTCAGTTTCCGTTCGTACGCCGTAAAGGCGGCAGAACTTTTCGGTCAGCTCAATGTTTGTGACCACCACCACCGCACTATAAATTGCCCTTTTCCCAGACAGCACTCCTTTGTGTGCCTCTGTGGGAGTGCTACATTTGCACAAGGTACACCCGTGGACGTGGGTGGTGGATGCGTGCGTGGGTAGTGAATTCTTTCGTTCTAACTTTACGCTCGCAAACAATCGGGGGTGGATCGAGTATAATGTTTTGCTTAGCCCAAAGATGAAGCAAAGTTAGGGCTCTCTCTCTCTCTCTCTCCCGAACGATATCGTGTTCCGTTCTTACTCTATATCGCTTTCGCTCTCTCTTTTTTCATCTACTCCTGTTCTTTTTGCATTGCTTCGCAACAGCATAGGGCACGACGCAAACAACAGCCAAACCAGCCTATCCACCCGGATAACCGGAAGTAGCTGAGTTGCTGACGTCGTGATATTAGAGAAGTTAAAATTAAGTGAGAGCTCCACTTTGCATCAATATTTTTACGTGAATTGTCTCCAGCGGCGTGTTGATGGAACTGCTTTGCTGTTCAAACCTTGGACACTGCAGACGATGCCCAATTCGATCCCTAATTCGATTTTCGGTATTATCGTCCCTATCGCCATGTTGGGAATGTGTTAATTATACTAACATTAAAATCACATTCCGATGAACCGCACCCAATGAGATTAATTATCTGCCATTGCGCTACCGTCTTCAGGGGTGCGGAGAACCACGGAACCCACAAGATTGTGGTCAGCTTCACCACGTCCGTCGCCATCATCATCATCATGCGGACATGCGGAAACGAAGAATAAAGGGTGTATGATTGATTCTGGGAGGTTGTGACTTCTTCAAACCTCAAAATCTGCAAACCGCTTATTCGTTTCATCAATCCAAACCGGGGTATCGGTATGCGGTTCACACTGACCCACTGACGTACATCACCTGACGAGGGCACAGAGCATGTCTGCACGAAATGTTTTTATTAAAACCACAAAATAAACTGATTGTCTACGGAGTACGCTTCGCATGAGCGAAAGAGACTCGGACAATCATGCGAAATAAAGTATGAGATCCGTGAGATCGTTTTCGACCGACCGACTGGCACAGGATTGCGGCCATGTATCCTTGAACAATAATCTTACCACAACTTGTTGGTTGGGAGGTATGCAAAAGAGTGAAAAAGCCAGCAGTAGCTTCGTCAGCCACTAGTTCAGTTGAACCTTCAGGTCTTTGCCGTAACATGGGCTGAAAAATCTCGAGCCTAACACATACATGGTAATGGGCTTATTGCATTCATCGCTTTTTCGGTTGGCATTAACCTTAAAAAAGCTGTTGAAATTTCATGATAATTTGCTTACGGTCTAAAAGTTGAGAATCGGACTGTCAAAAAGATGGCTCTACCTGTCGATTTGGACTTTTCAGTTTTGCTTTCTTGGCAACATTACCTTGTTTTGACATCAGGTGAATGATTTCAGGGCGAAAAAAAATAAATTTAGTTAGAAACCGATCTTTGAAAGGATTAGGCCATGCCAACTTTTGTGCCTGAAAATGACGTTTTGCGGCAATTATTATTTTTCTGCTACCTCTTAAAGAAAACTGCTTTAGAATCGCATCAACTGCTTGTCGGGACTTGTTTTTGGAATATCGCAGTGCTTTAAGTGGTTTAAAAAATTAAAAATGGCGATTTTGACTTAACAAGCAAAGAGCGTCGGAGGACTCCAAAAAAGGTTTTTCTGATGGCACCAGAAAGGTGTGATGCTTCACAAGTTCTTACAACCTGATGAAAACTTTAATTCAGATCACTACTGACAACAAATGATCAATTTGAACCATGCATTGATCGAAAAACGACCAGAATACCATGATTCCAGGGCCGTCATGGAGGCGCCAGGTGCTCCATGGCCTGGCGCCTCCATCACACACAAAGCAAAACTGATTCAGGATACTATCAAACCACTTGGATGGGAACTGCCTATAAAGCCAATTTTGAACAAAAAAAACAGGCTTTTTCTGTCTTAGGCTCGGGACTTTTCAGCCAATACATTGGGCTCTCAGTGGGCTCCTTGGAAAAAGTCCAACCGACGACGCACGAAGCATTAGGCATAGTGCACTCTCCGGAGACATCCGCCGATCATGGTGGACCAGGGCGCAATTCGGTGGGCCCACAACATTTACGGCACCTTCTTCAGTAGTTTCGGCAGGAAGATCCTTCTTTGTTTACCATTACGGTGTGCGGCGGCACGCGTGGGCGGAAGACGGTGCCCACTGTGTACGTCAGAACTTCCGTGCTTCCGTGAACTTACTTCGTTTCTCGGTATCTCATAGAACGCAGCCCTACGTGTTGCGTTTGCTTTGGCTTCCTGGCTTCCACTAGAGAGATGTCTCTCACCCCTCAGCAAACCGTGCGCGTCTGTGTGTGTGTGCGTGGATGAGTGTGTAATGAACAATTACTGAGTGCGATGGGGCGCTGGCGCAACCCCCCGAAGGAATTGCACCTTTTTCGGAACCCTATGCTTCGCTATTTGCTGAAAAAGTAGCTCTCCCCTACTCTCTCACTCTGTTGCTCTGTATTTCTCTCACACAATTGCGCACAAATGTTTTGTCCTTTATCCTGGTTATTATTTTTTTTTTTTTTGCATGAGCTTAATTTTTGCAGTCAGAGAGTGAACGAGGCGGCTATTGATATGGGCTCTGGAGAGTATCGGCTGGTCTTCGTAGCAATCATCAAAACATGTTGTTACAGGTTGTTTTGATGATTGCTACGAAGGTCTAGGTAGCGAAGCTGTTAACTGCCCTTTTTTCTCTTTCATTCTCGGTTTTTTCCTTCTCACAATTATCTGCATAGCGACTCTTTATGTTTTTAATACAATGGCACTCAACGTCCTTTAAAGGCCTAACACGGCTCCAACAGGGGGCATTGGAATAAAGTACGACAATCGGCGTAAGTGGCACTACAAGCTACGATCAGCGTCAGACGACAAACGAGCTTCTGTCGGAGCATTGTCGGAGAACTAGGGTCCTGCTTTGGCACCGATATATCACTGTGTGCATCCCTGGGTGCTCCACAGCAACCGGAGTTTACCACAAACCCGCGTGAGATTAGTCAGCTGAGATCATACTCTGACAGTCTGCTGCAAAAGCACACCCTTGACTCCCACGGCTGAGAGGCTGTGGCAGCTCGTTTGTTATGCCCGCCTTGGTCCTTGGTCGGCGTCGTGGCTTGATGTTGGTTTTTTGCCTTCTCATTTTTTGCATATCTTTTTCCACCTCTTCCAAACAAAAAAAAAGGCACACAAACCACCCCGGCCCACCCCGGCCCATTGCTTATCGACCTTGCACTGTCCCAACGGTGGCTTCCTCTCAGGGAGAGGGATTTTCGATTATCGTCTCAAGACCATGACGTGCTTTATGAATATAGATTGCTTTCTTCATTTTCTACGTTCACCACCATACCGGGCTCGCCGGTGACTGCAGCAACATACCCTGCCGGCCATCCTGCCACGCCCTGGGTGTGATATCGCACCCAGCCGAGGATTTTCTGTGCGCCTTCGCCTCTCGTGCGCCGCCTTTCGAACGCAAAATATGGTTTGTGGTAGAGAGTCTACTTCTTCGTTTTCACCTTTTTCTTTTCCCCACCCACAGCCAACGAAAATAGTCCATAAGTAAACACACGCACATAGACCTGGTGCTGGTTGTATGCGCCGGATCAAGCGCACCGAGCCAGGTGGCCAGCTATGTAGGGAGCAGATAAAACCGCTGCCATGGCCACGGTGCGCTTCGGGCTTCGATGAAAAATTAAAACAGCATCCATGGATCGCAAGTAGCCTACGAGGTCCGCGTTGGAAACGTTGGACAGCCTCTTGTGGCACCCTTCAGACACGTTCACCACTTGATTGCCGAATACCGAGCTGGAGCTCCAACGATGAGGCTTATCTCTACATCTCATCGTGGCAATCCCTAGTCTCAAGATCCATTTCCGTGACGAACTAATGTTCGCCTGTTACTACATGCGACCTGTAGCATAATTTCGCGAGGATAAATCGAGCGTAACATTGAGCCCGTCGAGCACATTGATTTTTTGGTTAGCTCGCTTGTTGGTGCAGCTTGTTAGCTGCTAGCAATATGCATTATCCTTGTACATTACAAGGATTACATCCGCGGACAGCTTGAACACCGAACAGCACCACTCGGTGGTAATTACCTGGTGGAAAAGAAAGGTTCCACAAATCGTACTGGGTTATTCAATAAGTTTGGCGTTTCAATAACAAGAGGCGCTGCCTAAATCTATTACGAACGTATGCGAAGTTTCATTTCGATCTGTCAATTCATTCTTTGTTTACAAGCCGTTTAGTATCGAGGAGTCACATTATTTTTTTAAATGGAAAAATCTAGTATCGTGCATTCATCGAAGCTTTTTTAAGGAAGGTTTAAAAGCAAAGAAAATTTATGAATGAATGTTGAAAGTATACAAGGACTCTTCGCCGTACAGTATAAAGGTGGGTTGCTGAATTTAAATGTTGTACGATCACACAGCTTTTACGACGATCCACCTCAAGTACGACCAAAAACAGCAACAACACCTAAAATCGTAGAAAATCTACATGAATTGGAAAATCGTGCGAAAGAAATTTCGTTTTTTTTGAATTTCTTGAAAACCGGTAAAACAACAAATTCTGAATATTATTGTAACCTTTTGGATCAGCTGAAGGAAAATGGAATCGCGAAAAACGACCCCATTTGCAGAAGAAAAAAACCTTCACAAGAGCATTTGGACAATGGTAAAAATCCATGCATGACACTTCGGATTGTTGGAGTACCCACCTTATTCGCTCGATTTGGCCCCTAGCGACTTCCATCTGTTTCCAGACCTAAAAAACTGCATGGGTGGAAGCGTTTGCAGCCCTTCCAGATTCTCACTACAGGGGAGGGAATTCTTAAATTGGAATCTCGTTGAAACTGATGTGTACTGATGATGTTCTGGGAGACTATACGGAATAATGAAGTATAGTTCAAACCATAAAATTGTGCTTTTCTTATCGAAGCGGAAAACTTGTTGAACAGCCTGGTATGTTGACCAAATGGCACCGAAAGGACACGGCATTCGGCACTCCTGACTCCAATTTCCTGATGATGGCGAGATTCGTTATTGTCGTGCCACGCTGTCGCATCACTACTGCCCCTTAGCGCAGCTGCAGTAGCAGAAACTAAACAGAACCCACCTGCTCCCTTATTACTTTCCATTTCAGCCTAGTTACCGGTCAATCGTTGAGATGTTTTTCCTGCTTGCCGGCGGTGTTTGTGGTTGCTTCAAAAACTATTCTGAGTACACATCGCGCAGATCACGTGGCAATCTAATAAACCGTATTATCACCAGCCAGCCGATGAAGGAGCCGTAGGAGAGCGGTGTAGAGATAGTATTTTCTCGCAAACAACACACCGAACACGCTGGAACCGAGCTACCGAGTCCCTGTCGTGCAAATCCTGCTTCTCGATGTACACGTTGGCCGATGTTGGTGTCGATGGTTTGAATAATTCAGCCAGCTACAGGCGGTGTTCTGTGATTTCTCGGTCCCTCTGATGTGGAACCTTAGCTGTGGGTAGAGGAAGACTGACAAGGTAAATGGTGGAGGGAACTGCGCGGTGTGCGGCGTGTGGGTGTAAATTGTTTGTATCACCAGTACGTACGGTAACCGCGGTAATGAAATTATTCCTAGCGCCTAGCGCCTCCCTGTCTCAAAAACAACCTCATTCCCGATGCCTCCCGATGCCCGAGCCCTTAACACTGATCGGCGAAAGGTCGCGCAGGATCGTGTAGGTACCACGTATCCCTGCTAGGCATCCCTGCCAACGCAATCGCCAACCAACTCTGCTGCCACGGCACAGCAAGTAATGAAAATTAAATGCTGTGACGACGACGACGACGACCCCACCCACACGTCCGATACCGAAGAGTTTGTGGTTTTCGGAGCAACTGGTCGGGGGAGTTGGATGTGGGAGTTTCCCTACGCTAGAAGCGTATGCTGTTGCACTGCCCTCGTTATTAGCAATAACGTTATTAGCAATAACGACTAGGAGCTGCTGTTGCCGTTGTTGCTCCTGGTGGGGATCGAGGATTGGTGGGTGGTCAACGCGCTAGCCCTTAGCTCCCGGGGGGGGGGCACACACGCTCTCTCAAGGTCTCTCCAAAAACATCACTCAGATCGGGGCCGTCCGAACAGAGAGTTACAGAGCTGGACAGAGATTGACGAGGAACGGACTTCACAACACATGTCAACCGTAATGTAAATATCTGGATCAGGGAATATCCTGGATGGATGCCTAGGTTCCGAGATGTCGCAAATGGCCGAAATGAAGAATTTGCAATGTGCAATGCTCCGGACATTCCCTATTTCCTCCAGTTCTCTTTCGTGTCTCCAAATCTATCTTACTTACCTTACCCAATTTTTCCGACAACTACAACCGAGCCGAGCTGTGACTGACTTGAAACAGAGACTTCTTCCACCGGGTGGCGGCCGAACGCAAATTCCTAGGCCGACTCTTCGCAGTCGCATCATCTCAAACGGTGCTTACCAGGTTCCATCTGTCGTCCTGGTCGACCGAAGAAGCTGACTGCAGACTGATTCGTCGTCCGCCATTCGCCAGGACAACCAGGTTCCACAATTGCGGATCGCTCTGCTACTGCTGTTGCTGCGTTTCAACTGGCTCTTTTCGCTCCAAGCTCCATGCTCAGTGGTTTCCTCCCGCCAAAACCATCAAACACATGCGTAGAGCATAGAGGGGAACATAATTGATTTTTCTATCTCTCTCGCTACCTCTCTCTCTCTCTCTCTGCCTCTATATGCTCTTCTATTTCTCGTTCTCTCTCGCTCTGCGGTGCGGAATTTGCAGCACACACGGCGTGTTGACCACAGCAGGCTGGGGCCGGGTCTGGATCGATTGACCCATTTCAAAAAACGCACCCGGTCAATGAATTCCGCACAAAGAGGTGGAATCAGGGCGCCTGTCACCGGGGCGTGAGTGTGGCTGCCTGGCCCCAGCCGTGGGTGGGTGGCTCACCAACCCCTCCCACCCACCGAACACGAAATTGCCGATGTGATCGATTTATCGGAACACGGTACTTACACGGCGCCACCGAGGGCTCCACCTAGGACCGAACTTTTTTGTTTTTTTTATTGCGGGAACAGAGTGGCCAGTGTGAGGAGGAGATTTAGAACCTGAATAGATAGAACACTTCTATCGATCGCGCTTTGGCGTGAACCGGGCGTCCTAACCGATGCTGTTACCCATCAACACAATTACTGCAACACGGCCGCAGGCCCGTATATAATGCAGGCTTAAGACGACCTTAAGTTTTACCACAATGCGCGATGCAATGCAGCCTTCTGAGGCTCGGTTTTGAAATGAGTTATTGCGTTTACTTTAGGTCTAAAACTTGATATTCGGGCTGGTTTCAAAAATTGCAATTGTTTATAACATTGAAATGAAAAATTCTATTTTACTCAAAGTGTGTGCCATCGCTAGATTTACATTTATCCTATCTCTCTGCTAAATCGTGGATTCCCAGACGAAAGAATTCGTCGTCTTTTGAAGCAAACCAATAAGTCATCCAATTTCGACTTCCTCGTAGGAAACGAAGTGCTGCTCAGTGAAATAAACCGAGTGGGGGGAAAGCATCTCCCAGCTAATTGATTTGATTCTATCCTGAACCAGTTTTGCCTGTGATGGAGGCGCCAGGTCATGGAGCACCTGGCGCCTCCATTTCGGACAAGAAGAAACGACGCTTTGGTCGTTTTACGATCAATGCATGGTTCAAATTGATCATTTGTTGTCAGTAGCGATCTGAATTAACGGTTTCACCAGGTATTAGGAGCTTGTGTTACACCACACCTTTCTGGTACCATCAGAAAGTCCTTGCTTTGGAGTCCTCCGACGCTCTTGGCTTGTTAAGTCAAAACTGCCATTTTTATTTTTTTTAAACCGCACTACGAAATTCCAAAAACAAGCCCCGACAAGCATTTGATGTATTCTCTAGCAGTTTGTTTTTCGACCTGAACTCATTTACCTGTTGTCAAAACAAGATAATGTTGCCAAAACAGCAAAACTAGGACGTCCAAATTGACAGCTAGAGCCATCTTTTTAACAGTCCGAATTTCAAGTTCTCAAGACCTACATTCTCTTCGGTCATTAGTCATTCGGTCTCAGCGGCCATTATCGATTATGAAAGTGGCTTCAAGTGATATTTGGTGCAATGTTTAATTCATGGGCTAACGAAACGTGACGCTGTCACGATGGTCGAACTTCGACTGCACAGCGACGTTGCGCGACGCTACTTTGAAAGTAAAGGAACTTACTTACTGTAATGGAACTAGAACCCCAGAACCTCTTGGCGGGTTGCTCGAAACTGAGCGAAAAGGTTTTACATAGTTCACTGTTTTACCAAAAACCCCAGAACCGTATCCACCACAGCTATTCGAAGCAGCCCGTGAAGCAGTGTTGACACGCCCTCAAACCGTAGAACGAAGACATCGCAACTCTCGGGATGGAGGGTCTCGGTGCGGCCCTTTTCTATACCTAGAGATTCTCTGGCTAGCAAACTTCGCCATGTCTGCGACCCTCTTTGCAGCTTACGGCACCGCGCTAGACAACGTGGACGACCTTCATCAGCTGCTTTAGACGCTCAGGTGCCTCCGGAATGCACTCGTACTGGGAGCACCGTTAACGCATGAGCATTGGGAGCGGATCGGTTTGGCCTCGGCCCGCATAAATCGCGGCAATACACTGACACTTTTCCTTGGCACTTGCGAAGGAGTCTATACGTGTCGACGTGTCCTTCGGGTTGGATTGTCTTCCGGCTTATCTGATACAAGAGAACCAGCCACGAATGTGGGTACACTGGAGGCTATTTGATCGGGGGTCGTTGCGCTGAGGTCCTGCGGTGTTAATGCCGAGCGCTGTGATGGATGCGCTTAACACAAGTTACAGAAGACATCGCTGAGCTGTAAATTTTTCCTGACATCAGGGCACGAAGGCAGCCCGGGAGCTTCGGTTTGCCCCCCGGGGGGGAGGCTATCTTCGAGCTGGGCCCAAAAAGGCTCTCGCAGCATGCGACCTTCTGTCGGTCGAGCGGAGCGGAAACCGCGGAACACACGATGCGTACCGTTGGGCGGAAACCCTGGTGCCGGCTCCCTGGTGTAACAAGCTTAATCTGTTCGAATGGTGACGGTGTAAAGTGGAGCTCGAGTAAAGGAGGCGGCAAAGGGGGAGGGCGGGTGCCAGGATAAACTTTGCCATTTCTCCAACTTTCGGCCGGCAGTTGGCAGCAACCGTTGTTGCCGTTGATGGCTTCGGAACCCAATTTCGGAAGGTACCGACCCAGGTTGGGCAGAGTGTGACGTCTGGCGGTTGACTGGTTGCCAAAACTTTGAACGCTCTCGGCGGATGGACCAGAAAGCAGGGCGGAAGCAGGACACCGTTCATTAGTGACAGCTCGGACAATTTGCTGCTGGTAGGGGAGGTGGGGTGGAATGAGTAACTAATAATTGACTGGACCAACTGGATTTGCCTGAGGACCGCTGGACCCCGAGATGCCGTATGTGTAATTAGCCTTATCCGATTCTCTCTCCACCTCCCAGGACCAAACCTGGTCGCTCAGGTCGGAGGTGCTCTAGTGGCAGCTGGCAGCAGCTGTTTCCCCTCCCCACCACGTACCAGTCTCTGTCTCAGTAGCTCCTGTGCTCCCATTGACGGGACGAGCCATCGGTCGGCGATCCAAGTTGCCATAAATCGTGGTGGCGGGGGCCGAGGGGCGGGGGCCGAGGCAGAGTGAGGCTCATGGAGCAGCATCGCCATTACGTGACTGGCCCCGAATGTAAAACCACAATGAAGGCCGGTTCGACCTCAGTCAGTCGGACGAACGGACACACGTCTACACACCACGAGGGTGAAGGATCTCGGCACCCACGCAGAACGGCTACGGCAAAGTCCTGGGCGGACGGGCGATGGACGTTCATTAAATGTTACTTTCCAAGCGCTTCCAGGCAGCTTGCAGCAGCCTGGGAGAAGCACTTTCGTCCTGTTTCGTGTGCTGTGAGCGGTGACCTTTGCTGTCCCGATGGCGGTCAGAACTGAAGGCACACACACACACACAGTGTTACAGTTTATCGGTGACGTCCATCGGCCCGGGGGAAATTGTCATCCGCCGGCAACAGGCTGCGTTCGTTCACAGGGCTCCCATCAGCGATTGTATTATTTTTAATTTCTCCGGCCTTTTTTTGGATGCCCAGCTACTTCCGGTGGCCGTCGCCCGGTTTATGAATAACTAATGGAGCTTAATAGGTGTCTTGCTTGCTGTGTAATGTACACTTTTTGTTCCTTTGGAGGCACGTTGGATAGTGTACAAAAAAAGCCCCCAAACAGGACAGCTTGGGCAAGGGAAGGACCATCATTAGGGGGACCATGCGCGAGAAACGGGAAGAACAAGAAACCCGCAACCCGCAATGGGAAAATGTGCCACCATCGGAGGAGCGCCCAAAAGGACGACGGCGACGTCTGGTTCACATTTTCCCCCCGAGTCCCCCTAGCCACCCGCTCGCCCCCCCCTCTAATAATTGCATCGACTCCCCGTCCCGCGAAAGCCTAAAGCCACTCCCGGCAAAGGCCTACCCTATGTGATGATCCTTTTTTTTTTGAGCGGATCATCTCGAGCGCAAGCAAAAATTGAAGAGAAAAGCGGGCGGGGTGGAGGGCTATAAAACGTTGGTTCGAAACCGGAAAATCGAAAATTAGCTACAGGCAGTCTGGCAGCCTCGAGCCTGCCGTGGATCCTGGGCCGCTGTAAATCCGGGCCCAGGCCTAAAAGCAAACGAAGCAAAAAAGTAAGGCGCCTCAGCGCGCATTTGAACGACTCGACGAATAGACAAAAAATAAAAGGGGCGAATGAAAAGGAAAACAAGCAACAGGGCCGGGGGGGTGGGATGGGCCTCCTGTGCCGGAAACAATGCAATGTTGGGTCGGTCGGCAAGCCGTCTTTCGCGCCATCTTCCTGCGCCGAAAGAAAATGGCCCGGGGTCCTGGGGTAGGAAATTGCGTTCGTGCGGGGAGAGGGCGGGAACCTGGGGTAATAGTGCTTAGCGGGGGAGCGGGGGCCGGGAATGGGCGAACCAGAATCGCGCATCGGTATGGAGCGTGGAGCGTGAAAGAAAATGGCAAAATCGTGACACGCGGCCCCTCGTGTAGCAGGTTGGGGAGTACAGCATGGGGGAAGGGGCGGCCCATTTCAGCTTTTCCGCCCGCTCATGAATCCTTGGCGGTGGTGGTGGTGGCAGCGGTTACGTTCCCGCTCGATGCATATTGATTGCCTTAAGCTCGACACCGTGTTCCGTCTTCCGTGCTCCGATTTCAACACGAACGGTACGGTGAACGGTGATGGAATGGGCGGCCAACAACAACTATAGAACTGGAATAAAACATGACGGAACGCATACAGATGGGCGAAACTGTGGAGCGAAAAAGCGGAGCGGACATGGGCCGCTACTTCCTGATGTCCTGTGCCATACTCTGCGCGGTCTGCGCTCTGTATCTGCGAGCCCACGTGTGCGCCTGTGTGTGTCGCATTTTTTTCTTCGGCTCACACCCCCACCCCCCCACCCCATCTCTTGTTGCCATTCCGGCCGCCTGAAAATCCCCGCCAGCTAAACGAAGAAAATCTCAAATAATAAAAGAACAGCAATAACTGGCAGCTTAGGCGCTCTCCACACGCGCCTTGGTCTGAGACAGCGCCGTCGTCCTCGTCGTCGTGGGCTATGACGTCCGTTCTGCTGGTGGCCGTGTCCTATAGTTTGCGCTTTCCTCATCAACACATTTTTTATGGCATAGCCAACTGGCAGCATCTTCCACCGTCAGGACCCCAGCAGCAGCGGAAGGTTAGCACGGCCAGAGTGCGGCAGCGAATGGGATCAACCCCCCGGTTCTGACACCTTCCCAGCAGTCGTTATCCGCCGTGGTGACGTGAGGGCCACACGCGGCCCACCAGTAACAACCGCGACGACGACACCACCGCTAACGGGTGGGGGTTTTTTGGGTGGGGTGACAAGGTTGCACGCGACGCATGTGGGGTGTTGAGGGGGGTCGATAAAGTTTCCCATTAGAGGAAGCTACCATCGGCGATGGCGAATGGCCACCGAAAATAATCAAGTTTCGCTTCACGCTGCGGCCTCCTGGCGGCTGCCTGGCGCCCAAAACAAGGGTTGTCGCAAGGCACAGGATATGTGGTGGTAGAGGAAGGTGGCGGAGGTAGGATGTAAATATGTGGGAACACGAACCCTCTCCACGGGCCACCTTCACGGCTCGGTATCCGCGACATGGAATTATTCATTTCATTATTCATTGATTATAACATTATCGATGCACTCCGCTCAGGCTCAGAGAGCGGAAGGGGTTACCTACTTTTACACACACACACACACACACACACACTTCTTCCTTGGGTGATTCTTCTTTTTATCCGACAATTACAACTGCCAAGATCTTGGCCTACAACAACAGAGGCACAGAGTTAGTCTCAATTCGTTGCTTACTGTACGCCGGTCTAGGGAATCGCACCCAGGCCAGCTGCGTGACCACGACGAGCGTTAGCGACTAATCAATGAACACACACCCACACACTGACAATAAGGCGGCTCCCCAATAAACCTGGCCTCCCACCTCGGGCGCGGCAGTTAATTAAATTTCGGACCTTCGGAAGCGCGGGACGGACGTCGGAACCGAAACGTCAAAACCGATTAATGGTAAACAAGGTAAAC
The DNA here is from genome assembly GCF_943734635.1 of Anopheles cruzii. Lineage (NCBI taxonomy): Eukaryota > Metazoa > Arthropoda > Insecta > Diptera > Culicidae > Anopheles > Anopheles cruzii. Next base: position 1,493,871 of record NC_069143.1, read on the forward strand.
AGAGTGACGCCGCTCGAAGCCGGATCGAGCTATCGATCTGACATCATCGCATGGCGCATGGGATGGGCATGAAAAACTGTGGCTCTCCCGGACCCAATCGTGTGCTCACTTCACGCGTGTTGCTTTACACGCTCTGACTTTTGACATTTGACGCCCAACTCGGGCATCGTTCCGCTCCGGTAATGAGTCCGGTGTGTTGGGCTAATTTGCTACGCCAGAAAGTTCGGCATATGAGCCGCTCAAAATATCCCCGATACCGCTTCCGTTAGTTGGAGCGCTGCACCGTTCCCCGACCCCCACGGAAGAAGTGGCCCGACGACGTCCGGTCGGGAGTAGAGTTCCGCCGCAACCTAACCATAGCCTCAGGCTCAGCCGCGTGTGCATGTGGGGCCATGTCGTTTGCCGCCTCACGTACTCGATTGCCCCATCGACGACAGATGGGGCAGAAGCCCTGAAGGATGGATTCCCGTGCGTCCCGCTAGAGGCATGGTATTTAACGCGTTTCGGAAATCGCGGTTACTTGCCCTGCTTCCATACCACCGACTGTATCTCTAGCTCTCTCGCTCTCTCGCTCTCTCTCTCTGCGAACCACTTCCGCTTCCGTTGATAGGCAGTGGTTCGTAGACATGGAATGGGGGACGAGGTGCTAGCTTGGGGTAATTCATAATCGATAACCGATCTCGCTGAGTACCCATCCCATCTCCATACCAGCCCATTCCATTTCGACCTCCAACTCCGGGGCATAAGAAATCAATATGTTGTCGAGATCACGACCACGGCCCCGGGAAGCAACCGGGACCAGGAATTGGCATCTTCTGGCAGATCTTCGTGCGCTCTCCGTGTAGAAGCTGGATGAACTGAGCCTTCTTCTTCTTCTTCCAGACCGGGCTGGCTCCAGAGTCACATGGTCAAGAGAACCATCGATATCACTGGCTGGGTGGGCAAGTGTACGTACGGGAAGGAAAGAGGAAGAAACTATATCAAATTTGCCAGGACTCTCGGAGACTACCACACACGTTATCTGGTCCAATCTCCAATTCGTATTAAGCGTTCCCGATTCGCCTGCCCCTTGCTGGGGCACGAGTGCAGAATCACCCAGGTGGCTTGCTCAGAAGTCCAGGAATTGTACTGTCCGGACTTCATGGCTGCAATGTCTAAGGTCTGCTGATCGAAGGTTGGTCAACCGGAGGAGTGGTCAGGTTCTGTGTATATACTATGTGGCGTAAAACAAATCGAGAATTCATCACTCTCAAATTCTCCATTAAAATAATCCACACTCTATGCCAGTACATCTATGTCTACTTTTATACTCCATTTTCGAAACGGTCCGAAAAGTTCATTTCCGTAGTCAGTAGTCTAGTCGTCAACACAATCTTCGTTTCAGCTACTCCCAACTCTATTACTAACTGGTAAAAGGAACCCTAGGATCGATCTCTTGAGTTTAGTGAATAGCCAAAAGTCTCATGGTCAAAAGTCTGACTCACAGAATTATGGCAAACGGACGCAAACGACACGCAAATCGTAGTTTTTGTTGAAAACTGTTTCCCGTCTGTTTTTGGTCACAGTAGTATGAAGCAGCAACGATGTCATTGCGCATTCCCCTGGGGTCCTGGAGACGCTGCGGGCGCTATGTCTTCACAGCATACAACAAACATTCTTCTTCGATTGTGTGATACGTCCTACGCCCGGGCCATCATCTCCAACGGACGTACGCAGCTGCCGATAAATGAATTATACATATATATGTAAATGAGTAGCCTGCAGCATTGTATCATCCTGTTGTCCGAAGTCGGGCTGTGTGTGGGGGTGTGTATTTTTTGTGTTTCTGTGCCCTGCTGTTCGGAGCCCTTGCCCGGCAGAGAATCACTTGATGTCCGGGATCTTGGTGCCAGCCGCGACGAAGTACAGGCTGCTTCAGCTTGCTTCTGCAGTTCGTCATCTTCATGACTTTTGGAAAGACTTTCATCGTTTAGGACCCGGGTGTTTTTGGGGGGAATCAAATAAGCTCCACCAACAAATTCCAGGTCAGGGTGAAGGCCAGCATGAAGGGCCACACAGTGTATCGGTATTCTTGGTATTGCCACGTCGATTCAATGCCATTCTATTATCCTGACGATCTCCTGTCAACGGCACACAAACACACATCCACCCACACAAGATACACATCATGCTGCCTCTTCTGTTGGATGTGGGTATACCCAAACACGCACAGTCACCAAAAACATTATATGTTTCCCGTTGCTTGGCCGACGTTTTTTATCAAACTGTCATTGTCTTACCTGTCGTTTTTATCATCGCCATCTCGCGCCACACAGATGGACAGTCCACCGTCAACGTGCAGCTGGTGGTGAAGAAGTACGTCGAGCGGGGCAGCGCCGTGGCGTTGTACTGCGAAAATGATGTCTTGCCCGACATCCTTTACAAGGTAAGCCGTGCGTGGTGCGTAGGAACTGCGTGGGAGAGGATGCGAGTCAACGGACGGGGCCAACAACTCTGTGGCGGCGGCGGCTTGTCTTCCACAATCCGCAACAGCCGCCGGCGGCAATACACGGAACCACCCCAATCACCCAAGGAGGGGCCACTAATTGGATGGGTGATAGCGGGTGGATGGATGCCGATGCCCTCCCGCTGAACTGGCGACACAGGGAACTCACATGTACGCAATCTTGTTTCTTCACACCGCCGCCGCCGTCGTTGAGCCCTTGTCCGTGCCGCTTCTGGTTCTTCTACCGGTCACCTAATGCCTGTGCTCGCTTTTCGCGTTTGTAACGTTAGGTAACGTTCCTGAAAGAGGAGAGCAAGATCTTCGAGTACATCAAGGGGCGAAGTCCACCGTACCGGAACTACAGCATACCGGGCGCAGAAATTGACGTAAGTTGTTTGTAGTTGTCTGTAGTTCCTTGTATAAATACATACATCCATGATCCATCTAGTGTTTGGGGAAGATCCATCTAGGTGATCCATCTAGTGTTTAGATTTTAAGCTACCGATTACTTGGCTTTTAAAACGTCAAACTTCATTCAGGAAATTGTAAACATGTAGTAAAAACTTTGACATATTAAAAACTTGTTTCCAAAGTGGTGAGTCTTCAACTCAAACCGTACGTCATTTGAAAAGCTCATTTCGTTTATACTCATTCCTACCTCGGTCGTTATGTTAATAAACAGAATTGTCAAATTTTCTGAAAAGAATTGTCGGAAAACCCCCCAAGTCGTGTAAGCGAAGACTTTGCACACAAAGCAAGTCACTCTTTGGTGTGGATTTTGGTCGTGGATCATTGGCAACGGAGCCATTACAGCTGTCAACTGTGAGCTACTGTGAGCTGACAGCCGAGCTGTCAGCCGTGAGAGCCAGGTGTCGAAGCAGTCGATCAGAAGCAAGCGTGCTTACTAGCCGTGCTTACGTGCTGTGTTAGTAGCTACAATAAAGTCCCAATATCTACCTACCGAAAGTTACATTAACTAGTTACGTGAGGTTACAATAGGCCGTAACCGTCGATGGTGTAAGCTACCGAGAAATGTGTAATCAGTTCTTCGGCGAAAAAGAAGCTGAAATCTTGGACGACGTTTGGCTCCAACACAGCCACAATCGATATTTTGCGCCCTCATCTTCGAAATCCAAACACTAGATGGACCACCACAAAAAAAAAAGTTCCAAGTTTTTAGTAAAGTTCCAAAGAAAACAGTACTCCTATAGGTCGTCTGGTCGTATTTTATGGATCCAAAGCATCCAAATGCCACGGGGGCGCCACGACAAATCATAACCCGCGATGCGACCCACCGGATGCCATTCCCGCGCTGAAGCACTCTTTAGACACGGTGCCCTGGGGCCAGATAATGAATGTTGGGGCCACGCTTGGGGCCATAAACGGGTGGAGTCCATGCCGTCCCGTCCACGGTGTCATTGGCGGAAGCTCATTATGGGCATTCCTTCTTTGGAGAGCCACTACTCTTGGGCGTTGGACATTGGTTCGGTCAGTAATGGGTCCATGGACCATGGGTCCTAAACCGGACGGAACACCCCTAAACGGAACATTAGCTCGCACGACCGCGGAGTGCCCCGCGGCACCTCGCCCAAATTGATTCTCACGTTCCGGAAAGAGAACGCCTACCCACCCGCCCACCACCTAGTGTTCCCCTGGTGGAAGAGTCCCCGTGGAACGCTTCCGGATCATAAACCATTCGCCGCGCTATTTATGGCGCGCCCACCGCGTACTCCGATAATTATCTCCTATTGGGCTCTATCTTACTCTCTCTCTCTCTCTTTCTTTCTGTTGCTGTCTCGCTCTCGCTCTTCCTGACAGTGGAAAAAGGTGACTCCGTCGACGCTGACCCTCAAGAACGTGGACTACGATGCGTCCGGTTCGTACTACTGCGAGGTCTCGACCGACACCCCCATCTTTACCAAGGCGTCCAACGACGAAATGCTGCACGTAATGCGTAAGCATTCTACCCGCCTAGCCGGAGCGTCGGAGTTGAACAGCCTCCACTGACATAGATCACATTTTCTCTTCTCTCTGACCCGCTCCACAGTGCCACAGAAAGGGCCACCGACGATCGAGTTCGCGAAGAAGCAGCTCTATTATGGCGACACCCTCATCGCTAATTGCACCACGTCGCGAGCTCGACCGCAGCCACACATAACCTGGCTAATTAACGGCAAACAGGTAACGACGCCAATCGCACAATCACACCACCTACTAGCGCCACTCCTAGCGCACACTCCTGTGGGTGGGTGTGTGGATGGGTCGCCAGTAGCGCTCCACGACCTCTGTTCTATCTGTTTTCTTTTCTCGGACGCCAACCACGACGACGACGACGACGACGACGACACCACCGGACGCCCAAAGGTGGAGGATGTCCATATCCGGCCGTTACACCACACGTCGAAGAATAGCCACCGCTCGAAGCTCAGCCAACCGTCGTCCGCCGTGCTACACCACGGGAAGCTCGTCGGCTCCGGTGGCAGCCCGTCCGTCAGCGGCAGCCTGAAGGAGCTCAAACAGCGAACCAAAGGTAGGCCAAACGGGCTAGGAAGCTAGGTGGACGACGGCGTACAAACAATTGACGCTAAATAGGGCCGAGGCTCCGGCTGATTTCAGGCTGGGCGCACCACAAGTCACCACGCACCAAGTCGTTGGTCCTTTCTTCCTCTGTTCTGTTGTTGTTGGTTTTCATTCGTTTCCTTGTTGTTTCGACGATTACCAATAGCCGGCCAAAGTCGGTTGATGGACAGCGGGAGCCGGTATCGCCCTTCATCGCCCTTTTTGGTGGATGACGCAATCCACTGGCTGCAAACTAGTTCTTCCCGGTCCCCGGTGGGGGGGGGTGGGGCTAGTCCTACGCCTACTGCTACTGGTGAGGCACGGTGACAAGTTTTGTTTCGCGTGTGCACTTGCTTCGTGGGCCATCATTAAAGAAAGCCCAACGAAGACGTGGTTCCGTGGTTCCGTGGTTCCGGGGACTTGTTGCGTGGAGTGGATTACACTGCTCCATCTGCTGTTTGTCCTGGTGCACGTGAACTTGACCCGACCGAGAGGACCATAATGAGCGTCGGCAGTGGCGGCGCCGACGACGAGCGCTGTGCGTGGTAAATGAGATGTAAATAAATGCACTACTGCACGCTACCGCCTGTAGCTCAACGCCGCGACTCGACCGTGCCGCGGACCGGAAGTAACAATGGCCACCGAAGTAGTGGCAAGTAGTGTCGTGCAGAGGTGAGCCGGTGAGCTAACAAACGCGGCACCGTGAAACGTATTACACGGTGTGGTACCTTGCTACCGGAGGTACTATAAATAAAAGCTGAAGTCCACTGGAAAAGGTAAATGCGCGCAGATGAGCGCACGGTCCGGTAGGTCGAGTTTGGTCCCGCGTTAACCGCCCACCGTGTAATGGGCAACGGTTCACGTTTCTCGTCACGGAAATCGTGTCGTTATGCATGGATAGATAGTCATCGTGTTGTTGTTTTTTTTTTTCATAACACTCCGTCTCGCTCGATACAGCTCGGTTCGTTGTTAAGAGATAAAAATAAAACATGGGCTGAAAAGTCTCGAGCCTAACATGCTGGTGGTGTTCCGGGTTTATTGTAACTATTGCTTTTTCAGCATAGGTACTAACCTTCAAAGGAAAGCTACAAAAAATGCATCTCCCAAGTTGTTATTCAGCTAAGAGTGAACACAATTTTGTTTTTTATTTTACACTGCTTCTTGATGGGGAAAAGCACCGTTCAAGCGAACTAAGACGCTTGAAAAGTGTTGTAAGGACGCCGGCTCCATCAGAAACAACAATAAAACGGTGATTTGCCGTCTTCAAACGTGGTCGTGGAGACACCGATGATGCAGAACGTAGTGGACGCCCGAATGAGGCGGAAACATCCATAAAATCGTTTGGTCTGATCGAAAAGTGAAATTGCGTCACTTCGCTAACATTGTATCAAAAAAACCTGTGGCTTTAAATTACATGAAAATTTGACTGTGAGAAAGCTCTGTTGAAAGCGGGTGTCTCGGTTGCTCACTGCTGACCAAAAACAAGCACGTGTTGATGATTCTGAGCAGTGTTTGGCCATGTTTAAAAGTAACAGACTGGAATTTTTGCATCGATATGGCACAATGGATGAAACATAGATCCATCACTTCACTCCAGAATCGAAACGATCCTCATTTGAGCGTAGAGCAACTGGTGAACCTCTTCCGAAGCGCCCGTAAGTACAACAACCGGCTGGAAAGGTTATGGCCTCCGTTTTTTGAGATGGTGTAATATTTATCGACTATCTCGAGAAAGGAAACACCATCAAAAGTGAATTTCAATATAGCGTTATTGGAGCATTTGAAGGCCGAAACTGCAAAGCAATGACCGCATAAGGCAAAGACAAAACTCTGTTTCATCAAGACAACGCATCACAAATCCGTCACAACAATGGTAAAACTAATAACTACGGCCCAGCCCGTACATACTAAAACTTCTTGGATTGAACTTCGAATTGCACCCACATCCACCGTATTCGCAAGATTTCCTCGCAAGAAGCTCACCTGGAAGAAACTTCGCTCGAACGAAGAGGTTATCGCTGCAACTGGGGCCTATTTTCAGGCAAATTAATGTTAATCTCGGGACTTTTCGGCCCATGTGTTAGCAACCTTGTGTCGGAATAACCGTACTCGATGTGTTTCCGGCAGATTTTTTCTTTATTTTCAGTTCGCCACCTAGCGTCTTGTTATTGACATCGTTATATCGGCAGGTGTGCTCAGGAGCAGTATTTTTTATCCCTTATCTCTCTTTCTCTCTCTCTCTCTCTCTCTCTCTCTCTCTCTCTCTCTCTCTCTCTTTCTCTCTCTCTCTTTAGCCGTAGAGAATGAGCTGCTGCCGAAATCGACGAGCTCAATGGGGCTGGGCGGTGGCAACGGGGGTGGAAGCTACACTGGCGGGGTGTTCGAGATTCAGCCGAACGTGGGCTACAGCTACGACGGTGGCTACAACTACGGCATCAAGATGCACCATCCGGGCCGGGAGCGCAGCGGCGGCAGCACGATCGGCCTAATCAACGGGGCGTTCGGTGGCCCAGCGTACGGAAGCTTGGGGGGGATGGCGGGTCTCGGGGCACTCGGTAGCGGGCCCGTGCTCGGCGGGGTCGGGGGCAGTCCTGATATTCTCGTGGAGGAGCACGACAAGAAGACCTGGCAACGGAACGACTACTATCACCAGTACTACGACAATAAGCAGCAGCAGCAGCAGCAGCAACACTACGACAACGGCTACCGGAAGCACCGGTAAGAGGCTGGGGCGGGCGGGGTTGTATTGGGGGTACGGTGGGGGTAGTAGCTAGTAACACCGCCAGCACCAGTCAATGGGATCAACGGCGCGTTTTCCATAGCACGGCACCGAGGCAACTCTACCTCGAGGACCTCGAGGACCTACACGACGAGGTCTACGGCTTGGCGTACCTCGCTGATGTCAAGCAAGTCTTATTAATCCACGTCGACGTAGTGCCGCTTGTTGGTAGGCAGAAAATTGTTTACAATTTACTACACTGCGAGCAACGCGGACCTGTAGTTACTGGCCGGTTCCTGCTAAGACCGAGATCGAAGCGAATTAGTGGACTGCGCTAATGGGTCCGACGTCCTCGTTGTTGCCATCATCGGTCAGCTGCTCCCGACCCTTCGGGAGCAGGACCTTCGAGGTCGGTAGGGCGCCGGTGCCTGAAGCTATAACTTATCGAGATGCCAATTTAAGACAAAGTCGCCCACCAGGCCCGGTAGATTGATGGGGAAAAGTCTGTCATGCTGGGTCTGGGATTCTCCACTTTATCTTCTCCACCATCCACCCTACACCGTGCTACACTCTACGCACATAATTCAGTGAGTTTGTTTGTTTCGAGTGCTACGTGAGTTAAATGTTTTCGCTCTATTCGCTGCCATTTCATGAGTCTTTTACTCTGTTCACGTTGTTCCGTTTCACTTCGTGTGTTCCGTTGTGTGTGTGAAACACAGCGCCTGTTCGCACATGATTTGAATTTTTTATGTCTCTCGCTCTGCCCCGTTCTGCTGCCACCTGGCCTGCTGCTGGCCCAACCGGGAATCCGCGGCCCAAAACAACAAGCTGAACCAACGGACGGAGTGGCACACGAAATAAGCTATTAATTATTAACAACATAAATTTAAAAACCAAATCATCATCTAGTAAGCCGTAACAGGCGGCACGCACACGCGCGGCCCGCGAAATCAAACTGCGTCCAGAAATAGCGTCAGCCCAGGTGTACGGGTCCTGTTTTCCGCGTCCTTGCGCTAGGTAGTGGGACGACAGCGGACCCTGCACTCCGCACCAGCTTGCCAGTTGCCGCTTCGGAACGCAACAACTACGGTCTCTCTCAGTTCTCACTTTTCTACTCGCTTTTCTGCATATTTTTCTGGCAATGGTTTTATGCTCTCCTATTATGATTAGACCACGCGCAGTCGTAGCGAGTCGAGCGATGGATTAGGGCTTAAAGAATAAATTTCACGGCGATTGATGATCATATGGTTCATTAGCGAAGAGTGAGAGAACTGTGTGAGACCATGACCAGTTGCCAGACTTGTGAGAATCACCATAAAAAGCGTCACCAGGGCGAGGAAAGTTCTTCAATCTCTTCGCTACCACAGATGGATTGCGGCAGTACTTGAAGCCGAGCCTATGACGATGACGTAGAAAATTTGTAGGTCGAAGGCTCTCCAATGTACCGCTAAGCCTTACATAGAAATTGAGCAGGCTGCGGACAATCTCGGGCTGCAGATAGACGAGAACATGTTCAATCCACGGCGGTGCGATTAGCAGTCCTACCAACACCGGCGCGGGGACATACTGCAAATTTGGAAGTCGTTTCGACCTATTGGGGACAAATTCATGGTGGCACCATCCATCGATCGGCACTCAAGGAAGTTGTGCATAGGGTGACGTGCTAATTCGAAGTCGTCTCAAGCTCCACACAGCTATAGTGTCACAGGCTAGAAATACATAACAACTACCTAACGGAGAAGATTCGCGCTAGAGTGCTAGCAGCGAAGAGACCAGTCGGAAGACATCTTGTAACAGGGGTTCGAAGCGGAGGTTATACAGAACCTCATGTACTCACGAGCGCATCTGAGATATGGACTTGGTCCAAAACTGTTGAAACCATCTTAGCCGCGTCCGAGGGAACGTTGCTCACATTGATAATTGGCCCCCTGAGGTGTGTAGGGAATCCGGTCGGTGGTCATGACAATGGCAGGAGTTCAGGTGTTTTTTTCAAGTTTGTACCCGATGTGGTCCACTACCGTTGTACGTGTCAATATCGTATTGAACACAAGAAAGCGATCTCTATAAACGACGCTCCGAAATTATGGACGTCTTACCGAAGATTTCACCTTCTACAAAATACGTCAACTATTCTCTTAGCTTCGGTATTTTATACTGATAAACGTTGGAAACAAACTCGGACATGCACATGGTTACTGACTTACTGACGGTATTCAATTTGTCAACCTCCGGGTATGTGTTTCCGGTATTTTAGAAACAAAAATGTGTAAATTCGGTACAATTCGGATCGGTTTAAATTCAGTCGCCTTTCGGTAGACGCCTGTAATGAACCCCTTGGAGTGTCCGTGCGTTGTGTTTCTGCTCACCGTTTTTACTACATTGAACACCATAGGTACTCGAATGGCGCCGTAATTGCCACCAAGCACAAAAACCCCTAAGAAGGCACCGGCAGCCATGCCAACACACACCGGACCCAGCATACTTGTAACACGAGTAATGCAACCCACGCGTCGCTGCAAACCGAGCAAACCGCTTCGAACATGGTGTCGAACATTGTCACACTCGGCGTGTAATTATATCATCACCACATACGGAGGTAGCGAGCTTTTTTCCCCATTTTATTGAAATCCCTGTGCTGCAGCCTGGCAGAAGGTTTAATTAATGGCCCCAGCACAAGCGTTTGACGTAGTGGAGAGAGTTGTGGAGGCAAACACTCATGTCGTATCTTTCTCTCTTCTCACGTATTTTTTCTCCCTTTCCTATCTCTCTCTCTCTCTATAAATATTTTCTCTTTCTCTCTTGTAGTAACTCTTACGAGCACAAGTACAGGCGGCACGTGATCGACGGCGAAAACCGCAAGAGTCACCGGGTGTCGGCGAGCTACAGCCAGCTATCGCTTCGCATCACCGAGGCGCTGACGAACAACCTGGGCCGGATAGAGATCACCTGCCTGGCCACGATTCCAGCCCATGTCGAGCCAGGCGAGCAGTACGCCGACTACAAGACGTCCCTCATCAAGCGTGAGTATCAAAGCCTCCCGTCTTACTGGCTTACGGCCTACATAAGCGCAACAGGCCGCAGACTTCGAGCCACCGTACAGACCTTGGCCTTGAACAGAAGCACCTGCATACGGGAGTAATATTGAACACCTGACTCCCTGGGATTGGGACAGATCCGCGAATCCTCTGGTACACTTTGGACACCCCGACATAGAGATTGGTCGATCCATTTTCTGACACCAGAATGCAGCATTCGCCCGTGTGGTCAGGTGAAATGGTTTCCGTTCGTTCCGCCGTTCCGAAGTTCCGAATTGAACCTGGTGTAAGATCGGAGTAAGAGAACGTGTACGGACGAGAAATTGCTTTGAACAAATGCCAAGAACTGACAAAGTGAAACCCAAACATGCCAACTACGTGCCGTGCTGCTGCCAGTCCGTTTACTTTCGTTCGCAGAATATGCGATCGCAAGCCAGTTCCAGCTGTAGAAAGCTCTACAATTCCGTGCACCGTCTTGGTACGTCTGGCATCGTGCCTTTTTCTTCCCTTTCTTTATGGAATTCACGTTGGAATGGCCGCAACACTCGCAGGCCTTCCGCTAGACGAGAGAGCAAAAGTGGCACAAGAATGCAGCTACCTAGCCGGTCCCCTGATTCCTCAGCCCGTGCAAAACTTTTTGTGACTTGGAACGGCAGCGGCGTAGCACATATCAATAACTTTTCATGTAGTCGGTGTCGTCCGTCCGTCCGGCCGGGTAGTCTTGGGTAGCACGCACCGGTTCCATCAATGGAAAGTTTGGAACCGCACCACACAGCTCCTACGGCGCAAGTGTTCTAGTATTTTTGCGACATACAGTTTGTGCCACCTTTGTGCAGCAACAAGTGCTCACTGCAACAACACAACACATGGTGTACGCAACACATGAAACCAAGCGACGTACGCGAATCGCGGGTAGTTTGTTGAAAGCATTGTTTGGTCTGTTGCTTCTAACTCCTACATGGTAGTACCTACAACTGAATGCTAGAGATACATCTCGGTCGCGATGAACTGTTTCCGAGCAGTTATGACAACCGGCCCCAGGAACCTGCGGCAGTAACCTGTCAAAACATATAGATGACAGGGGTAACTTTGAAGGTTCCGAACTCGCTTGGGTCGGGTCGGGAGTAGAGAGGTGACTCTCGACACTCTCTCTCCGTTCTTTCCGAACCTTTGCGCCCGGTGCCGTGTTCCGTGGCCGGTTCGACGTTCATCCCGTACCTGTTGTAGAGGTGTGTGTAGTCAACCCCTAAAAAACCGAACACCGTGCCCTGCTTGAGTAGAACCAGAAGTTTTGTTTCTAGCAGGCTGCATGCTGATAGTGTAACGAGGTCTTGAAAGGGCAAAACAAGGAAACGCGCGCATTCCGAGCACTGAAGTCACCACAAAACGAGGCACGAACGAATGAAGTGCGAAACATCCGAGACCGTGACGAAGTGTGGTTCGAACCAACGTAAAGCCACAGTGAGCCCCTCGGTCTACTGCTTCCTTACAGGCCTTAGATGGTTTGAAATCTTTCAAATGTACGTCATACATCCTCAAACAGCTGTACGGCACATCGTGTGGACAATAATGAAAAAACAGACGTATTCCGACTGGGTCAAAAATGAATCGTACGAAAAATGAGACGAACGATCAAAGGGCCAAAAAGTGACAGTCAGAAGCGTCAAAACAAGCGTAGGAAAGTTCTGTGGCTGTGCCGATTTACCTTCTACTCTATTAAAATTCGTTGTACATCCTAAGAAACAGTACTACACCGTTGAACCAGTCATACGTGAGTCTGTTCCAAACATTTTCGCTCGATTTGCAAAAGTAACATCCTCGAGTTCAGCGTATTTTTAACTTTTTCCTCCGTATTTCAGCCTAGGCTTAAAACAGTTAACTGTACGCTCGGCTCGACAACCTTAATGTCGTGCCGCGTATACGGCTCGCCAGACTCCGATGGATTTGGCATGTTATGAGAATTGCGGAAGACGAATCAGCGCGCAAAGTCTACTTAGGTCGTCCAGAAGGCCGGACGATTTTTGGTAGACCCCTTTTTGAGATGGCGGGACAGTAAGCGGCAACAGCGGGCGGGATCACTAGTTGGTGGACGAAGTCACTGGACCGCGAGCGTTTGGAGGGAGTCTCTCTTGCTTTGGCCAAAACCAACACCTACACAAACAAATAGCAATTCTGTATTTTCATAAAAACAATATCTTGTTACTGTTGCTATCAATGCTATCGGTGCTGTTACCACAGAAGAAGAAATTCCTCACATACCTACACAATTCCTGTTTGGTAGGAGAGGGATGTTCTCAATTTATGATTAACGTTTTATAATCTTTCCGTTCCATAAGACCACAAAAGTGGGCAACTGAAACGAGGCAGTTGTTGTTGAAAAACTGTTTGACAAAGACTGAAAGACTCTCACGTTTTGCTATTTGGCTTTTGAAATTGTGCATCAGTATCTGACAGACCATTTCTGGCCCGTCTTCTTCACTTCCTCACTGATAAGCTCCAACCCAAGTGCGTCCTTCTTCCGGGGTCAACTGCGCTGCGTCTGCTTTGGAAGTGCTCGGTCCACGGTCGGTCGGCTCCCGACTGTGGCGCCACAACTTCGAAAAGTAATCCCTTCACATCCCTTCACCCTTCCCGGGTGCGGTTTGTTTTCAATGCCACATCTTAGCCATTATTTCGAAAATCTTTCCACCACAGTGACGCCACAGTGACGTACAACAATTGGCTCAGGAACACCATTAACCGGCGCCACCGGAGCAGCAGCCCAGCAGCCGCTAAGCAGACGCAGAAAAAGCAGACAAACGATGAATTGTGCGGGGCGGAGAGTGGGCGACATCTCTATTGTGTTTGACGCTGCGAAGACGCTGTCGTTGTTATTCTTCGTTTCATTTTGTTTCCTTCCATTTGCGGCTGCCGCTGCTTGAGGAGTAACATGGGCCATAAAATGGTTTCCCGCAGAGTCACCATGTTTTATCATCAGGTTCGCCCTGTGTGCGTGTACTTTTTTGTGTGGCAACAAAATGGCAAACAACCACGGCGACGACCCCGGTGCCGTGCGATGATCTCGTTTTACGTGGGCACAAAAAGCTAACCAACTTGGGAGTTTAAAGGTTTAGTGCGTGCTAGCCTCTAGACTCGTAAATCCAGTACGCGGCTCTGTATGGCTTCTAAGCCGCCTTCTATTTTGACAATTTCCACAATCAATCCATCAACTAATGCGCTACACTTGATACTTTTGGTCAAACTGGGTAATCTACTTGTTGCTGGTCACTGTTTTGAGTCTCATTCGTGCCCTAATTGGGACGGTGCGTGACCGCACTCTTGCGCTCTCATTTTCTCTCTCTTTCTCTCCCCTTCACTGTCGCAAAGTAAATAAAATAAATAACAAATGAGTTCCATTTGTCATCAGGCTTAACTCGCCCGAGAGACTAATTTCGTTTATTCTCCTTGGACACGCTGGGTCCGCCGAAAAAGTTGACTAATGCTTCAAATTTTGTGATGCCGGATACAACAAATGGTCAAAATTTTCCATCCACCAGCGAGTGCGAGGGTTCCAAGTATGCAGTGCATGGATACGTGGCTCCCGATTCGAAAAATGGAAGAAATGGTCTGCAACATGCAAGAATTGATTGCGAGCTTCCAGAAACTAACAAGAGATCAAAGGAAGTGCCGCAAGGTAGCAGTATCGATCCATATTAATAACGGGGAAAGTGTTCGGAGTTTGTTGATTTCGTGCAGTGGCAACTGTTGTTAGTAGCTAGGTTCTCTGATCCACGAATACATGCGGCAGTTTGAGGTAATTACCAAGTTCTTCGATTAGCCCTGTAAAAGGACGCCAATATTCGTCAACTTTCCAGCTTAGCACTCCGTTCTCGGTGGGTTTGAATGGTGGTCGTTATATGCATACGAACGTACAATTTCTCTTTCAAAATATCCATTGGCCTATAATGGAATTTTTCTTCACTCTCTTCCCCTACGCTCTTTCTCCCGGTTTCTCTGCATTTCTCTTCGGCCGGGCAGTGGATATCGAGCAGAACGATCAAACATCGCCGCAGCCATCGATGAGCGGAATGGCTGCGTTCGGTAACTCGGGCGCCATGCAGAACAGCTTCCACGCGATCCCGGCCCGTAGCCGCTCAACGGTGGCGACTGTGGGAGCTCTCCTAACCCTTACCATCGTACACCATCGCATCCAGCCACGATGGATGCCGTAAACGAAGAGAGAGGGAGAGAGAGATAGAACAAGAGTTGCAGAGTGAAGTGAAAAAGCGACTGACAACGCAACCCCAACACTCTCGGACATCGGCCGATCAAAGTCAGCGCCATTTTCGTACTCCCCGACAACGTTCTTCTGATTCGTCCCTGTACATGCGTTGTGTTGGTGTGCGTGCGTTTGTGTGTGGGTGTCAATATGTGTCATTTATTTGTGCTTTCTTGGCCGGATGTGGAGATGCAGGATACGGCACAGAAACAATCGACGCGCACAATAGAAAATTATACTTACGAACTGTGTGAATGTGACAGCTTGGCTGCGTACTAGTAATGCTAAAGGTTGATAACTACTAAACGATCGTGAACGTGACCGTGACTGCTTCAAACAATCGATTGCCGCAATCAACCCCCCCGTCCGGGAGCCGATAAACGCTACGCTGATCGATGACGCCATCTATATCCTGCTCGCTCTCTATCCATCTTTCTCTCTTGCAATATGGAGAGGATCTTCGCAGATCTTCGTAGCCAAAGGTAAGCGCGAAACGTTCTTTTTCCCTACTCCCAGTCCGTAGATGGCAGGGGCGGTTTGACAAATAGCCGCCTAGCGGCGAAATTATTGGCTTCAAACAACAATAACAATAACACACACACACACACACACACAGGAGCCAAACCGTCGACGACGCCGAAACAGTACGCAGCGCATTAAATCGATGAAAGATGGCTATAATTAAAGATGACCATTTTCAGAACGAAAATAGCTAGAACGAACGTAATTCAGAAAATAACCATTAGGATGACCATTCCATCCGATAATTTGTAAGCCGCTCGGACGAACCCGTCTCAGTGTGAGCGGCGGAGAAGTATCCGGGGAGTTCCGAGAAATCTCCGGATACTCCTCCGCCACAGCGCACGTGGAACAGCCGGCTGGTGACCACGGCCACGTAATGTGTTATCCGTGTTGCTCTGGAGTGCGGTACATTTATTTTTTTCTTCATCCCTCTTCTTATCCAGAGGGCCAGCTCCACCCTCCCCCCTACCTTTTGTCATCCCTCTCGTCTCAAATGCTTTGAGATGATTACGCGAAATCCTTTTTATAACATCCAACCCGGTGATTATTGGGCGGTCCCGTGAGGTACCGGGTGAGTGAAAATCTAACATAAAGGATGCAATCTGCTGTGTGGCGTCTCTTAACACAAAACTTACCAGTTCAAAGTGTCTAAGCCGTGAGCCGAACCACTTATCTAAAATTTGTCCCAACCAAACCAAACACTACCTAAAATCGTAAACATCAGAAGTGAGCACAAAGTGACAACAAATTCAGTGAAAATGGCAAAAAAGTTTCCACTCCTTCACAATGGTCATTGACCCGAGACCGTATTTCGACAACAGAGGAAAAGTTCCTCAAGCGGTCTTGGAAATACCAGGGTACTTCGGTAGTTCACGCCAATTAGCACGTGCGATGTAGCACGTGGAGGATAGCCTTCAACTGTTTATATAATTGATATTATCTCATATTATCTTGCACAAAGTCCTAAATGGAGCTGGAGAAATGTTGGATTCCATCAACCCCCCAGTGAATTGGAAGGTTATAAAGAAAGAACTTAGAAGCTACTACACTGACAAAAGGGAATCTCATGACCCTCGATAACCAGCTGAAGGCTATCAAAGATGGAGATTACGAACCTGTTGAACCGATACTACGCGAGGATAAGAGAAATGGTATCCTTCTTCTCCTACTCCTCCTAAATACGTTCCGTCGTACAGAGCGGCAACATATATTCCGACCTCCTAAACACAGGTACACGAGCTCCCATGGCCCCCCTAAGGGCCCTAAGCCATGAATCGGAACCCACAATATTATCGTTACGTTGACCCCCCCTCCCCTCCCGCCCCCCAGGGCCCGACAGGTGGTTTGGAGCGGGGCCAACAATACCGCTCGGTAATAAAATGTGAAGTTACATATGTGCAATTTCAGTCGTACCGATACCCGGACTTATGATACCAGATTTACGCCACGGTAAAAGGACACCGATTAGGAACAGGAAACTAGGCTAATGGAATGTACGCACTCTGAGGAAAGGCTGAGCCCTGAAGCAACTCGATGGAACCCGATGAAAAGTGCTTGATAGTTGCCCCAAATGTGGCCTAAAAATCATTTTTGGGGACTATCGCTCAATTAGAATATGCCGGCCTTCATAGCCTACACAAGATAGTAAGTAATGACAATCGTAACGTATTGTTCCATTTTGCATCTGCAAGGACCCAAGGAACCAAGTACCATATACGAGCAAAAGGATATCCATCAGGCCACGTAGGTGTCCCCTTCTTCCAAACCAAACAGATCACTTATTGATTGATCATCCATACCAATCGAGTCTGCTCACCATCGAGTCTGGTGGGCGCTGTGTAGAATAACTTGATGTAGAATAACGCGCCCATGTAAGAATAGTGCATCTATTATGCGTGAGACAGGTAGAAAAGTCAATTGAACAAAAGCAGCACAAGGATATGTGAACCGTATGTCTCTATCCGACCTAATTGAAATTAAACTAGATGGACTTGGTATCATTTGGAAAAGGCTAGCAGACACCCCTTGTTTTGAGCTTGGTTCCTGATGCGGGAAACCACCTGATGGTTCCCCCCTCTGCACTGGTCTCGTGCTCTGGCCGAATTCTTCATCGCCCTCCGTTGGTACATGTCGCGAATGACATCATAAATAAACTCCCTGCATACGAATACAACAAGCGGTCATGCAACAAAACTTCGTTCGTTTAAGCCCTGCAACCAACGACCAATTGTACAGAACACCTAATTAGGGGTAGGCATCCCAATTATACGTTCGACAAAACTTACTCGACGAGAATCATTAAATAATGTAGGAGCGAAATTATTTTCATCAGCGGCTGTCATCAAATTTTCGTCCAGTTGCACAAGCGAAGCTACGCTTTGAACGGATCGTGCTTGGTGCAACTCAATAACTATCAAGTTCAGATGAACGGTGAAACAACGTTTTGTTACGGGGAAGTAATTATACCCGGAAATCATCCCTGGGTAGGCTGCTGATATTGCTCGATGGTTAAATACACTGCATGTTGCATTAAACTCTACCTTCTGAATCCTGGACTGGAGACTGGATAGACCTGACGTTTTTAACGCTGTCGATAAACGGCTACACAGTTGGTCACGTGTTAACACGAGCGATCGTTTTTGCGTTCGTTCACTTTACCTTGTCAGCTTCTCCACAGGATTCCAGCATAGACAAGTCAAATCAAAGTTTAGCAAAAGGTATTAAACAGACGCCACGGGCACATCGTTACGAATGAACAGTCCCCAAACAACACTTCGCTGCACTGGTGTGTGAGGTCTTTGATCCGCAGATTCAGATCCGTCCTAGCAACAGATATAGGTAACGCAAAGCAAAGAAAACGTCATCAATTACCTCGCAACAACTTAAACCCATCCACCCACACGTGGTCTGTGACACCGCGCGTGGGTGGCGAAGAAGTTTCTGCTTAACTATTGAAATCTCGACGAAAAGTCAACAACAAAACTCAAACCTAACCTCCATGCGGCAACCCTTGGAGGGTTAGAGTCATTTCAGTTATTAACCAGTGCTTACCTTGTGGGGCTGGGGCATCGCTCATCAATCATGAGTCCTCGCTCTTTACGCACTTCCTCCCTGGGGTCGTGCGCCTTTGCGATTTCGATTCCGGGTAATATCCGGTGTTCTTCTTTGGCTCTCTCTCTTTCTCTCTCTCTCTGTCTATCTCTCTCTCTCTCTCTCTCTCTCTCTCTCTGCCGTGGTTAGTGATTCATCTTCTTGGCTTGATCTTGGCCTGCTACAGAGACACACTGTTAATCTCCGTGTTGCTTACTGTAACGTTGTAACGTTTTTAAGTAACGGTCCAGGGAATCGAACTCAGGCCTGCTGCGTGACAACGACAAGCGTTACCGACTCCTCTAATCGAGGGGGCCAAACATTTTCGGTGTCAGTGTCATCTTGTTCACCGACCAGACTAAGAAATGGTGTTCGTTTCCGCTTTGCGCCTTTCCCATGATGTTTGGTGCTCGTTTTGGACCTGTCACCAGTCAAGGGAACTGTTGCTTTCTCCTGCAGCGAGAACAGCACACGACCTAGCCCAGCAGGCTCCAGACTACAATCTACGGCACGACTGCGGCACGCCGTACACCAAGTTGACCGGAACCGGGCCCCCAGAAGGGAGGTGGTATAAAAATGTAACCCTTGCCCCGCGTTCCCCTATCGAAAGCACCGCACATCCGGCATCCTAAGCTGAAGTTGGCAGGCGGAATCGAGACCGACCGTCGGTGTGCCAACCAACAGTGGAAAAAGTGTTGGCTAAGGCTTTTCAGTTCGAAAAATTAGTTTCCAAACATGACAGAAACAGTTGCTTGGCCGCCCGCCTCGCTCCGCTTCCTATCCTTCTCCGCCCCAAACGGACGGGGTGGGCTGCAGTTTTGGAACGGCAACAGTTTTGGGATGTCGACCACACCCTACCGAATGCCAACGCCCCAACAAACAGAGTGTAACAGTTCCCGCTCGGTGACCGAGGTGTGGGTGACTTCCGGCGTGGCGGAAGGCTAGTTATTTCAGGGTGCGTGCGTTGGTGTGCAAAGCTCAAAAATTAACAACCCCACACACACCCCCGGGCGGGTCCTCTGCCCACACCACACATATCAGCGTGTGGCAATGTTGACAATCTCATTAGAGCGTAGCCCATTAACTGAGAAGTGGAACAGCCCCAAATTGCGGCGGTCAGGAGCAACGAGGGTGAAACGGAGACGGGGTGGTGGGGGGAGCGGGGCGGAGAGGGGCCTCATGGTGAACATATCACAACAACACGACACACACACACACACACACTCTCGGTCTCTCTCTCTCTCTCCCGGGAAAGCATCCTGGAGCTGGAACCGTGATACCGTGGGATGGGAGGAACAAGAAGAAAGTACGGAAGTAGGGGAAGGGGTGATTTTTAATTTCACCCCTAATTGAGCGGCCCGTGGGCTCGGCGTAAACGAAATTAATAATAATCATAAAATTGATAATAAACATGCTGCCCGAAGGGAAGTTTCGTTGGCCGAACGATAGGATCTACTCCACGAGGAAGACTGCCTAGGCCCAAGGAACCGAACGATTCTCGAACCACCCGAACCGTTACACTAACACTGAAAAGCTTTCACGTTGCTATCTCTTGCCTGTGGAGCACCAGCACCAGCACCAAAGGCATCAGGGCCTTCGCTAAGACACACCTCATCCCGGACGGTGACGCACAATTTAGGAAGGGACCACTGTTGGGTTGCCCAAGCGTACGGGATCTGAGGGTGAAGCTGTGAGAACTGCGGAAAGGTTGTGGACGGTTGTGCCCAAAAATGGCCACACAAACGAAAATGGTTGGGTCAAACGAAATCCATTATTTTTGTTTGAAATTTGCATAACTTTGTTTCAAATGCTTCCGATGGGGTTCCGATTTGGGTCAAATATGCACCATTTTGTTGCATAATTTGTTGTCATTTGAAGGGTAGCTTCATAGAAGTTTAGCATCTAGAAGTCTTGGTCTTTATTGTCGAAAAACTGTAGCAATCTATTTTCACAATCTTTTCTTGATCTCAATTTCTGATCTCTCACGAAATTTTGCAATGCGTCGCAAAGGTGGTAGTCGTTTTGGATTATACGGTGGATCCATTAAAAATGTCCCAACCAAGCTTCCGGAGTTTTTGGCAAGTCACTAAAGACGTGCGAAACATTTCGTTGTCCTGATGGAACACAACATCTCTTTCGTTGGCCGATTCTGGTCGTTTCTGGTCGAACGGCTAGCTTCACACGGTCCAATTGTCGACAGGAGAGATCTGAACTTAATGTTTGGCCACGCGGAAGGAGCCCATAATAAATGATTCCGTTCAAGTCCCGCCAAATACACAGTAGGGCTGTGGATTCGTGGACGAAGAAAAACACGTCGTAGCGAAAGATATTGTGAAATACAGGGTGGTCAAATACTAGGTCTATGCGTTGAAAACCGAACTGTTTTGACCCAAAAAAAAAGATTATAACATTTTAATGCGATTTTCTATTTTATTCAAAGAATGTGCCATCGCTAGCTATACATTTGTCCTATCTCTCTGCTAAATCATGGATTCCAAGACGAAAGAATTCTTCGTCTTTTTAAGTAAACTAATTAGTCATCCAATTTCGACTTCCTCGTAGAAAAACGAAGACCTGCTCAGAACGCTCCCATCGAAGTGATTTGATAGTATCCTCAAGCAGTTTGGCGTTTTGGTGACATTTGCGGCCCGGGCCTTTGGCCACTGGGCGCCTCCATTTTTTTGATAAGAAAAACGGCTTTTTGGTCCTTTCTCGATCAATCGATAGGTTGCAAACCGAAATCATTTTTGTTTCGACCTGAAATCATTTACCTGACATCAACACAAGGTAATGATGAATGAACAGCAAAACTGGGAAGCCGCAATCGGCAGGTACAGCCATTCATATTAGTTCGGTTTTCAATGCATAGACCTAGTAAGCGTTCTATTTTTGATTTGGTTTTAAAACAAATGGCTTAAACAGTTATTTAACATTTAATACGCTTAAACATTTATTTGAAAGATTCATTCATTCCATTTGTTTATGTAAAACAATGTTGGTCAAATGTCTACCACGGCTGGCTGAGCAGTAGCCCATTCGATCGACCTATTTTTGAGTGCATTTTCGACTGTCTGGAAGCTGGAAATAAGCTTAAATGAAATTAGCTTTTCAAATATCGTACCGTTTGAGTTGAAGACCTACCACTTTGGAAAAAAAATTTCCAAATTTCCCAATTTTTTGCTAGCATAATTGTATTTTCTACAAAATTTGGTAAATCGGCTTTTCAAATAAATGTTTAAGCATCGAAAAACATTAAGCCGTTTTTGTTTTATAGCCAAATGATAAAGAGAACATTTTTTTGACCACCCTGTACAAACATTAAGATTAAAAACAAATAAATCAAAAACTTTTTTTTCATGTGTTTTTTCTTTTAAGTTCTGTTTTGAAACTAACAAATAAATAACCCTGTACTTGTTTCCTCGTATGGCCGAGTCGCACGAACCGAATCAAACGCTTTTCCTATAGGTTGGGCAATTGCATTTGCTAAGCCTAAGCTGTGAAGGTCATCCGAGCTGTAGTGTGTAATGCGATGCTCAGTGGCGACTTTCGAATCGGTTCACAGGTTCTATTCCAAGCAATGCGGTCCACATTGCGTTTTCAGGTCTGCGTTTGAACAGGTTCCAACAACTTAGCTCGCATTTCACAAAAAATAAGAATCTACGGTATCGAGTTTGGACCAAGCCAGCGCGAAGTTCAACCATAGATATGGAAGAGTCTTTGCATATCTCTGATCGCGACAGACCGAACGACGGAAAAGTCTGCCCCTGTTTATTTATAATCAGGTCTCAGTGTTCAGCCACCCACCGGTGGCTCCCTGGAGAGAACATCATTGATTATATTACTCGATTTCAGAAACCACCACGCTGCGACCTGAGACCACCTGCGATCTTGGAAATAAATTAAAGGGGACGGCGGCGGCGGCGACGTTGTTGGTTTAGCTGTGATAAAATGGTACCCCGCCTGGCCTGGCCCTTCCCGTTACGCGTTTCGAATGGATGCAACATGTCCTCCTGTCCTGAAGGTCCTGTGGTTTGGCGCCCCTGAAGTCACTGGTGGTGTCGCCTGGAAAATCCAGACCAGACTGCAGATCGGGGGCAGCGAATGTTGGGCGAATGGTGGCCGATGGGACTGATTTTCATCATCCTTGCCCATCAACCCCTCTCCCGTCTGTTTGCCCCCCCCCCCCCCTACTCCACACTCACAGCAAACCGTCCCATTTTGCCGCTTTCGTGTTTATCTTTTCGTCTTTTCGGTTTACATTCTTCTCCATCTTAGCAACTCATATGCACACTGATACACCACCACACACACACACACACACACACATTCAAACTCTCTCTTGTATCTTGTTCTCCCCTTTCTGACACTTCCGCTTGCTCACCTGACTCCTGCTGCCTGTTGCTTTGCGTTTTTTGCAATCTAATTATAGAACACATACAGAATGGAACTACTCCGCGGCGGATGATGATGATGATGATGATGACGATGATGATGTGCCGCATCTATCATCTCACACTATGCACAGTACGTGAAAGACGTGGAGAAAATCAGACACTCATCTCAGTATTTCGTTCGGCACCTGTTTGCGACTTTCGGGTGGACCGTACCATTTCATACTCCGGCCCGCCACAGTGCGGCTATTAAATTTCGGAACTGGCGAGTTACGTTCAAAGGAGTATTCATTTTGTTTTAGTTACCAATTAAATAATAAGTAAACCGAGCGATTACATTGATATCGAGAGCTGCAAATGTCACTAATTAGTGAGAAGCAAATAGCTTTCACGAATTTATTCAACCAGGACGAAACAAAAAATGTACAAAAATCGTGGAACTACCTCGTACTTGTACCCACCAGATGTGCAAGAATGAAACCGAGATTTTTTCAACTAAAAATACTGTTTTTTCGCCTCCAAAATGCTCCTTGAATAGAAACAAAACCAAGCAGAAGACTGCTCGAATTGATTGAGTTATGAGCATTGAAACGAAAATTTAAGTTCACAGTCTGGAGGATTCTTTTACAGTAAACCGGATGAAGCAGCTCGTTGCTTCGGGTGCTACCAACTGCGGTGTGAAGCTCGACATTTAGTTATCTCACTGTTGCCGAGTGTCTTGTTCCGAACGCGAACGCGGCTCCGGGGTTAACATCGTGTCGCGGGCCGCCGACAAGTTGCTTCGTATCGACGAGACCACAGGCTCACGTTGTGTCGACGGGCGACCATTCCGCGTCCTCCACACGGTTTGGCATTTGGACTCCGTAAGTAGATAAGTTTGACAAACGGCGCAAAGCACACACAAGCAAAAAAACAGGCTCCTAGCTGTCTGGCTGGCTGGGTACTTTCGCCCGTGCCGGGCATGTGGCGTGGTTCAAAAACTACTTAAAACGCCATCACCGAGCAACCAACCGGTGCACTGTGTGTGTGTGTATATGTGTGTCTATTGTGTATGCTTGAGTTCGTGTCGGGTGCCGGAGTCGGCGGCGGATCCTGCCGGAGTCGATAGCACGAGCCCCTGTTCCCGTGAGCAAACGAACAAATGAACACCGTTCGGTGAAAAATGGCACCAAAATATTAGCTTCTTACTTTTGTTGCTTGTCCATGGCAGTGGGACGAGTTGCTGCGAACGGCACGTCACCTAGGGGACAGGAAGTTCATGGCGCCGAAGACGAGCTCGTGTTGCCGAGGTGGTGGCCGACAAACTTTGTAAATAAATGGATCTGACAAAATGATGCCCGGATGTCGGTGGCCCTGGGATCTTAACGATGCACTGACCCTATTGCTTTTTACTCTGACGTGTACTTGTGTGTTTGCCACACTCACTCCACTAACCGTCCACATATAATAAAAATCCTGTTCAGTCCAAAACGGCCTAATTCAGTTCAAACTTTCTTAGGCGAAATCGTTCAAAATGTTGTTCAAGGCCTACACCCACCCAGACTTATTAAAGTCACGTTTGTTTGTCAATGCTACTATCAATTTGGTTTGGTTTGGTTTGACACAAATGGCTGGAACGAAGTCAATCATTTTGACAGCTGCTACCAGCATTAGTTTATTTTATTATGTTGGTACACTCTTCATATGAACGGTCTATGCATTGGGAATCGGAATGTTAAAAAGATGGCTGTACCTGCCGATTGGGACTTTCCAGTTTTGCTGTTCATTCATTAATACCTTATTTTGATAACAGGTAAATGCATTCAGGTCGAAACAAAACTTATATCAGTTTTCAACCGTTCTTTGAAAGGGTTAGACCATCTCAAGTTTTGAGCCTGAAAATGACGTTTTACGTGGATTATTATTTTTTCTGCTCCTCTTGAAGAAAACTGCTTCGAAATCGCACCAAATGCTTATCGGGACTTGTGTTTGGAAGATTGCAGTGCTTTAAGTGGTTTAAAAAATTCCGAAATGGCTATTTCGACTTTACAAAAAAAAAGCGTCCAAGGACTCCAAAAAACGGACTTTCTGATGGGACAGAAATGTGTGGTGTTTCACAAGCTCCTAAAACCTGATGAAAACGTTAATTCAGATCGCTACTGACAACAAATGATCAATTTCAACCATGCATTAATCGACAAATAAACAAAAAAACTTTTTTCTTATCAAAAATGGAGGCGCCTGTTGGCCCGTGGCCCGAGGCTTCCATGTCCCAAAAAAGGAAAACTGTTTGAGGATACTATCAAATCACTTGAATGGGAGCTGCTACCGCGTTATTCACCAGACTTGACTCTTTCAGAGTATCATTCTTTTTCATCGATGGGACACGTATTGGCTTAGCAGGTCTTCGTTTTTCTACGAGGAAGTCGAAATGGGATGACTAATTAGTTTACTTAAAAAGACGAAGAATTCTTTCGTCTGGGAATCCATGATTTAGCAGAGAGATAGAAGAAATGTATAGCTAGCGATGGTACATACTTTGAATAAAAGAGAAATTTGCAAGAAATTTTATGAAAAGTTTTTTTGTGTTAAAAACAGTCCGATTGTCAATGTATAGACCTGGCTTATGTTTCATATGAAACTGTCACTTCGTTCGTTGACTACAAGCCATTTAGTATCGACGTGTCACAGTATTTTATTGGATTCTATTTGGCTTGAACGCAAATGAAATTTATGAACGAATGTTTAATGCATATAAAGGACTGTTCGCCTTGTCGCCGACGCCGGTCTCACGTATCAACGACGTCGACTATACCGACTACTCTATCAACATATGTCGTACCGATACCCGACCGACTCAAAGAACATCTACTTCCAATCCAGCTATGTCTTGGGCTATGCTGATGACATAGATTTGGCAGATTATGACGTGTGCCATTACGACTTGCTGTTCGATGAATCAATACGCGAACGATTGGTTCACGGTTGTTGACTTGACGCCAGTAGTCGTCATTGTCGTTTGTGGGTTCCGCACTAAAGGGCGTCCCGATCAGGGCGACGAGTTGGCGTCAGTCTTGGAACCACGACGAAGACCGTGTTCCGAGGAAACGGTCGCGTTCGTGGCAGCTATAGTAGATGTCGTAGCTACTGCCACACCTATCGAGTTGCTACAGGTCTCCGCTTTTCTCAGAGTGCTTAAGTACCATAAGCCTAGCTCCGTAGTCATGATCGGTGTCGCGTGGGATGGCTTCGTTGCGTCGACACGGTCGATTTTAATTCTGGTGTCAATGTTTCTTCAGATGCTTTTTACATCATTTATGTGTTTTTACTGGACGTGGTTGTTGGGCCCCCGCCCCGTCACGCCGAAAGACCATCATGACAGAAACGTTTAAGCTTCACCTTCGGCCCCCGGGGGGCGGATCAGGTTACCGAGGTCCGCCGACCTCTCTAAAAATAGCCATATTTACCATCCTCCCCAAGGGGTTGGGGAGCCTGAGCTGCGATATTCGGAAAATATGTTACCGCTGGGTGTTTAAGACTAGTGTAGGGGGGGTAGAGCCTTGTAGCGTCGGGAAGCGTCAGGTACTACCCCATTACGGAGCCCTTATTCCGTTGGGCTTCCATTAATTTCTTGCCCCGTGGCATGGCGCTGCATACTCTAGCAAACTTCGGCCTAAATAATTGAACCGAACTTGGGGCGTGGTGAGATGCCAAATGAGATGCCGCGGTAGGCGGTGCCGGTGGCCACCTGCTTCGGCAGGAATTCAATTTTAGAAATAGCCACAAAAAATCACACACACACACACACTAACAGCGTTTAGAGTGAGAAACCACTCGCTCACGATGTTAGGCGTCAAGTTACGGGGTTAGGTCGCCCCTGCAACTCTCGCACCTAAATGTCAAAAAATGGCACGGAAAAAGCGGAAAAATAAGAAACCCGAAAGTGCCTGAAAAAGCTGCTGCCGCTGCTGTTGGGGCCACCCAACTACTCATCGGTCTAATCCTCCTGCCGTGCCCGTAATTCTTTCAAGACGTGAGACCACCGTTGGACGCCCGGGCCTCTGCCGAGTGTGCCGAGCTACGCTCCGCCATTTCTTTGGCCCTTCGGGTTTTTGGCACCACTACAATCTTCGTCCAGTGGCAGCCCTTCACGGGCGGGCAGCAGAACACGTAGCACACCACCCGCGGACTGGAGTGGGCTGAACTAACGCAACATAAAAACACTCGAAAAGAAAAGAGCATATAAAAAAATCCACTCCACGTCCGGCGTTGTGCCTCAATGTCTCAGTCCAAAACCTCAGCCTCATACAGCCGCCGCCGGAGCCGCCTTGGATCTCCATTTTTCGTGCTCAAATTTGCTTCGCGAACACTACTGGGCCAGTGCGCCTGAAAACCATACCAACCCATCCGACCCATCCACCAAGTCCAGTGGATGGACTTTTCCGGGTAGAGACTAGTTTTCCTCGCGGTTAACGCGCGGCTTCAATCGGCACATTTTTCCACTTTTCATCAATTAGTGAGTCCGCGTACACGGCGTGTAACTGACAGACAACGGAGTACACGCTGTGCACCTAAATTAATTAAGAGAGCAGGCGAGGAAGCGGCGTGAGTGGGAGTGGGAAAAGATGAAAACGGGTCATTGGGTACAACCACCAAAACAGTTGTGGCCGGAACCGCTGCTCCTGGACGCAGCCGGAGAGACGATCCGCTGTGTAACGGAGGAGGAACTCATAGATATTTGCCGACGGCCATAGTCCCCGAAAGGTCCCCGGGCCTCCTGATGACGCAGCCCCAATCCGGGCCGCGATGTTTGCCCAGTCGTATTCTACAGTTTCTTCGCCGTGACTGACGGCGTCGTACAAGGATCCCCGTGTATTCTGAACATCCTTGGCAAGGTCAACGAGCTTCCGAGAGAGTTCAGCTTCCGCAGGCACCGGATGTATCCTTGACGCTGTCCGGATTATCGTCGACGAGGGCGAGGCCACGATGCGACACAACCGCACGAGCTCGAACGCCCTGCGCATTTGCGCGCATCGTGGTGTCCTTCGACATGGTGATGATGTGTCAACTGGTCAGTGATTAGAGCGGCACCAGAAACGGATGTAATCGGTGCTATTGCATGTAATCAGCAGCTGCTTTTCCGAGTGGCGGCTGCAGTACGAAACAAATCAAAGTTTTCCAAGTTCCGTGACATCACAGCAGGCATTTCGCAGGGCATTTCCATCCTTGGATCAACCCGCTGGCCAGCGTGCTGTACGACGAGGTCCTGACGACGAGAAAATAAGATTTAGTGTAACCATAGGCACAAAAATTCCTGGTATAAGTAAAACAATCATATAATTGGATTATTACGAGGTCTGTTAAAAAAGTGTCCAGAATTTTGTGAAGAACAGAACTTGGCTCTTCGTCGTTCACATCTTCACGGCCCTCTGAGAACATTTTGAATCACCGATAAACGCTGCTTTGGGCCACAATAGCTGCACCATTTGCCACACTTAATATTCGGAATGCGACCACGCACCTTATTTTGTTTTTCATACAAAATTTCAGGCAGAATCTTTGGTCCATATTTTGGACCAAACAAAAATCGAAGATGAGCCAAACACGTGCAAGCAAGCCAGCTGTCAAAAATTTAATGAACATTCCAAATGGCCGAGTTTGTCGACATAACTGGGCAAAGAGTCTTGAGACATACCACACTACAAAAAATCGAATATCGAATTACGTAACCCGCGGAAATTCAAAATTCCTGGTACTTTTTGAACCGACCTCGTACATTATTGAAAACCTAAAAAGCGATGAACAATTGTATTTCTGCTCCTCACTGAGGCAGACCACTGAGGGTCGAAATTGTCTGCTGATAGGACGCTAGAAAATTCATCACCACTTACTCCTTACTTGATATCATACAAACCCACACACACACACACACATACTCTAGAAAAATAAGAGGCCGATTCGATGCACGTAGGAGTAAAAGAGTTTATGTCCCCGGTGGTTACCAGGTGGCCAGCTTCCTATCAAGCCCCGTTAGGGCTAAGCTCATAATCTACAGCATCTGCACGCAAAAGAATCCGAAACCTCACACACACAAACACACGCACACGTTTGCCTGAGAAGTTCCGGGCCATTCTTATCCTTACAATCCCGTCTCAATCGCACAGCTCCCCCCGACCCCCTCTCCCTCCACTTAACCCTCACCACGAAGTGCTGAATAAATCAGCCGGAAATATGATTCCACCGAAACCCCTTGGTGATCAACCTTCGGTGGTGGTGGTGGTGGACCACAAATGGACAGGCAGCAGCAGCAGCATGCCGTCTGGCAAAACCCTTCTCAAAACTGTTTATTGGTGGACGCGCGGGTGTCATCGTTTGGGCAAAATGTTAGGTTATATTGAGCCCACGGGCTCGTTCGTACTCCACTCTCCGCCGTTTTGGGCATTTTTTCTGTGGACTCAGTCCGAAGGAATGGAAAATATGCAGAGCAAAATTTGTGTATTGTTTTCCGCGTAGCATTACGGCAGCGTCGTGACCCTTAACTCCAGCAAAAGGAATAGCTTCCGCGCCCGAAAAAAGCAAGACCCTGCGTTTGGGGCCCTGCTTCCAGAGTTTCATTAGCATCAATGTGCCAGTGTTAGTTGCACTAAACAAACAGGGAAAAATGATTCTGGCACGAAAATTGACGATGGCACGATTGATGACGTGCGACCGTCGTCCACGTTTTACAGCAACATATACAAGATTCAAGTTCACTTTAAATAGTAGTGGCGGATGACGACCAAAAAAGAAGAAATAGTATTCGTTTTAGCAGTACATCTTTTCAGGTTTAGTAACATTATTAAAAATTATTAAAAATTATTAATTAATTAACACAAATTGAACAAATTATAAAACAAAAACGGCTGAATATTAGTGGATGATCCACCGATGGATCCAGCAAAACCCATCCTTCTCTGCCTTTTTACTGATTGACATGCGGCAGTTGTATTTAGGATTGCCCCCTTTCGAGGAGCTTAACCATGCCAAATTAATCAACAACTAAATCATGCTATGATAAATTAAGCCTTAAACTAGAGAAGCGGCAGCAAAAAGGGAAACGATTAGTTCGTTGCTGTTAACGAACCCCAAGCGAACGCTTTGCGTTCCGAAGACCAAGTTCACAATTCGACTCGAGAATGAGGCAAAGGACCGGCAGGATGGCAGGACCGGTTACGAAGGCGCTTAGTCATGATTAAAAAATCAATACAATTTACCAAAAAGACATACGTGGGTCCAAACTTCTTGAGTCAGCTGGTAAAAACAATCACAAGAAGGAGAGAGAGAGGACTCTCGCATCGGACGTGAGTGTGCGAAAAGGGTTCCCGAAGTTCCCGCAGTTTGGTTTTGCCAATTCCAGCTATCAATGGCGGGATTCAGGATCCAGTTTTGTCAGGATTCCAGCTTACAAAACCTATTGCCAATCAAAAGCTATTGTACATACTCCGGCACGTGAGTCAGCATATCCTTGCAAGTCTTACCAAAGCGTAATACGACCATACGTCTTACGGCAATGTCCTTATTTGATAGTTTGGCGTGAATGACCAGGCGTCTCCATTTAGCTGCCCACGTTTCAAAGCGGGTTTCGCGCACCAGGTTGATATAAATTACAACACCCCACCTTCCCACACCCCCTCAACTCCCACAGAAACTCTCACCGTAGGTTGTAATTTAAAATTTTGTAATTTGCAATTTATGCTAATTTCAAAAAGTTGGCGTCGGTAGACCTCAAAGCACAGGAATA
The DNA here is from genome assembly GCF_943734635.1 of Anopheles cruzii. Lineage (NCBI taxonomy): Eukaryota > Metazoa > Arthropoda > Insecta > Diptera > Culicidae > Anopheles > Anopheles cruzii. The sequence goes on from NC_069143.1 coordinate 1,524,689, forward strand.
CACCACACTCATCCAAAAGGAACCGTTTGTAAGCGGAGCGATAAATCATGTGGAAAATGACAAATTTATGGTTGGCTCCGTACCTCCTTTTTATCACGACGGCACGACAACCGCCGACCGCCGACCGCCGGTCTTGGCCTGCAACGGAGACAATGTTAATCTCTGTTGGTCTTGGACTCTGTTATGCTTCTACGGGCGGGGTTGTTGGCCCCGCGCGTTAACCCTTCTCCCCCTGTCACGCCGGTTTCGGGAATCGAACCCGGGCAAGCTGCGTGACAACCGTTCCGTGGCTGATGTTTATCCGAAGCAACCGGCAGTCGGTGTTAATTGGGCGTCAGCACGAACCTTGCCGCCCCGGTACGGCCGGATGGCAGACCCCACAACTAATCGCAGGGCCCAGTGGCACAAAATTGCACCGTGCTTGGCCTCACTCGCTCCACGTGACGGTGTGATAATCGGCCGGTTGCTACAAAAACGCATTTACTAACCTTTTTCTTTTTTTAATGCGCTCAATTTATATCGTAACTAACGGGCGCCATCTGCGCTGCCTGTAAACTTAATTTGAATTAAAATGAAGCGCCATTAATGTTTGAAACGACCACCAAGGCTAAAGGCATCCTTTGTTGGTCCGGAAAGTGAAGTGGAGTGGGGGGAGACCCGGGAGACTCGGGCGGTCGTTGCGTGTGTGTGTGGCGTTGTGAACGCTGTGATTCAGCATGTGTGAATTAAGCTGCAGCCCTCGGGGGAATATTTGTCATCGACAACATTTCCTAATCATCGGCCACTCATCTTCTGGCCCTGTTCGCATGCATAACAAGGTTGTCGATAACGTACACCTACTGACCTTGCATTATTAATCTTTTTTGACAGACACTGATGTATCCATAGCACACCGGAGTTGACCGGAGGGTTCGTTTTAATAGCTACTTTGTGCTGTTGGTTTCACTTGAACTAGATTCTCCTGCAAATGAGTTCGGTGATATCGGACTTTGGCAAAGTGTTCTAAAAAGGAAAGGACATTTTAAGGCGCAGGAATTCTCAGCAGTTCGTGGATCGTACCGGAAGGCTTTCAGAGGTTCGCCATGGTTGAAAAAAGAAGGGAGAGAGAACAGCAGCACTGAGCTGGAAACGCGACAATGAAGACGCTTGGCGGCGGAGTTCGAAAGAAGTGGCTATAAGTCACAATTACACTCGTGCTCGTATGAACTGGGTATGAGATCATAAAAGCAAACTCGTGTATGATGAAAGCTGTTAAGTGAAAAGTGGCACCTGGAGCGCCACTTCGAGCCAACCCATTGGCGAACGAGACGAGCTCAGGAACGACCAACGGTGCAGGATTCCATCGATTACGCTTCGTACACTATTCACATTTTGGCAAATCTTCGAAACCAAATAAAAGAAAGCAAAACAAAAGAGAAACGTCCCTGTGTCATTTTGTTTCCATTAGCAGAGGGGACATTCATCAGCAATCACTAAATCGCAACTCGCAACTCGTCAAATTGGCCTCGTCCCTCTCGTCGCAATGCGCCCGGGCTGCTTCGTCGTCTACCATTCTCATGACATTACTAGCTCACCGGAGCCTGGTGAAACGTATATGCTAAACGATAGTAAGGTCGGTCGTACAGTGCGTACAGTTTGTCCTTGTAACGTAACGTTTTTGTTATCTGAAGACTGGCTGAAGGTGTACTCTTCTTGCAGCATGCACATGCTGCGTAGGGATACTAAGTCTAGTGTACAGTAAGGTGCAAGCGTACTAGACAAACAAGGACAAGGATGTGTGTTGAGCTGGGTAGGCCATTTAGCAGAATTCTTATGAACGGACGTAGTTGAGGTCAGGGTTGTAAAACATGCATCTCTTTGAACCTTTGTGTGCTAACCTGAAGGATTAAGGTGCTCATTCCGCATCTAGTTACTGTCAGTCAGCTTTCCAGGAATGGACCCGGAACGTGACGAACGAATGACGAACTACAAAGCTTCTTAACTTTCTGCAGAACTACCCCTTCTTCTGGCACTCAACACTTTTAAGTGAAGGAGAGCAATTGTCCTTCACAGTGTGTTCCTTCGCAATCTTCTTTGCGTGCATCAAATTAATTCATCAGCTGTTCAATTAATTTACAAAGCCGCGCAACACAATAGAATACATTTAACCAAAATACTGAGCGTACAATATAATCTATATATATAAAAGAGTACCGCGTTATTGTTATTCTCTTCAGAACTCAAGAACGGCTGAACCGATTTGGCTGAAAATTGGTGTGGAGGTAGCTTAGATCCAAGGGGGTAACATAGGATACTTTTTATAATCCGATCGCGTCACAATGAAGCCACAATACGCACAATGTGTTTTTTTTTTCATATACTGCAACGGGACAAACAGAGCGCGCAACAGCAAACAATTGTTGGCTTCTCTTTCTCACTAATGCAGCGTTCCCCCACCCCCCCTTTCCCCCTTTTAATCGTAGGGAAGCATTCCCGCTTAGATCCAAGGGGGTAACATAGGATACTTTTTATAATCCGATCGCGTCACAATGAAGCCACAATACGCACAATGTGTTTTTCTCTGCAACCCCCCCAGCAAACAATCTTCCTTTCTCCTAATCCGTTCCCCCATTTCCAAATAAGGTCGACGCGATCTCTTCCACTGAGGCGGCATCGACAAACGATAGACAGAGAGCGAAACAGCAAGCAATTGTCTCTCTCTTGCGTATGCTTACACTCTCTCTCACGAACGCCGAATAGTTTGGCAAATTGTCAGCCAGTGAGAGAGCCTCCACTTATTCTCGCGATCCGCCACTGTGAGCAATTGTTTAGCGACAAAGGCGGATCTCCTTTCTCATATCTCCTTTCATCCTTCGCGTTGTAAAAAAATTAACGTGCGTGGAAATAATATTGAATACTTCATTTTAAACACTTGTTTTTTCGGGAAATAATTTTAATCGTAGGGAAGCATTCCCCAGTAAGTATTTACTTAAAAATAGTGAAATTGTACCGTACCGTGTTTTGTTTGGGAAAAAATGTGAAGATTCGTGTCAATTCCAGCAATCCTGATCTTCAGGTGAATAAGGAGATACCAGCTAACAATTAGGAATGCCAGCGCCAAATCGTGAACTGAATAACGTATATAATCGAGATGTTTGGCGCATGTTGCGAGATGTTTTGGAGGGGCAATGATTTTACTGTCCTGAAATTTCCGCCAAACACTGCCAGTAATTCCAAGATCAGCTGACGAAATGAAGTGCTTCTCTTCTTATTGGACAACGACCGTTGAACGGTTTTAGCCTGCACCAACCAGCGACAATGTTAATCTCTGATACTCTTTCTAAACGTTCGTTTTTACGGGCCGGGTTGTTAGTCCCGCGCCAACCCCCCTGGAACGCCAGAATCGGGAATCGAACCCATGGCCAGCTGCGATACAGGGACGAGCGTTACCGACTGCTCCTATCACCGGGGACCCATTGCCTCTGGGGCGAAACAGAGTTCGCCGGGCCTGCTAGTACAATACAACAGGAATTCTTTTCCTAGGATTTGTGTGGATGACGCGTACTCTAAAAATCTGTAACTGTCGAACAAACTTTAATCAACCAAACTAACGTACCGTACAAATGTATCTTATAAAGACTGGCGCAGAGTGCAACCTATCACTAACCATCTTCTGCATTTTATTTCTATTCCTCATCAGTCTCGCGACCAGCCCGTTCCAGAGCCGTACGTTGGAGCCATGGCCTAGTAGCAGTAACACCTGGGCAAGTCGAAACTGCAAGAAAGAAACCTACAGCAGTGAGCTGCTCTAAGAGAAAAGCCAAACTGGACAAAAAGGTACGAAGCTCTTTGGCACCCCACCGTGGCCCACCCCACAGCTGCAGCGCCACGGGTCGCGTGGCCAAGGATTGCTGATTTTATTTGGCAGCTAATTTTCTTTAAGCGAATATCTCGTTCGTTAAAAAAGCCCAAACAAACAAAACACATGATAAAGCACAAGCCCAAAATGATGCAAAATACACACAAAACACACACAAACACATTGGCAAACTAGAGTTTGCCGGGAGCACCACCACACACATATGCCAGTAAGAAGCTTTTGGTCGGATTGCTGCAAACTGGGCGAAAAAAAAAAAAAAAAAACGCTGGAAAACCGATGTCCACGAACTGGCAGCCCAATTGTAGCCAACGTGCACTATATGAGAAAATCGACGAGGTGAAGGAGAAGGCCTGGTACCGGTCGGGGAAGCGGGGTGCAACGAATGGTGGCATAATCAGAGCAGTATATCAGAGAAATAATCAGACAAAAGCCATCGGATGAGGATATACATATATAAAAAAAAACAAAACAAAACACAAGACTTTCACTCGAATTTTACCGTACCGTTCATCCGTACGCGTGGTACATGCGTTGGTGCAACCGGGTGCTCGAGTGAATGCATGTAATTGATGACAATTCATTTTATATATTGTTGAGCTAGACGTAGTATACAGTAAATGACGGTCCACCTGGAGAGCAAAAAAAAAAAACCTAACCCACAGCCGAAAAGCGGAGCAAAACCGGACAGAACATCGCAAAACAATTGACCACCGCGGTTTCGCGCATCGGCGCGATCGTTATAACATTGACAAATTGTGCAATAATTGGCAAGGAAACGGCAGGAAGACGGTCGAAAGCAGAAGGTTAAAAGCAGCAAGCGAAACCTGAAAAAAGGCTGAACAAAGCAAATCGGTGGTGGATATGCATGCGGTTAAGTGATTTGTAAAACGAAGGCAACGGCAACATCACACACGGAGACACATCCCGCCGAGGCGTAAGGAACACACTTTTCACATCACAATTCTTAAAACAAGTGGCGGTTTCCGCGAAACCGCACAAAACGGGACGAGAAAACGAATTTGCGTCGCAACGGACACGAGCAAACGAAGGGCACTCCCAAAGGACCCACCAGAACCGGCACACACACACACACATGGTGGTGATGGCGATCGCGAAGTCGTAAATATTGTTCCAGTTACTCCAGCGATCACACACAGCTCTTTTCTAGCGTCGAAAAAAATCGAATGAGTACGTGTGATGAGTATACACGAATTAGTGGGTGCGTAAGCTGTTTTAAATGACTCTGTTTCTGGTGTGTGTTCGATTGGTGTGTGTGGTGCTGTGTAGTTGATGAAGGTCCTAGACCCCACGTGACCGTTACGTCTGTGGTCTCTGTGTGGTCTCAGTAGGTAGCTAGCGAAGAACGGTCGCATTAAACGGTGCAGGCTGTTTATAAACTCTAATAGCGCTATATTTAAGGACGGAGACGGAGACCATGCCAATGCGCCACTTTCGGTGCTGGGCGGGCGAGGGCGCGTAGCCAGGACACGGGACAGATCTTGCGGTCCAGCGCGGCTTCCAAGCGTACGGCTCATCATGTATGTCAAATCGCTATTGCAACTACTACTGCTGCTGCTGATGCTATTATCATATAATATTGCTGCTACTACTACTATTACTATTTACTACTAACCAGTAACTAGCCATCTTCGAAACGGCTGACAGTTGTGCTAAAATTACCAACCTCCCCCCCAAAAAATCGAAAACACTATATAAACCAAACGCACACAAATCTCAGACTTCGAAGAAATGGTTAAAAATGACGGAAACGTTGCGTGGGTGGGTGTGTGTGTGCGGATGTAAAGATTTTCTTACGTGTATACTTTATCCTACTTGTACAACATATGCGTGTGTGTGTGTGCGTGTGTGTACCAAGTGAACACGTGGACGTGCTTTCAATCCATATTCACGTGCGTGACGTTTGTGTCCTGGGAACTACTTCCCGTTTCGAGGCGTGTGGGCCCTGGGACGAAGCGTGTCGCCCCTAGTATTGTTGTTTTGTTCTAATTTTGTCCTGTTTCTAAGTCCACTAAACAATACGATGTTTCTGGCTCTCTTGAACCTCTCAGCCATGAAAACCATGTGCTCACGCGCCTGAGGCTCAGCTCAACATTGAAAATGAGGCCTCGCAGACCGAAATGAGACCAAAATACCAACCAACCAAACGTCTGGGACCGTGAGCGTGGCTTTGTAATACTTACGTGCGCAAGAAATAGTACACACACGCGCACCACGCACAACAACAAAACGTGTCAATTAGGTACCAAGAACCAACGGCCTTGCAACGGCGGTCTATGCAACTCCTGTGAAACTCCTGACCTGCTTTGCACATCGTTCGAGAAAGCGCGCAGGATGAAAGCTCCCTCAATATTTCACATCCTAGAGCAAACACACACGCACGCACTACGGTATACTACTATTGCTGGTGTATTGGTGTTCGAAATTCTTGAGCGTAAGCGGTGCCCAATTAAACCCCGTTTGAGCGTAAAATGGTCGGTAAAAACCAAGCTGAAAATTATACGAAATGGAGCACGCGAGTAGTCGTACCAAACCAAAACCGAGAGAGAGAGAGAGAGAGAGAGAGAGCTAGAGGAGGAAAAGGGAGCAAAGGAGATAAAGAGATGTCAAGAGAGAGAGTGAAAGAAAGGATAACCAAACAACTACAAACAATTACCATTCGTCGATCGGACACTCAATTGGGGAGCGCCTTTGTACCCCGTTTGGGTGAGGGTCTATCAAGGACAGTACAGTGCCCATTTGTTTGTATGTATGGGGTATGGGGTGTGTGTGAGGGTGAACACATTGTGGCACCTTTCGCCGGTTACCAAGTTTTCGTGAAACAACCTTTTCGTTGCTATTAAGATTATTGAGTAATGAGTAAAACCAAGACCGAGTTCCAAGGCTCTACCACCCACACACACGAGATAGAGATTTTTCATAGTAATGTGATTTGTACTCCATCGTAATAGACAGCTTCCGGCAGAGCCTACAACGGGGTGGCGCCCTCTAGGTGGCGAGCATGACGGGGGGAGGGTTCCCCGCTAACCAAGCAACCACACACAGACGCACAAACAGACCAGACAAATACGAAAACTCGAACACACATTCATACCTGTTAACAAACGCAGTAGGGTAGGTCGTGGATTCTGCCCAAAAAACCTCCAAATGAAACAAAAACTAAAAACAGGCAGGCGAAGAACAATAGTAGCCTCGGTGGCTATACTCACTGGTTGTCTGCTATACTTCGAATCAGAACGAATCATATGGGGCAAGCGAAATAGTAAAACAATCACACACAGACACATTCATACAACAACTCACACAAACAGAAAAAAATACAAATAAAAGCTTTAAATGTTGTTTGAACGTAAAAAAGACTCATAAAACCTGTATAGCACACACAGAAGCCGTTCGCGGATGCAAAACAGCGAACGGTCAACGAAGATGGCGTGGATGTTATACTGGGTTGCTGATTTGAAAATGATAGAAAACGATTGCCACAAGTTGCCTAGGGCGACGAAGTGATTTCTCACGGCTCTAATTATGATTGTGTGTCAAAGGCGCTAATAGGAAGCTAGTACGCGGCTCGCTCCACAGTAGTCATCCAAGCAGCCAAGCAGCTCGACTCTACCGTTTGTGATTCCGGTTGCTGTCTTGTTTCTTTCTCATCCTCGCTCTTGGTCACTTTTCCTTTATCGGCGATCCGTTTTTCTCTTGCGGTTTTCGTGTAGTGCATGAATTGTGCATGAATTGTATTTCCGACCAAATTGACTCTATATTTTATTTATACGTTATAAATTTTTGCTTTCTTTGTATCTTCCGTAAATGTGATATTGCCCTAACGGGATTGATTTGATTCTACTTCCTCTTCCGTTAGACTTGATTTGACCAGTTTGAAGGCAGTAGTAGTCAAGGAAAATGTATATCTTGAGAAGCCCACAACACAGAGAGAGAAAGAGATAGATAACATGTGAAATACTAGATGAAGAACAGAGAGTGCGGAGAAAGAAGAAAGAGAATAAGATATAAAGAGCCCACACAAGAGAAACGAACGAAACAAGACAACCATGCACCATACCATACCAAGCCAGATATAGACAGCATGATCGCATTATCGTAAACGAGGTGAGCGAAGAGTTTACCAAGCCTACGATTCGAAATCTAAAAAATAACAGGCGCGCAACGCACAGAAGTAGAAATTACTAAAAAAAAAAACATAAAAACAAATTGTAAACGTTGCAGGTGCTTAGGATAGATTATGAAAAAACAAACGTAAGGGGAAAAGTTGAACCCGGACACAAAACACGGCCGAAGAACCGAAACAAACAAAACAAAGCAAACAAAATAAAGGAAGCGAAACCACTCTTCAATGTTTCATACCTATAGGTGGCAGAATTCATATATATACGTATAATTAAATATACATGCATACATTTAATTACAAAATATACAACCAAATAAACCTACAAAAACACATACACACACACAAACACACATCCAAACTCTCAATTGTATGCAATAGGCATTGGTGGTGCAATAGCGCATGGCTTGCATTGCAAACGACGCAGCTTTCAGGCAACCAACGAGACCAAACGAAAAAGACTACCATCGCTGAGCTGACTGATTTAGTGTCCCGAGTCCCCGCAACAGCACACGAAGCCTATTAGCGAAGTCAACAACGATAAACGACAAACAAACGCAACGATTGCCGAACGTAAACCACACGAACAATCCACACGAGACAAACCGTAACAGTAAACACACAGTTGATGTGACACAGAAGCATGCGCGGGAAGCTTATTATGTTGTGTTGCATTGTGGCATTTCCATACGTAAGAGGCACCACCCGTTCGCCCTCTTCAACCCTCCATGTCCCGCCGCCCAGCGCCCCCGCCCAAAGAAGAGAAGAAAGCTTGACAGCTTCGAGACAGCCGCCCAAAAGCAAATCTTTAACATATCTGTTCAGAAGCAATAACGTGCCATTAAGTGCTTATCCGAGTGCAGCGCCCTTGCTCTCTGTATTAAAGAAAATCTTCCAACTTGGCCCGGGGCAGGGACAGGGATTAACGTAAAAGTAAAGGATAACGGGGAAGCGGTTGGTGGGTGGGAGCTCGATGGGGTTGATGAGGTGTGGGTGGGGTGGAGATCCTTTTCGGCTTTCAATATTTGAACATCGCAATCACTCCGACAGCGGCACCAGTGGTTCGCCACTGGTGTCCTCTTCGGATCGAAGAGTAGGTGGAGGTAATTTACGTCAGCACAAAGCAACTGGTACATACTGGGCGGGTTCCATACAACGCTACAAGCGCTATGATCGGGACGTTGTTCGAGGGTGACTGGAGAGACCTAAGGGTCCAAGCCCTTTTAGTTATGCATAAATCGCGAATCCTACAGCGAGCGGGTCAGTTCGGGTGCAACAGGTCAACGTAGACGCGCAGATAGTGCAGCGGGGAAGAGTGTGACCGGGTTGGACCGTTCAACCGATTTCAACGATGTTTTCCAAAGGTTTAGTTATGGTAAATATGGTTTCCCCGTAGTAGATACAAGTACATAATCACGCATAATAAATTGCAAGGCTGTGGACCACGCCAAACTAGGGCGGCTATTACGTTTGTTATGCAAGCAGGAGACCTGGTTTTCTATTCTGATTTTTTCTGTAAAGAATCTGTATTTCTTGTGTAAAAGATTTGGCGCGTAAGGATCTCCACGGAAGCTTCTGTTGTGAAGCAAAGTGTTGTGCAACATTTGTCAGAAGAATCGTAGTGAGTCGCGAGATCAGGTCGCGTGGACAGACATACGTTATCGGTCTTCCTAGCGCACAAAGCCTCCATCTCCACCTTTCAAATGCGGAGCCTCTGCTCTGCTTCCGTACCGTTACTTTAAGTCCCGCGGTAGCGGACTACAGTTGAAAGACCGTGTGGCAGGAGAACGCCAGTTTATTCGTTTTGCTTCAGACAGTACCAGACAGAGTGTGCAATACACAGATCACGTGATTTATCTGTAGCGTAGCTCCGTTTCCCTTTGATTGAAGCCCTACTTACGTTGTTTCAATTTCTCAAGAAAGTCGGGGACGATGCGTACAAGTATGTGTATGTGTGTGTATGCAACAAGCATAATTAATATTCCGCTCAGGAATGGAAGGTTAATTCGAGGTATTCAGTTAAATAATGGACTTCAATATTATGCAAGCATCCATCTTCTGGTGCGTAAAGTCAGTGTTTACTTGCACCGCCGCTCCTTAGCTATATAGTGTAGGGTAACATACCTACGCGTAAACCTCTAGTTCATCAAAATCACACTGCCTTTGCCATCACCAACATAACTGCATGGTGATGACTGTCAGTAATAACTCTATTCAAATAAGAAGCTCGGCAAAAAGACAGCGCAGAAACAACACTCCGAGTGAGATTGTCATAGTGTTGTTAACATTCTTAGTGCAATTTTGACAAACTATGAGGCCACGACTAAGTATCGCCCGAGCTGTATGTAGCGAAGCTGCGGTGGTGCTAGTAGCCAACGGACTACACTGGCGCGTGCTACACCTCTGACTCGGCGGTGCTAGACAGTTGGGCAAGAGTCGCGCCGGGAAACGATCAACAGGCTCGAGCTACGTGCGAACTCCGTCCACCAAGTATGTGCGATAAGAAGGTATGAAGGAATGATAAGAAGGAAGGTATCCTAATCTATCCATGCATGGCCATAATCTGTTGCTGTTGGGCTGCGTTCTAAAACTATCGAGCTATTGGGCAGTCGCCGTCGCAAAAGCGTCCGATTAGTTCGCACGCCGAATGAAAAAATATTTTTAAAAAAAGCAGCAAACAATATTGCTTCTTCTCCTTGGCTACAAAAGTTAATGCACTCCTTGGCGGGCACACGCACAGTAAGCTCAGACCAAACATTAATTCGAATGCACCCGAAGCAACCACCAAACGACGAAACTACACACTGCACGAAAACTGACAGAACATTGAGAGAAAAAACAGCAAACAAGAACCACACACATACACACGGAGTTGAATAAAACTTGACACAAAATGGAAAAACGATAGGTAACTAGTCAGCAGCAAGTAAACATAAAATCAACTGAACGTGCGAGCAAACAAACCAACTCGAAACGAAACAAACACTCCAAAAATTAGAAAACAAAAATAAAAAGTAAAATGCAAAAAACTAAATACTAATGCATAAGACACACCGAACACACATCAAAGAAAAGTGAAAGAAACCCAACAACAACATCAACAACAACAAAAAAAACGAAAATGAGGAACCCTAGAGCAACTCACTTTGCAGAAAACAATCGGAATCTCTTGTGAGAATATATAATTTTGTACATCATGTCTAATGCAGGTATTAACGTCTTCCTATGCTATGCTGTCTATTATTATGATAACGAAAATGAAAGAAATTAAAGAGAAAACATAAACTGAAGTATCTTAAGCAGAAAGCAACTGAAACAAAAAATGAACAAGAACAAGGTATTGAAATTATTAATTATTATAAACGAAAAATAAAAGTAAAGCTAGTTACGGAGGGGAACGGGGCGAAATAGAATAAAAAGCAAAACTGAATACAAAAACAAAAAATATACCGAAAAATTAAAGAAAGAAAAACAAAAAAAGAAACAACTGTTATATAAAAATATACATTTAAACGAGGAAAGTTTTAGATGCAACACCTAGCCGCACACTAAGAACGGAGGGCTGGGGCTTAAGGCAAAACAGACGAACTACGGAACTACAAAAGTGAAATTGGAATAGTTACGAGGCAGAACGAGAAAGAAATAAGGAGATAGAAAGAAAAAAGGGAAAGAGAGAAAGAGAGAGAGAAAAAGGAAAAAGAGAGGTCTCAGGAAGGCAAAGGAGGAGAAAATGATAGGCGTTGTAGATGAAGCAGCAAGGGGAAAGGGGGAATCATGTATCAGTATCATGGGGCGCTCCGAACAAGTTAAAGACTCCTACACTACACGTGTAGCTAGGTGGCACGGCCCCGCAGGACAGTCCACGAATAGTTTGAAAGATGAGTTTCCTAGACACAACTCTGCACACAGACTCACCAAAGAGCTGCCAAGAGAACAATTTCGATGCCGTGGTGCGGCTCAAAAGCTAAAGCAACCTGTAGTATTTATAGGATGGTATATATTTATGGTACAGGCTCGGGGCGTGGAAAGGATGGCGTATGAATGGGTGACCGTTTTGGCAGCAGAAATTCCCTATACAAGAAATAAAACCAAAAACAAAACAAAAACAAACAGAAACCGTCAAAAGCGGTGTGACGGGGATCCCGCAACACAAGCAGAAGAAGGGGAAATTAATTCTACCGTTCCACCCACCCTCTGGCATCCACGTGGTGGCGTGACGTGGACTGGACGTGTGATTGGCGATGGACAGTACGGTATGATGGTAGGCAGGCTGAACGGAGTTGACCACGCGAACGCAACCAGAAAAGAAGTACAGAGAGGGTTAAATGTAGCTTAACATTGAAGTGACAAGCAGGCGGGGCTAAAACAAACCTTTCCGAGTGATGGAATACTATTGTTGTAACTGTAAAGATGTCAAAATAAAAAGGAAGTAAAACACAAACATGTGTACGGGTGCTCTGAACGAGGACACAGGAGGCTGATATGAAAATGTGAAAATGAAAGCTGAATGAAACCCTTGGGCAACCTGCTGTTGAACAACAGCGATGTGGCTGGACTCATGGGGTTCAGAAGGTACTCACTATAATCTTGCAAAATATCACCCTTAATGTGTTGAATACTATGCGTGTATTCTAAACACGGTTTCCAGGTTTGAGTTTTTTCATAAAGGCAGGTGGGCATGTATGAAACCGGGATTCAGAAAATACACGTTTATTGCTTTAAAATGATAACTCTATTTTATTCCAAGTATGTGCCATCGCCAGCTACACCCGTTGATAGCTGACGAGCGGTCGGTAGCGATCGTCGTTGTCACGCACCTGGCCATGGGAGCGAGAGATGTCCTCAACAGCCAGTTCAATTCGGTTGGTGACCAGCGGATAGGTAATGCGAGGCCAACTTCCCCACCTTTAAAAACCACATTGTTACAGAAAACAACTGACGATTACCTTTGTCTGCCCTGCAGAGCAAGGCCGGTTTCGGGTTTCTTGCTGTCAGTTCATGTGGAACCGTTTTCCGATCTTGTGGATCTTCTCATGGCCACCGAAAGTCTTACAATGCTCTCCTCGAACTTTTTTTCCTCGTCCTCGAACTTTTTTGCAGCTTTCCCAGGCTCTTTGTTTCTCACGTCAAACCCGCCATTTTTAAATCTTTTGAACCCCTCAAAGCATTCGATGCGATTCTGCAGTAGTTTTCTTCAAACGGTACGCAGACAACGCTGTTCGCCTTTCGAATATTCAAGCACAAAAGTCGAAATGCTCAATCCTTCTCAAGCGTAAATAGCAAACGAAAACACTACAACCGCCGAATGGTCTTGGGCAGCATTATAGAATCCTTCCACGACTGGCGGTCGACCGCCTCCGTCCACCACATCTCGATTCCAGCCGCTTTAGTCTCCATGTCTCAGATGCATATGTGAGTACTGAGATTATTAAAGTCCACTATAACCCCCTGTGCTTCGACCGTCACGACACGAGATGTGAGCGAAATAGTTTCCTCAGACTGTAGAATGACCTGTTGGCTGCTAGCACCCATGCGCGAATCTCCTCAGTTATGTCATCGTTGGTGCTATCCTTTGAGCCCTAGATAGGTGACGTTCGAGACGACTTCGAACTTTTGGTCACCTATTAGTATGTCACCTCCACGTATGTTCGCCGAAGTTGTTTGGAACGCTGCCGATGGTGGTGCCACCATAAATTTGGTCTTGTTTTCGTGTAACTGCAGACTGATTATTATTATTATGCTTGCTCGATCCCTATCTGATCCCTATGCATCAGAGAGCCGTCGACCTATAATGTCTATGTCATCAGCATAGGCCAGGATCTGGCTGGACTTGAAGTAGATGGTCCCTGAGGTCTCCACTCCAAAGTCCCGGATGGCTCGCTCCAGCGCGATGTTAAAAAGCGCTAGGCCATCTCCTTGGTACAATCCCTTGGTGGTTGCAAAGGGATTAGAAAGCTTTCCATCCACTTTCACCTGCCTTGTGACGTTGCTCATGGTCATTCTTACAAGTCTGGTAAGTTTGGCTGGTATTCTAACAGCAGTGATGGTCTCATACAATTTTACTCTGTCTATGCTATCATATGCGACCTTGAAATCGATGAAGAAGTGATGGAGGATCTGACTGTATTCAATCATCTTTTCCAAGATCTGCCGAATGGTGAAAGTTTGATCAGTGATAGACTTTCCTCTTCTGAACCCTTCGTGATAGTTGCCAACTATCCCTCAACGTATGGGACTAGTAGTTCCTGCAGAACGAGGGAGAAGCGATATTGAGCACCATTATACCCGTAATTGTGTATGGGGTAGATGACGCCAAGATTCTAGTCACAAGGCATCGACTCGCCTAATCATATGCCTGACGAAGGGCTGTCGACAGAATAGAGAATGGCGGAGTGGTCCGACACGAGATCCGTGTCCAGCACGCGACAGTCACACGACCCCTCAATACCTGAGGTGGCGAAGGCTACGTCGACCACCAACTCCCCGACGAAGAAGGTGTACATACGTCCGCAGCTCAGTAGGGCAAGTTCTAGCTGTTTTGCGGCATCGAAAAGTCTCTAGCCGTTAGCGATAGTTGCAACGCTGCCCCATTTGATGGTAACTGCGTTGAAGTCGTCTTGTTCCCCGAAGTGAAAGGAGTCTGTTAGAATAACAAATTAACGTAAAAAGCGGGGAAAACGCCGAAGCACACATACCCCCCTTTTTGGTTGGCATGCGTATGATACTATTTCCCCTTTGTTTTTCACAGTGCCTATAAGGTTGGACCCAAAGCAACATTGGTACGCTATAGCCATTTGTCGATATGAACGTATTAACATTGCTCTGCAGCGTCACCTAGCGGTCGAAACGCAGTAGAAGGTTGTCAGACACCAATTTCAGAACCGAGAGGTTGAATGAACCACTGTCTATTTCTGTAACAAAGTCGTTTAATTTTATTAAGGTTTTTTATTATGTATTAAGTGATGCGACCGAAAATAGGATCAAGACACCTTCGAGATAAAAAGGCAAGAACAATATACCGATTACTTCTTTTAATGGTCAATTTCAGAGTGTCAGGGGCAGACAAATTAAAAACGATGTAAAATTACCCAACATCATCAAGGGTAATAAGGGCGGTAATCGAATCGGTCGGTGTTGGGCGGAATGTGGCAGTACGGGTTCAAATATTGTTCTCGTCCCTTGGCTCGACGTCTGCAGTCTATCAAGTCGTATCTTGCCCAACAGTCAAGAATAAAAAAAGCTACGAACACATTCTTCTCTTCGTCCTCTCGTTGTCCTTCTCAATCTTTCTTTCACTATCTCAGTTCGTCAAACATCGACGATTTTTGTGTTGTTTACAATAGAATGCTATTTGTTTGGGTTTGGGTTGTTTTGCGAAAGCATCTCCTAGCCACGTATCACTGATTTGTCTAATTACATTCTCACTAAATTTTCGCCTGTCGCTGGCTGTGTCGTCTCCTCGCTCATGCCTGCTGCACCTGTTCTAACGCCGTTCTCTTCCCTACTCTTAATACACAACATACTCGTTCAACAAACGAAGAAAATGCCTTTAACAAACAGTCAATGTTCCTCGCTATCGGTGCTCCACGCTCCGGTGGCGTTCCTTGGTATCGCGTAGCTGTGCGCCTACCAGCGTGGTTGAATCTTCTTGAATTTCCACGACTGATAGGCATTATTGATGTCGCAAGGCATGAGCGCCAACTGCCTGCTCTGTGGTTGATAGCCCATACACTTTTTATGCGTCCGGTGCAGCAACGTTCCCGTGTGCTCGTCGTACTGCCACGGTCCGTCGACGGTGCCGAGTCGGCAGAACGCCAGCTTGATGTCCGCGTTGTACGCCTCAATGCATCGCTCGCCCACCCCAAGTTGCCCGGCCGCGTTCAGTCGAATCAGTTGATTGTGGCCCTGGCCGTGACACGGTTGCAGCCCGATAATCGCTGGCGGTTGCCGACCGAGCGCGTCAACACACTTCTCCATACCACTGTTTCGTAGCTCACCCCAGAACAGGTTTGCGGGGAGCATCGGGTACTTGTCCAGCACGTCGTACGCTACATTGTCCATGTACCACTGAAAACTTTTGCATTGCAGGCGCTCCTTAAGCGCCAACTGCTCGGTGATGTCGCCCATGTCCAGGTACTGTGCGAGAGGTTCACGTGTGTAGAAGTACTCCTTGTACGGCTCATCGAACCACGTCTCGATCACGCGCTTGTAGTTGATCGTGATCAGCGGGCCCTTCTTCTTGCTCGCCAGCTTGCCGAAGTTGTACGGCATGAAGCCGCGGTACACGTGACCCACGCGCGAGCATGGCACCCATTCGATGCTCCCGCCGCACTGCCAGATCTTGAAACTTAACTCAAAGTTCTCCCCACCCCACACAAGCAGCCCCGAGTCGTACGCACCCAGGTCGAGGAAGAAGTTGCGGTTGATTGCGAATAGGCCACCGGCGTGCGTCGGGCTTCGGTACGGTTCGCTGTCGTGCTTACGTCGCTTCTGCTCCCTTCGCGGCACCTCGTTCTCCTTATAAAGCATGCCCCATTCGAAGATGCCCCGATAGTGGTGCCCGTCCGCGTACACCGGCCGATACTCGAACGTCTTGTGATCGATACCGTCGATGATCGGCACCGTCATGACGGTGCGATCGCGATGGATAGGCGCGAGCAGTGGTGGCAGCCAGTTCGTGTTGACCTCACAGTGAGCATCGAGGTACACTATCACCTCACCGCTAGCTTCCTGGGCCCCGCGCGACCGTGTCCGAATCAACCCTTCACGTTCGGTGTTGCGAATCAGCTTTATCAGCTTGCCGAATCGCTCAACGTAGCGTTCGAGCTTTTCACGCAAATCCTCCTTGTCCGAATAGTCGTCCACGAGAATGATCTCGTGCAGCAGATGCTTCGGCGAGCGGTTGAGCACCGAATGCACCGTGCGCATCAGTACACTGAAGCCCTCGTTATGAAACACGATAATGACGCTCGTCTTCGGTAGCCGGTACGGATAGTCCCAGTGTTTGCACTCCTCGAGCCGGGTATCGCGAATGGTACGGTTCACCGATATCGCGTCCGACACGACGATGTTCATACCGTACTCCATCTCCGCGTCGGTGGCCATATTTTGCTGCTCATCCGGCAGCACGAACGCACGGCCTCCCTCGCCCGGTCCTTCGTGTTCCGTAACTTCGCGTGGTTCAAAGTTGCCCCGCCCCTCCACTAGCTGGGGCAGCTCCTTCGGGTGATTTTGATCGGCAGTGGACTCGGCACCGTCTCCACCGGCCAGCTCACCTGGGCCGCCACGGTTAGCGAATCGCGCATGATATGCCTCCTTCACCGTGTGGTGATTCACACCGCTCCAGGTGGCAATCATGTAGAGGATTAAGACGAAGATCGCACCGCCCAGCACAACCCGGAATATCCGGCCACCGCGGATGTTGGTTACGCGCATCGCCTCCGCCTTTCACGCCCTGGAAAGCGTTCTCTGGTTACGTGTCTGTAGTGTCCGCAGTGTGTACGCGTCACACTCGCCAAAAAGGCCTGCACGATGCGGTGCGGGAGAGCAACAGGACACAACCGGTATTTGTTGGGGTTCGTAGGCCAAGCCTTTTCGCTAGAGCAGCAGCAGCAGCAGCAAACAGCAGCAAGCAGCGTGTTTGAATGTGATAAAAATGCAGCAGTCTAAGGTTCTCCACCGCTCAAATGTTTTCCGCTAGTAGCTCTTTCAGGATTCAGCCACGTCGATAATCCTTACGATAACCGTTTGCGTTGCCTACGATCAACTATGGTGTAGCTGTTGCTGCCGTCGTCCTTCAATCTCAGGACACCTGGGCTTACGGTATCGCCGAGATGTACCAGAGAACCGGAAAAATAAAACAAAACACTCCATGCACACGCACGCACGGTGTTCGGTCTGCTGTCGTTAACGTTCTTGTACAGCGGAATATGCAGCGCTCGGCCGTAACAGGTCTTGTTGTGTACGTAACGTAGGTTGCGCGCTTGTGTACGTGCGGCGGCGATCCGAATTTCGCTACGTAAACAAATGTCAAACCAGTCGAGCAGTACGTAAGCAAACTCTCGAAACTACTCGAAACGCAACACAGATAAACTCTTAAAATTTCTGTGCCTCATCAAACAGATTTCTATTGAAAAAGGAAGAAGGGAATCGATTTGTTTTGTTTTCCACTATAACAAAGTAACGCAATGTATTATTCAGAACGATTGGTGAAATGCAGTAAAATCATCTTACCAACTATTTGCTCATGCACTGCGAGCATGCTCCACACGAGCGGTCGCGTTGTCAAAAAAGGGCCTTTTCGTTGCCATACGAAAGCCGCAATCACACTTCCGAGCGATTGGCTGTCAAATGCCGTAAACCCCTTCTTTTCGAGTCAGACATCGCCACGGGTAGGTTAACGCGTTATTTTTCCGCCTCGTTTTTGCTAACATTTAATAAGAATCATGTACGCTAGCATTCGATGTAGCACTGTTTTAAGCAAAATAACTGTGGCTTGTATTAAATAACTGCGACAACTGATTAAAAATCATCTTCAATCAATATTTCAAACGATTCAAGATAAGGGTAAGAAGTGCTTCAGTTTGTATGGCCCAAGTAGTTTGATGCGGCTTTGGCGACAATCTTCGATCCAGATCCAGTCTCCGCAGTATATCCTGCTTTATTAAAGTTCTTTCTCTATTCTGTGTTTCTCGCCAGGTTTTCGTCCATCGGCAGCTTCGGTGCTTACAAGGTTACAGGATGCAGTTGTGCGTGCGAGGATTGGGCACCCATGTGCTTGAAGTCAATTCAGAGAACAACATTAGCGATGTTAAGGTGAGCAGTCGCAATTTTTTTTGTTATGCGTTTAACTATTATTACGGTACTCAGTGACTGCCAAGCCGACGATACGAAGAAAAAGGGTTTCGGATACAGTAATATCCCACATTACCTCATTCTGCAGTGGACAGCAGAGTCAAAGCTTCCTTTGATGAGCATGATTCCCTAGAACCGCTGCTAAATTAAATCATCTGACTGTTTGACCCGGGCCATCTGATTAACCGTCGGTGTGCAAGGGTTTTTAAGTCAGTACAGGAGATCTTCAAAAGATACACGAACGACACATTCGGAAAGTACACATTTACAAGATGGAAACTGATTGTCACCAAATCAAAGTTATAGCCCAGTAATAAACAATGGTCATTTTCGCTAGGAAGACACGTATCATGTAGCCTAAGCTGTTAGCTAACGTAAGGCACACTTTTTATCCATTGGCTGAGAACGTTTGCTAGGGTAATGCTTCGATCGAAATAGGTAAAATTAAATTGCCAATCTGATTGTGTATGAAATGGATTACTTGCTGCGTACTTCCGCACCTAACTGATTAACAGCGTACAAAATAGAACTTTCTTTTATTGCCCTTACCGTATCTTGTAAGCACACACATTTGGCCAGATT
>NC_069143.1:1544224-1643425 GCF_943734635.1 Anopheles cruzii
TAAAATTAATTGTGCATTGAATGACCGTTTATTGCGTACTTCCACACGTTACTGATAAACAGCGTAAAAATAGTACTTTCTTAAATTGCCCTCACCGTATCTTGTAAGCACACACATTTGGCCAGATTCTTCGCGGTTTCCATAGCGTCGTTTAATCTCTAAGGTGTGTGCAAGAGTAACTAGCGAGCAGTATATCTACTCATTTCAACTTCACAACTTCATGTTGCAAACGAGCAAGCGAATACTGCCACAAATCAATCGATTTTAAAAATCAAATAGTCTCCCTGCTCTCGCAGAACAATGCTTCGAAATCCGATTTTCCGGTATTACGCGGACTCCGGTAGAAATGTTCTGCAAAAGCAAAGCGTTTGAATTTGAGACCTTTAGCCGATGCCTTTCAGTCATGTCTAGAGGGAGCGTAAATTCACGACACTAATCGTCTTGCAAACCTGATGACAAATATTATGTTTCTTAAAAGATGTACGTACTTCTATTTGTCGGCAGATTCCAGCGGAATATCACAGAAATGCCTCTGTGATAATCCTCCAAGAAACTTCCTGCCAATAGCAATTTAAGGAATACATAGAGAAGCGGTTGAAATGAAGTGCGTCTGCTAGGCACCAACCGTGGTTAAAATCGTTCCAACATTAGATTGATACCAATTTATCCTCATATCGCTTTGGTAAACTGAGAAAAACGACACAATAAAAAACTTTTATAAATGCTAATTAACCATGCTCTTATATTATAAATTTTTTGTTCTGTGTTCATTCGCAAACAGTGTATGTTGGCTAAAGCCAACTCTATCGACGCAGCGATTCCAATCAACCTCTGGTGTGAGGGTCAGTTGCTAGACGATGATATTTCGGTACTGGAACTGAGTGCGAACGAACTGGATGTGACTGTCGGTCTTCTCGGTGGTAAAGTGCACGGTTCGTTGGCTCGTGCTGGAAAAGTTAAAGGCCAAACACCTAAAGTGGAGAAGAAGGAAAAGAAAAAGAAGAAGACGGGACGTGCCAAGCGACGCATCCAGTACAACCGACGTTTCTCTTCAGTGGTGCAAACCTACGGCAGACGACGTGGACCAAACGCCAATTCGGCATAAAAACCTTTCTAATCCTCCCTTCGATTTTTTGTTTTTTTTTGTTGAAGATTTATCAAATCTGGCACACTTATCTTTATTTTGTCCATCTTTCTTTATCCTTCTATAAAGTTTTATATTTTACATTCGTTTGCATCAACACAGAACAAGTCAAACAAGGGATCTATTGCCTTGACGATTTTGCAAAATAAATCAACAATAAAACAAAAACCGATGAAACTATGTGTCAAATTGTTTTCCGTACCACACAGTAATACTCCGAAAACTTCCGATGGGTATTCGAAAAGGACACGCTGAGAACTTAGAAGCATGACATTGGAAATGTGTGTAGAACAATAGTTTCGTTGAAGATGTAAGTTACTGCGTTATCAGCCCATCTCTCTGTCGTCAACATCTTTATCTTAACGACGCTTCATTGCTAAGACATGGTGTGGGTGTAGATAAATACTTATTTTCGCGGTTCAAATTAACTTACGGCCAAAAGTACCAGAAACCTAAACTAAGTGGAGCGTTAAACATGCACTTTACAATAAGGTCTAGGGTTGACGAACTTTGTATCGACCGTATCGCATGCAATTGATTGGCAGAAAACAAAATTTTGCGATTAATATTAGAAAAAGACTTGGAGGCATTAGCATTAGACAAGACTGATCGATGATTGATTGATTGATTGTTGATTGGTATTTGATATTGCCTTCTGCGATTTCTTGCATTGCATTCTTCACCATCACTTTCACTGAAACATGATTCTTGATAGCGTGTAACCTAAAACTGAGAACGAAACAACCAGCTTTGTGTGTAACTAATCACGGTTTTATTAGACTGCAGTGCACACGCTAAGTGATCACGATCAAGTAAAGATTCACATGAAACCCGAGGAAAGGGTAAAGGTATGCACAGGTCTTACAGTCGGCGACCACGACGACCGCCCTTCCGACGGGTGGAATCAGACGGGATTGGAGTAACGTCTTCGATGCGTCCAATCTTCATCGACGAACGAGCCAACGCACGTAAAGCCGACTGTGCTCCAGGACCAGGGGTTTTCGTTCGATTACCACCTGTAGCACGCAACTTGATGTGCAGCGCGGTTATGCCGAGCGATTTACACTTTTCAGCTACATCCTAGTTTACGGAACGAGATGTTAATAATCATACACAATTGTTTAAACCAACGATAA
This sequence comes from Anopheles cruzii, assembly GCF_943734635.1. NCBI lineage: Eukaryota > Metazoa > Arthropoda > Insecta > Diptera > Culicidae > Anopheles > Anopheles cruzii. The sequence goes on from NC_069143.1 coordinate 1,546,505, forward strand.
ACTATGTAATGTACCGTATTACTCTTATTGCACTTACCTGAGCGGCCAGCATAGCGGCGTAGGGTGAGGCTTCGTCACGATCGGCCTTCACCTTCATACCACCGGTCACCCGGGAAATCGTTTCCTTTCCCGACAGATCCGTTACGTGGACAAAAGTATCGTTAAAGCTGGCGTAGATGTGGGCCACGCCAAAAACGATTTCACCATCCCGTACCTGTGGCCCTAGGGACACCTGCACTTCCTCCTTCACAACTTTGTTCTTTCGTGACGGAGCCATACTAAAGCAAACCACAGCATAAAGAGAGAAAGAGAGAAACAAGTTCAACCTAAGACCAAGCAACACAACACCGTTCAGTTCATATTGAACCACGTTGCAGTTTGAAGAATATGGGCACCACTGAATAAACCGTAGTGCTCCCGGCAGGACATTCTTCACCTACCAATATTGTTGACCGATCAGTAAAATTAATATTTGTATCTTACCTCGCAACAATGCGTTCTATCGCAGCCACACGGAAGTTTGAAAAAGGCCTGCTGTCGTTTGACGTTCGAGCGACTTCACAACTGTCTGTCAGTTCGATAACAATTTCGAATAGTCTTTCGCCGAATAGTCGCTCTGCGAACGAACTCCACGCTCGGTGCTCGAACGGATAAAAAATCGATCAGGAATATTGCATGCAGTTTCGGCATCGCACGCAACCCCGAATGGCAATATTTATCTTTTATTCGCACAATCGAATGTGCCTATCCAGGTGATAAGTAAAAAAGGTAGGTAAAATATTCATAAGGGCCTCTACGATGAATAAATATGTTGAATTTGAACAAAACATATGCATAGGAAGTAAAAAAGTTAAAAAGTCTGTAGATTCTTGCAAAACATTTATGTCCGCCTATCGAACACAAATTCTCCATAGTGCTACCGTGTTATTTGCTACAATCATAGTCGCTATATAGAGGTAGAGGCGATAGTTTTGTTTTCTGTAGGCAGCCTTCATTAATGCACTTCTAAAAACTGCTATGCGCTATCAACAAGTCACCTACAACCGCCTCTGCTTCTATATATCAACTTTATTATACACTAATCTAATCATTGAACGATCCGCCACCAAGCTGAATAAAGTTAGTTGCCTGATAGCGCCGCCACAAGTTACGTACATAAGGTCCGAGCGATACCTAGTCCGGATGCTCTGCGCGTTGCGTTTTACACAATCTCTGAATTTTTTTACGACCAGTGATATATTTATTTATTCATTTCTAGACAGAATGTTTGGCCCTATTTGTGGCCTTAACATTAAGAGCTTATAAACTAGGAGCGGATATGATCACATTGTTTTTAAAGCTAGCAACAGATATATTAAAGTCAAATGAACTATAATTGCTATTAATGCTACGCATAACATTGGAAATTGGGTCGTTGTTAGGATGTCTTGCTGGTTGCGGTGCAAGAAAGCCCCGATTTCTCATTGGTCTGAAAGGAGCGTATATATTAATGCGGGGCAATAGCACCGCGGCGTCTATATCCCCTTTCAGCAGCTTAGCCACAAATACACTTTAGGCCACTTTGCGCCAAAAACTAAGTGGTTGCAGTCCTAACAGTAAACATCGAGTTTTGTAGTCAAGATGAAAGGACACGGTACGGGAAAAAGACCATAGAGCAACCCTAGTAAATTTACGTTGAACGGCTTCAAACTTTTTCTTCCACAAAACAGTGCTGGGGCAACATAAAACGCGGTTAGCTTCCAGAACGGATCGGACAAACGATATTGAGCTTTAAAACATGTCGGATCACTAAACTCCTTGGTCAATTTAAGTATAAACCTAAAATTCGTAGCGCCTGGTTAACAGTTTGCTTGAAATGTGCGTTAAAATTTAATTTACTGTCTAATAAAACACCTAGATCGCGAATCTCGTTACAGCATTGGATTGGCGAGTTTAACATACAATACGAGTAAGAGATAGTCCTATTAGCCCTAAAGTATGTTACTGAACGACACTTATCAACAGCAATACAGAGATCATTTAGCTCACACCAGTCGCAGAAGTTATCACATATTTTTTGCAGCGCCACACAGTCGGATATAGTGGAGGCAGGCATATACAGTCGGACGTCGTCGGCGTACATCAAACAAGCGTCATTAGGTATCACAGAAACTAAGTCATTAATGTAAAGCGATAATAGGAGTGGGCCTTGTGGTACTCCAGACGTGCTCGCGAACTCTCTAGCATTGAGACCTTCTAAATTCACCCGATAGAGCCGTCCGGTCAAATACGATTGGAACCATGCGATTAAATGCCTTTCTATCGCAATTCGTTCAAGCTTAGCCAGTAGTATTTCAATATTGACGCGATCGAATGCTGACTTTAAATCGGTGTAGATCGGTGGTCTCAAACTCATATTAACATGTGGGCCGCATTGGAAAGCAACAGCTAGTCAGCGGGCCGCACCACATAAAGAAAAAAATTTTTGATTGAATTTTACGCAGTTTGATTTGGCTTGGATTTGAAATAAATCGTATCGCTTACTTCTGTGCCGGCAGCTGAACCGATAAGAACATTTTCTTTTGATTTTTTGCTGACTATCCTGACTAGTATGACGTAATTATATATTCCGTGGACGTGGCCGCACAAAACAGTGTCGGACCACCAGTATAAATGGTATCCATTTGATACGCATTTGCGAACGAACTGTGACACATTGACACGAACTCTATCAAGTTTGTGTTATCTGACCTCTTAGGGAAAAACCCATGTTGTCGGGAGCTAATAATTCCTGAGTTGTAGTTCATAAGAGCTTTATATATCAAAGTTTCGAATACTTTTGAGCAAGCACAAAGAGAAGTCACACCTCGATTACCTTATGTATAGTTGCTTCCAGTACAGTATCGACTGAGATATCAATGTTGTGTTGTGTGAAGGAACTTTTATTATTATTATTATTGTAATGGATACAGTTATTATTATTATTGGTAGCCCTGCTTAATCACTTAATCTTAATCGGCATTCCCGGGCTGCCCGGGACCAAATCCCTTTTTTGATAATTATTTGCCAACCCGATTAGTTTGCCGGCCCACGGACGAAGGGATAGATATTGACATCCATTAATGTCAGCTGTCTGGCGGGTGACGGGAGCCAAGCTTTGCCGTACCGCCGTTACCTAACGGGGGCTTGATGTAGGAAGGGTTCAATATTACGGGGCCCTTAATTTCTGCCTTAGGACCACTTTAGGCTGCGACTTAGGTGTCCTGGGCAACAGCTGTCAAAGTGTTGCTCGTAGAACTTCATATTCAGCTTCCGACAGAATGGTGGCGTCCGACTCGGAGCCCGTTGGCAGGAAATCGTTGGAACCGGACAGCATTCCGGTTCGGGCGAAGGTTTCCGATCGGCGGCTGATTTGATCTTCCCACGTTGCGCCGATTCCGCTTTCCAGGCCCCGTGACTGACGTTGTCACCGTCCCCTCGGCTGGCTGGGCGGAGCTGGCCAGGAGAGGCAGGGTTTTTACCCTCCCCACCCCGTCCTCGCTGGTCTCGGGTCACCGAAGGTCGACGAGATGGCGTCGTCGTGGATGGCGAGGGGGAACATTTTCGAACAAACGTTCTCCCCTCACCTACGGTGGTGGTGGTGGTTGGCGGTTGAGGCCGAACGCCGGGGCAGCAGCATCGCGGTTGGTCCTTGTCAGCGGCTGGTTTATGGCGTATTTACTCGCCTCGGTTCGGCGGTCTCGACTGCCGTCTCGCAGTGCCGTGCAAACGGGTAAGGTATTTACGATGCAGCTGGTGATTGAGTCGTCGGTAGTTGTTGAGGCCCAATTTAGTCCACTGTGATGGTCTGCGACGAAAGCTCCTTTGGCAAGATAATTTTTGTTTCCTTAGGGCTCGTAGGCGCCTAGTAGACCATGGACGTTATACGCCGGACTTTGTGTACGCAAGTTGCACCATTGCTAGTAGGCAACTGTCTTTGAAGCCGAAGAATGGCGGAATAAATTGCGGATATTCAATGTAATTCCTATGAACGCCCTTTTTCTGCAATATGTTTCCTGCGATCCATGAGCTGCATTCAATTATTGTCGCGAAAGTTTAAACCGAAAGTTGCCCTTTCGGACGAATGTGTAGCGAGAATACAATTGTTTGTACGGTGATAGCTCGATGTGTACGTGAGATCCAATCAGCAATCATATACACATAATCGAAACAGACGATCCGGTACCTCGGGATACAGCTGCACGACCATCTGCGCTGGAGACCGCACATAGAGTACGTGGTGGAACGAGTACTGCGGGCTCTGATGCCCAACCGCCGCGGAGCAACGAGCGACCGACGCAGACTGATCGCGAATGCGGTGAGCTCGATCGCCCGGTATGGAGCCCCGCTATGGGCGCAGCGACCCTCCGGCCTCGAAGTATTGAGCAACCAGCGGCGCCTGAACGGGGTGCAGCGAACACTGGTGCATGGTGTAGCGAGCACATGTCGCTCATTTTCCTACAACCGTTGTAACGAAACTTTACCGTTGTAATTGAAGTCTCCCGGGTGCTTTTTTTATATTCTTACCTTGGGTGCCCGTACACATTTCGCTCAGTCTCCTACAGTGTGGCCACGGTCCTCGCCAGCATGACGCCCATCGTACTACTGCTGCAGGAGGACGAACGCTGCATAGGGCGACGATGGCCAGCGATTGGGCAGCTAACGGAGGACACCCATCCCCCTCCGGACGCAACGGCCCTGCGCAAGAGAGAGCGTTTGCGCACCATCAGCCAGTGGCAAGAGCAGTGGACGGCCGAGGGACTTACACCAGACGCTAGCCGGTACCAGCGCTGGGCTCGCCGAGTCATCCCGGACGTCACGCGCTGGGTCAGCAGGAAACATGGAAGTGTGGACTTCCATCTGTCCCAGGTGCTCTCGGGACACGGCTTCTTCCGAGAGAATCTACACATGAAGATGTTCGCACGATCCCCTTCTGCCGCTGCAGCTGCGACAGGATAAGTTGGCCACGTTTGCACAACACTTTGTTCACCTTTTTTGTTTACCAGCGTTAACCAGCAACCGTTTGTAGCGTTTTGTTTACCAGCAACCGTTTGTTCCTTGTCAAACGGTTGTGCAGAGCAATAGCGGAATAGCGACCAACTGACAGCTCCTTGTAGCTGAGACTGTTTATACACTTATATCCGCGGCTTGTGAATGTGCTTAGCATACTTATAGACTATATGTAAATATGTACTATGTAAATACTAAATAAAGGGCGATGATGCATCGCGTTCCTGCCCCCTGCACTGCCAGATAGGCCCAGGATGTTTCCCGCATCGGGAAAAAAAAAATCATATATACATGAACGAATCTGACATTCCGTCACTGAATGCACTTCCATCCGAAGCATTGTACGGAGCGCGCTCGTTGTCGGGCGCGTTTGTTTTAGTTCTGTTCATTATTTATTGTGTTTGTTTTGCCGTTTCGTCTCTTCACGCCGAAGCGCCCTTGTTTCACCGCCCGCGGTGCTACGTTTGGAACGTTGGGTCTATCGGGCGGATACTTTTTAGCGGGAGATAACAGAAGTCAGTACAAAATTCTTCGTGACTGCGGAAATAGTAAATCCATAAGCAAACTCTTTCGCAAACTCTGCGGTCAATCAATGAACAGTTTACATGTATATGTGTTTGAGTGCAGTTCTTGCTTAGTTAATTGACTTATTGCACCGTAAACACCGCAGCGGCGGAATACAAAGGTAAACCATCTCATAGAGGCAAACTTTCGCCTCGTTATCGTTGGACCCGTTAGACCCGTTCGTGATAATTTCGTGATAGTTCGTGATATTTTCTGTGTATTAGAATTGGCGGCGTTACAATCAGGCTTGGGAGCAGACGCTACGTCTGAAAGCCTTTTTGTGGCTGCGTCACTACGGCAGTTAAGATCCGGCTGCTCCAGAAACCCCTGTTCGTAAGTGAGGAAGCGCGGGTTCTGTTTACAGAGTCAGATCAACAGAGACAAATCAGAGTGGACCATTTGTGGACCTTCGCAAAGGCGCATCAATTCTGTGTCACGAATGATCGGCTTACACTTTTCCGATCGACGAGCTATCGCTGAGCTAGATAAGATCACAGGTGGCAAGAGGAGAAGAGTATGTGAGCACATAATACGTGTTCAAATATACCTACAATCTGTTTTATTACCGCCTATCGCCTCGCCACTTTATCGAGCCAACTAAGTATACACGTTGTCGTCTACCAACGATGTATTTGTAGGCAAATATCTACCATCGTTTGGTCTGTAGCTAAGTTGTAGGCTAACGAATTCTATAGAATGGTAGTGCGCGCGATAGTGAAGAAGAACGGTGCGTGCCCGACGTCCAAATTTCAAATCAATGTTTACATTTTCCATCAAAGCATCTATTTAAGCGCACAAAGCATTCTCTAATTTGCATCAAGTTGGTTACAAAGATCGGAAATCGCATGGCGTATTCAAACCCGTTTGCCAGACTTATTTCAACCAGGTACGATCACGATCTGTCTTTCTTTTTCTCACCCACAGTATCCAGTAGCATACTTCTACTCGCTCGCATTTCGTTGTATACCGGTTACTTTGCCACTTTTCTTCCTCGGAAACCCCCCTGGACCTGTTTCATGCTACGCACATGCTACTGTGGCTAACCTATAAGAGGAGAACCTCACAAGCAAGTAAGCAAGAATGTTTTACCCTCCCTGCAGCATCACTCTTTAATTCAAATGCATTTGCGCTGTTTGCCAGCCCTTAGCAACGTAAAGACAAACGTATTAACAAACGTAAAGACTTCATCGCAGCATCACCAAACATGTTTGGATTTTAGAATTGCGTTGTTGTTTTGCTGCGCCCGGTTTTTTTTGTACATCTTTGGAGCTCTTCTCACCTAGAAGCTTTAAACTGTTGTCAGTGGTTGAAAGATAACATAGATCCATCCGATAATTTTTTGTTACCCGGTGTGATTCGAGTAACAGCGTTTCGATAATTGTGAAGTTAGAAAACACAAAGCATTACACCTCTTCAGGCGATTGCTACAACGTTATATTGTTACGTAGTAATGAGGCAAATGCTTGACGGTAAGATTTATAACCCTGACCGAGATTTTTAACCCTGACAGAGTACCGATAGCCTGCCGCTGGCTCTTGCCTTTTACAGCCTCTTTTGCATTTGAAGCATTTGAATTAAATCGAACAATTAAATATTTTGCACGACTGGCTAGGTGAAGGTCTGGGAGAGAATGGTGACAGAGTGGCGTATGTTAATAGTGAGCAGTTAAACTGGTATAGGTTTGGTGGCGGTAGAATGATCAACTCATTGATAATTCTTAGTAGACAAAAATGCCGAAAGCAATGAGAAGGCACAGTCTGAGGGGTACTGCGAAGAGCTTAGGTAATCACATCAAAGCTATAACCGAAAGATTGTTGCTATCGACAGCTATTAGCGAAATATTGAGCTTATCGAAAGACTGTTGCTTGAGTGATTGTGTATTTTTTTACTTCTAAAGAAGACCATAATAATATAATTGTCATTGCCTTATGTTGTTGTCATTATTCCGGCGGTATCTATGGCGCTCGCTGCAGTCATACAAAACGTTATTAAAGTGCTAATTTGTCTTTTTCGCTGCAGCGTTTCGATCGTACAAAGTGTCCTATAGTAGATGTTATTGTCCTGTTGGCCTGGGCTATCGGTGCGAATAGTTGGTCCGCCAGATCCAAAAGTGTAATATAATTGTTAAAGCATTTTTTTCATATTCTTTCACATTTGTTGATCAACTTTTACAGAATCAATTCGGCACGATCTCTTCCCGTATTTTGTGCTGTGGTAATCGTGGTACTCGCGTAATACACATATCGATTGGACTAACGTCCGATCGGGCCGCAATACCGGGAACATGAAGTTTGCCGAGCACTTGTCCGCCCACATAACTCCAGAATGGCGCAAGCAGTATATCAACTACGAGGTAATATGTTTTATGGTAACGGTAACGGTAAGGGACGATCCGTTGTTTATTGGTTTGACAAAAAAGAATGCAACATAACATGAACTTGACTCTTCAACTATACGCAAGGTTTACTCATCTACACTACTGTACTTCCGGTGTTTGCTATTTCGCAGGAGATGAAAGGTCTGCTATACACGGCCAACGAGGCGGCACCCGCCGCCGAGAGTGTGGAGGAGGACGTCCGGATGCGGCACTTTGCCAACTTTGACGAATCCTTCTATAACTACAGCGATGCTGAGCTAAAGAAAATTAACACTTTTTATTCGGAAAAGCTAGCGGAAGCCACGCGAAAGTATGCCGCCCTCACAACGCAGTTGCGCACCACACTCGAGTTGCACCAGAAAAGCAAGGCCAAAAACGGCCACAGCCATAAGCCCATTCACTTGCCGAACCGGAAAGCACAAGAGTTGAAGCTGGCGTTTAGCGAATTCTACCTCAGCCTGATATTGCTGCAAAACTATCAGAACCTTAACCACACCGGCTTTCGAAAGATAATGAAAAAACATGACAAGATCCTCGCTTCGGACAGTGGAGCCCGTTACTTGAAGGAAAATGTCGAGACAAACCTCTTTTTCCTTAACAAAGACATCGACAAGATGATCGTGGACGTGGAAACGACAGTGACGTTGCAGCTAGAGGGAGGTGATCGACAGCGGGCGATGAAGCGGCTGCGAGTGCCGCCGCTTGGCGAGCAACAGAGCCCGTGGATCACCTTCAAGGTTGGTCTATTCTGTGGATGCTTCGTCATTCTGTTTGTCGTTGTCATGCTTTCAGCCATCTTCCATTATAACGACACCGGCGACAATCTGAAAATTGCCTTCCGGCTATACCGAGGTCCTTTACTGCTCATTGAGTTTATTTTTCTGATCGGTGTCAACATTTACGGCTGGCGTTCGTCAGGTGTCAACCATGTACTGATCTTCGAGCTTGATCCTCGAAACCACCTCTCGGAGCAGCACTTGATGGAGCTGGCCGCCATCCTAGGTGTGGTGTGGACGCTCAGCTTGCTAAGCTTTCTTTACAGCGACAGTCTTAGCGTGCCACCGTTTGTGAACCCTCTCTTCTTGACCGTCATCATGATAGTATTTCTGATCAATCCGTTGCGCATTTTCCGATACGAGGCTCGGTTTTGGTTGCTGAAAACGATCGGTCGAATGGTGGCAGCTCCGCTGGTACATGTAGGTTTTGCCGACTTCTGGCTCGCCGATCAACTTAATAGTCTCGTGACGGCGCTGCTCGACTTTCAGTTTCTGGTCTGTTTCTACGCGACCAACGGCAACTGGATCGAGGTGAACAATAGTGAGTGTTGTACCATTGAAACCTATCTATAAAGTGACTAAAGACTAACAGCTGGTGTTTTACTTTCATTCTATTCGCCAGATACCGATCAATGCATGGAGCACAGTTATATTATCAGACCTCTAGTCAACTGTCTTCCGGCGTGGTTTCGGTTTGCTCAATGCTTACGCCGCTATCGCGACTCGCGTGAAGCGTTTCCACACCTTGCCAACGCCGGTAAATATGCCACCACGTTTTGTGTCGTCATATTTGCTACGCTCCGTAATGCGAATTCCTGTAAGTGATGATGCAGTGCTGCTATGCAAAACAGTATCTTTTGCCTGATTTCTTTCACTAATTTGTTCTTTCATCGACGATTTTCCAGATAGGTACGAAGATTCGTTCGACAATGTGTTTCTTTGGCTGTGGCTTTTGAGCTCGGTCGTATCCTCTTGCTACGCCTACACTTGGGATATTAAAATGGATTGGGGTCTGTTTGATCGCAATGCCGGCGAAAACACCTTTCTGCGCGAGGAAATCGTTTACTCAATGCCGGTATGTTTATTTATTATTATTTTAGAACGGACCGAAACTATATGCATGACCAAAACCCACTGACTGCCTCGTAAGGTCTAGTACAGTAATTTTTCATTTAATTCATTTTTGCAGTTTTTTTATTATTTCGCAATCATTGAGGATCTTGTGTTGCGCTTCGCATGGATCCTAGCATACGGGCTATCTGAGAGCGGGCTTGTCAGTGGGGATCTAATGACCTCAATCCTAGCACCACTTGAGGTGTTCAGACGGTTCGTATGGAACTTTTTTCGACTGGAGAACGAGCATTTGAATAACTGTGGCAAGTTCCGAGCGGTGCGCGATATTTCGATCGCTCCGATCGACTCAAATGATCAGGCCATCATCTTGAAGATGATGGACGAGGAAGACGGTGTCATCAATCGGTGAGTAGAATATCGCACGCGAAGACCATCGATACCGACAGTTGAAAGTTATCCACAGACTCTCATGTTTCTTTTGTTTCGCTTGCAGGTATACCAAGCATAACCGACCAAAACCAAAAAGAATCAAAGATGAGCGGCGTACGAAAGGAACCGATGAAGGTGTAGAAGTTGATACTCTTGGCATTATCATCATCTAACTATCAACACAGTTGGTAAGGCTTTCAGGATAGGGGCAGTGTTTTGCACCTCTGGTTAGTTTCGTTGAATCAGTACTCGGTGGAATTGAAAAGCTACAGTGAAAGGGAGATGAAAAAAGCTCCGATGCATATAACGGTAGTTGAATACAAAGACATTTTATTGAGGGCGTTGAACAGGCTTGAAACTAACACATATCAGCTTATCTTCCATATTTTATTCAACATATGTATATTGTACTTATAATTATTATGGTACTTATTTTTATAACTTGTGGCAACCTGACTCTGGCTCGTTATATATGAAATCATACATACCTTTTATAATGTTACATAGTGCGTAGAAAAATGTGCCTTGGGAAATGGCCTGGTTAAACATCAAACCTACCTCCATTTGACGCCAACATTCCTTAAGTGCCTTATGTGCTACAAGGTTATTGATAGAACGATGGATGAAACAAACGCATCTTGGCCATACATTAGTTTTATACGATTAAAAATAAGCGATTTTTCCCGTATTGACATGGTTTAGTCATTGGCGAAACAAGGTGCAATATAACAAAGATTCCACTTAGCATAACACTTTACAAATAAAATGTAAAACTGCCTCATTTTTGTTGTCAGCTGGCTAGAATTTGGCGCTAAGGTTACTGATAAAATAGATCCTGCGGTGTTTAAAATCGAGAAATATTCAATGAATGAACCATGTTTTTATAGCAGATTGTTTGTTAAGTACTTCTTTTACGTTTATAAACATTTTCGTTTCGATATCTTTAAATTTGAACAAGTTGCAATGAATGGAAGCTAGAATGAGAAAATTAGTTTTGGATACTCAAATCGAAAATTCGATGCAAAATTGATGCATTTGGGTAAATCAACAGTGTTCATCGCCCTCAATCGTTTCTTTGATTATAATGGCATATTTGTTGTGCTGTTGCGCGGAACAGCGAAATGCCGCCAGGGCTCTGGCGGCTACATGTACGCTTTATTAACATATTAACACATAATAACACATAATAACAATTAATAGGTTGCGACATGTTTTATGGATTCTCAACCACTTGAATTTCTGATAACTTCATTGCTGTACTGGCGCAGGGCTTTTTTTGGCATAAGCCCTGCGGCACGGTACAGCTTCCTTCACGGATCGCTCCAGTATCACAACCCCATTTTGTCGTGAAGACCATTCATTAGTGACGCAGCAGCCAGCCGCAAGGGCCCTGACGCTGTCTGGCTTCCCAACCACTTCAATTTCTGATTACTTCATTGCTGTTCTGGCGCAGGGCTTAATTTGGCATAAGCCCTGCGGCACGGTACAGCTCTCTTCACGGCACGCTCCAGCATTAGAACGCCATTTTGTCGTTTCGTGAAGGCCATTTGTTAGTGACGTAGCAGCCGGTCGCAAGGGCCTAGTCGCTGTCTGGCGTCGTCTTGGCTGTGGCTAACGAACGGACAGCAACCAAGGTTCAAGATTCTCAGCCAATTTTTTACTGATAGGAATATTTCATATTTAGGACTTTTTTATGTAAATTTCTGTACTAAAATTCTATGTTTTTTTCAAGATTCTTCTGATTTGAATTCTTAAATGCTAGTTCAAAATAGAGTGTATTGATTTGTTCTCGATTTTAAACGCCACAGACTTAGACCATTTTCAAGATAGACCATTTTCAATTTTCTCCACATTGGTGCTCACCACCACCGACTTTGAAAGATTGTATATATATTTTGTGCTGCTGTAATATGAGAAATCAACTCCAAAGTGAAACTTTAATTAGAACGTAGAAGAACGTATTAGAATGTTATGTACATAGAACGTAAGAGCGAAGTAAAGCCGAAAAGGCTACGATATTGTGTTTTAAAGGATGCAGATGTACTTAGCATGGGCCGCGATAACTTGATCCCATAAACTCCAGCCTAAATACTGTAATCTGTCAAATCCTACGGAAGCTCATTCTGTTTGTGATTTACAGTTAAGCAAAATTATTTACTTTTCCACTGCTTTCGTAGGCAGAATCAGATTATGTTTTCAGCGTTCAAACAGTTAAGCTTGTACATTTCTATCAGTTTTTCTTAAATATTTTGTCTTTTTTGTTCCTTATTTTCTTCACCCGCATTTTTGAGACAGCAAGTTACCGACTGACTGATGTGAATGTAACTGAGCGAAAATATTCGTTCAGCTTTTGCGCATGTGATTTGGAACGTGATTCTTGTGTATTTACAGTGAAAATGGTTTAGACTCAATGGATTAGAATAAAACAAAAACAAAGATATCTACCTATAGTCTCGAGTAATCTATCTACGTATATGAATTAAAGATATCTCATGAAATTCCTCATATTTCAATTCTAGGATCTGTAGCTCAGCTCAGCCATGTCCAAAAACGCCTCTACGAGGGTTATTAAAATAGACTGTGTTTGATTGGAGCACCGGGGGAAACGTCTTCACACGTTATAAAATCGTTTACTCGATGCTGGATTATGAAATAATGCCGCAGGAAGACGTTATCTAGAAACCGTGGGGAGTAAGCTTTGATGGATATTATAATAGTTAAAGAGGTTTAATTAGGGGGGTCAACAGGCTTGACGCATAATCGCATAATTTCTATATTGTTACATAGAGCGCAGAAATATCTGCCTTTGGAAATAGGCTGGTTAAACATCAAACCTAGCTTTTTTCGACGTCAACAACCCTTGAGGGGCTCATGTGCTACAAGGTTATTGAAAGAAAGACCAATGAAACAACCATATCAAAGCCATACATTAGTTTTATTCACTACAAATTTAACGATTTTACATGTTTTTGTCATTGGCGAGACAGGGTGCAATACAAAGATTCCACTTAGCTTAATACTTTATAAACAAAATGAAAAAAAACTTCTTGAAACTTACGCTATAGTTATTGATAAAATAAATTGTGTAGCGTTTCAAATCGAGGGTAATTCAATTAACGAATGATATTTTTAGAGCAGATTATTTTTACAGTTCTTTCCCCTTCGATTGTGAAATTTTCATTTCGAAAGGTTGAAATTTTCAATAGTGGCGATGGATGGAAGCAGGAATGGGAAAATATAAAATTGGAAAATTACGTTGGAAATCCGATATGGTCATATTTTGAAATTGCAAGATTGATGCATTTGGGTAAAACATTTGGTATTTTTTCATATTGTTTTGTTTTACATGGATGCCTCGTGCACTGGAGGGTAGGCACCTGCCTACCCTCTAAACCAATCACCTTGATTCTCCAGCCTAGCCCTTACGGGACAACTGTTTCCAGCTCCAGCTTCGGAAGGGGCACTAAAGCTGCAGGCGCCCTCGTCTACTGAGAATAACCAAAACATTTTGGTGACCGTCTTTCATGCCGTGCCTAGGTACACGACGATCCACCCGTTTATCCCTCTCCTTATATAAAAGAGATCGGCGTAGGCTTCGAAAAGAGTGCCCGAGCATTTGGCTCTTCCGCGCCGGTTGGTAGATTCAAGTTTCAGTAATCGCTCTTAGTCGACTGCACAGTGAACCATTCCATTCCTTAGCCGCATATTTTTTTGGGCGTTGTCGATCCTGGGATACACAAAGAGTACATGTTCCACGCTGTCTCGTAGGCTGTGACGGAGCTCTCCGTATCCGTTGGAGATATTCCCGGAAGTTCTCATGCCCAGTCAAGAATTGGGCCTAGTACGGGTTGATAACCTAATGCTTCCGGTGTAGTATTTCGAATATTCCGGGAATGAACCACGAGGTCGCTGATTAAGATTGCCGCCTCTTGGATGGACTTTAGGTTACTAACCATGACCTCCTCGGCTTTGTGCTGAACGACGGATAAGTGTAATTCGTTCAGCCACACTTCCACTACTTCGATTAACCGCTCCGCGTTCACTGCCATCTGCCCACAAACCTATGTCTGGGGTACTGATTGAAGACAGTCAGCATGGGTTGATCGTCGACAACAACAAGAGGAGTTTGGTTGGCCTTGGAAATCCATCACCGAAACACGACGTCAACCTCAAAAATGTCCATTCTAATGAGTATCTGTGATAAAAGTTCTTCAAATGGTGATGATATAGCCGATTTTTCGTCCAAAATTCACAGTTGTGATATGAAGTAAGTGAAGTTGGCTGTCGGTAAACGTAGCAGGCAGTGAGGGCCATGGCAGTGGGACCGTTGTTTGTTGCAATGAAAATGGACAGCGTAGAGAACTAAACCTCGGGCGGGATTGTTGGTCTCGCGCTAACCCCCTTGTCACGCCGGTATCGGGATTTGAACCCGGGGTAGCTGCGTGAAAGCAACGAGCGTTACCGACTGCTCTATCACCGATCACTCAATCGCGTAGCCCCTTCTGATTATCATTTATTTTCATCGATGGGACACGTATTGGCTGAGCAGCATTTTGATTTTTACAAGGAGATGGTCGAAAATTGGATGACTAATTGGTTTGCTTCAGAAGACGAACAATTCTTTCGGCGTAGCATCTACAAATTACCAGGTGGATGGAAGAACTGTATAGCTAGCGATGGCAGATAGTTTGAATAAAATAGAGTTTCTTATTTCAATGCACAAAAACATGTGCTTTCTTCGAACAAAGTCTCATTTGAGACCTGGTATGATAAATCTTTCCTTTTCTGAGTGAGACCTCGAACCGAGTACAACTGTTTTTCGTCGCCAGCTGTACTCGGCCATCGGAGTAGCTCCCCCGGTAGTAGTCGGGAACCCTCATACTGTGCGGCGACTGTGCAATAGCCAGCCAGCTGGCGCTGTTAAAGGCATTCCTGATGTTGATCGTGACAATCGCACAGAACCGGTTGCAACGGGCGTCGGTAGCGAATAGTCGGCGGTTTGGCGGAGAACAAAAGTACATACACGTATGAAGATATACACATATAGATATGAGAATGTTACTCAATCGAATAGAACGATTGCGCATTGCGCGACACAGTTGGCAACACACACACACAAGTTCGTTCAAGCATCCGCGGGAAGTTGGTCGTGTTGATGATCCGTGCCGCCTCCGGCACCGGACCGGGGTTGTTTGCGTTCCGAGGTGCTGCGCAGGCCGTGCCACATCGCCACGGGTTTGCGGAGCGCCGTAAGCATCTGGTGCCAGTGCCGCAAGGCCTTGCCCGTCGTCCCGCTCCCGATGATGACGTGCCCCAGCGACACGAGCTTCACGCTCGGCTTTCTCCGGTATCCCGCCCGGTCGACGCCGTCTCCGGGAAACGGCGACGTTTCCGCTCGGGCCACCATCTGCACCACCGACAACCGTATCTGGACCGCGTTCAGCAGGTATGGCGGCACGCTGAAGATGATCGCTTCATTGTAAATCGGAAACTGTTCGGCCCGCTTGGCTGACGTTTTCTTTTTCGACACCTTCTGGTCGTTCTTCAGGAGATACACCTATTCGCGCCGGAACATAGATGGCAGAAGATGGCAGAACTGTCAACCGAAACGACCGCAACCGTGTGTGGAGGGCGTACCTTACCTTCACGAAAATATTTCCCCCGCACTCGGGATCGGGACCGACGGTGTCGGGTGCAGCCGGTGGACCATCCAGTGCCGCCGGCTCGTTACCGTGGACCGTTCCCCGTCGCCCACTGTCGACGATGCGCGGCTTTAGGACGATGTTGCGTGCCTTCACCACCACCACGGTCAGCCGTTCCGCCGTCGGGAGGTAGCTGAGCGAAAACATCAGTTCGCCTAGATGCGAGCCCTTCTGGTAGCTGCAGTCGCGCAACTGAAGCCACGTTGTCGTCGGCCACTGCTGGCTGGTGTCGTTAATCTGCGCTTCCGCCTCACCTACGGGGGCAAGGACGTAAGTGGTGCCTAACAGACCCGACCACGACCACGACCTACCTATTAGCGCCGGCGACCGGGCATCGTTCTGGTACACCTGAAAGCAAAGTGTTTGCCGCCGCCCACCGGTGCCACCGTTGGCCGGGATCCGGAAGCGGAAAGTTTCGCCGTAGCTTGGCCGACCGGCCGAACCTGCACAGACCTGTATGCAACGAATAGAGGAGAAGAAAAAAAAGGCATCAAAGAACGCCCGATCGACCGTGCCCGTGGTGCTTACCTTGGTCTGTACCGCATTCGCCTTGTCGGTGGACATGAAAACTCTAACGAACGTTTCCATCTCGCCCGCGTCGGACGGCCCACCCGGCCTAACCAGATCCTTTGCCTCCTGCACCGTAACGGCCAGCTCCGCACCGCCGCCGGACCTGGCGAGAAGGGAGGGGGGGGGACAAAACAAAAAAGGTTTGTCAGAAAGCACGGGGATCCGTGTCCCTCGTACGCGTACCTGTCAGGTTGCAGTCCCACGCACAGATAGCCCCGGTACAGGCTCGGTGTAAGGTCCGCGAACACGACCGACGACTGCGATGCGACCGATTCGCAGGACGACGACGGAAGGACCGTGGTCGTTGGGCGGAATCGTTCGCACGCCGCACCCGCGACCTCATCGCCTACTGGCTCGCCGGCTGGCACCCCCGTCGGGCCACAGCGTCCGAGCAGCGAGTACTGCTCGAGAAACGATTCCGAAACCGTCTTGTGTAGCGTCTCGCTGACCGTCCGCTGACCGTGGGAGGGCCCTACTCGGCCGCCAGCGCCGGCACCCGGTACGTAGCGACTCAAGTCCCGGTACGACGCGTGCTTCATCATGGTGGCGGCCGGTGGTGACGGTGGTGGCTCCGATTCCGATAGCATCGCGAGCGTCTTCGCCAGGGCCCGCTCGCTAAACTCCGTCTCCGAGAAGGAACGGTTGCGCAGGATGTGCTTGATGTTGCGCGAAACCGACGGTACCCGCCGCAGGCTATCGACGGCGTCGGTGCGGGGGGAATCACGGTACCTGTCAAGGCAGGGCGGAACGGGCTCGCCGGCCGCCGGTGGTCCGCCTGGGTAAGGTGGTCGTGTGTGCGCCATGGATGGTCGCGAACGATCCGCGTCTGGGTCCGGGCTGGGAGCTGAGGCCGGAGGAACAGCAGCTGGTGGTTCCGGATGCGGTTCCGACACCGTGCGGTTAAACTGCTGGTAGATGTTCAGCAGCAACTGATTGCTCTCGATGAGGCGCGACATCCGTCGTAGATTCTCCATCGTGCTGAGCCGTTTCTCCGCCCGCCGGAGCGGGTCGTCCTCCGGGGTGGCCGCTGGCGTCGCCGACGTTGGCAGCTTGGTGGTGGTGCCGGTAAGTGGTGCCGGCAGCGAAGGGTTC
Source organism: Anopheles cruzii (assembly GCF_943734635.1). Taxonomy (NCBI): domain Eukaryota; kingdom Metazoa; phylum Arthropoda; class Insecta; order Diptera; family Culicidae; genus Anopheles; species Anopheles cruzii. The sequence continues at coordinate 1,564,117 of NC_069143.1, forward strand.
GACCGATTGTACAGTGACTGCACCGTCGCCGGTTCGAAGCTGAAAATGCAAGCTTGTTGTTGTTGTTGCTGATGGCGATATTGGTTCGTTTGATTGCCAGTTGATTGTTGGAGCAGTGTGGAGGACGCATCGACGAACGGATTGTTGGCGGAGTGGAGCGCACGGAGCACCCCGGGGTGGACCGGAGAAGCGATCGTGACGGCACGCAGGGCGCTACCCGGTACCGGTTTGGTAGGCGTCCGGGTGGTAGCAGTCGGGGCGAGTCCTTCACCGCACTCTTCCTTGAACGGCACCCCGCCGAGGAACGGATTCGTGCAAGGTGCGTGCACGGGAGGAGAGGGCACCACTGCTGTTGCTGCTGCTGATGCTGCAGGCCCTCCGCGTTTTTCACGCGGCGAACCGAGCAGGGGTAGCGGAAACGATAGCGGCGCCGAGTGCTGCTTCCGCGGTACCGGCCGCGGAATGGGCGAGATGATGATCGAGCGGGCGGTGGAGTCCGGTTCGGACGTTTGGCGGTGGATTGGCTTATCGCGGGTCACCTTCGCCTCCCGGGGCGAGGGCGCCGGACGCAGCGGTTGGGGCGGAATGTCCGGGTCGTCAGTCGAGCGGTGCCACGGCGGAACGGCCGTGGCGCTCGGCACCTGGGGCCGGTAGTCGCGGTCGACCGAATCGAAGCGCCGGAAGCTGCCGGTCGAACCGAGCAGTATCTCCGAGCCGGAGCGCATCTGGAGGAGGAGGAAAAGCATCAGTGATCAGTTGAATGGGGTGGGGAAGTGCCGGGCCGTTACCAGGTAGCCGTTCGCGTTGTACAGTCGCATCTTCGACAGGTTGCTCTTGTCCTCGCGGTTCGACAGAAACCAGGCGATGTCGTACGGTTGTATCAGGCGGCATAGCAGGAGCGCCACGAGCAGCAGCGTACCGGCCAGTGCCAGCCAGGAGATCAGCACCGTCGTGTCCATTGTGCGCCGTGCGAATTGCGTGTCACCAGCCGGCGGTAGTGTACGGTTCCTCCTGAATGCTGTCACGCCGAGCGGGTTGCAGCTCCATCGGGCGCATGTACGGGCATGTGTGTGTTGTAGGGGCACCGCACGGCCCTCCGCTCAGTGCTGCTTCGAGCCCGCCGGAGGCGTAAATCCGGTCGAACCCGGACGTCAAGATAGAACGAGAGATAGAAGCAGCAACAGACACACAGCGGCACGGGTTAACGTCGATTGCCCATCGAACGCGGCGCTCTGTGTGTGTGTGTAACACTGTGGCCAACGCGTAACGGGAATTTCCGGGAACTTATTTGCCATTCCGATAAAAATAAATGTTTTTATTTCTTCAAAGCGTAAACACTGTCACCAACTGTCAAATGGCACGTCAAAACACTAATTAGTGTTTTTGCGAGTCCTTTTGTAAACAGTTTAACGTTCGAATTCTTCGGTTTTCATGTTGGCAGAAACGCTCAGTTCCAACAGCACAGTTCCATTCAATTTGGTGTGCGGATTGCGAATTTCTGCTTCCGAGAAGGTTGAAAAAGTGTGCACAAGGGCCTTCGGTGAGCAAGCTCTATCGAGAAAACAAGAGTTTTTGAGTGGTACAACGTGTTGGGAGAAGGAAAGCGTTGAAGGCACAAGGCACGGCCAGTTAGACCATTATTATCAACTGATGAGCTCGACACGTCGATAAATTCAAACAATTAGGGATCCAATATCGTTGACAGTTGACACTGCCTTGATACCTTGATGATCTTGTTGGAACATTAAAACGATCAGTGGAAACCCTTTTCGAGTGATCGTGTTTGGGCATTATAAAAGAGAAATGCATCGATTGGTGCTAAAAAAGGTGATGTTTTTGCATCACATTTTCGTCCGCAAACTCGACCCATATACATTCCACAACCACCGTGTTCGCCTGACCTGGCGCCAGGTGACTTCTGGCTTTTCGCTAAACTCAAGAGCTCGTTCCATGGACACCGTTCGGAGTCTATAGAAGAGATAGAAACCGAATCGAAGAACACATTGAAGGCGAATTCCCAGCAGCACTGGCAAACGACCCGGAAGAAGCCGACCTCTACTCCAAAATATAAATCAACAAACCATCCAAAACAATAAACCAACAAAACGAAACCATCCATTACAACAAATCAACAAACCCGCAAAAAGAGATGAAAGAAGCTTCAAGCTCAAAGTATCTATAATAAAGATGTTGATGTTTGACGACGGCATGTTTTGACAAGTGGAAAACACGTTACCTCAAGTATGCAATACACTCCGGGGTTCAGGACTACTTTTTACACACCAATTTTCGTTATTTGTTGGCCACAGTAGTAATAAAAGAACACCCATAAAACCCATTTGTTCCCCTGCAGCGGTGGTTTCGGAGCGCTGGTACATTGCAGAAGTCCAAGTGCCCAGCGCCCAATGGGGTTAAGGAGGGACATCGAATCGAAATAGTAAATCGTTAAAAATAAACGTCAAAACAAGGCAGCACATTAAACGGGACGGTAATACCGGCCATTATTGGCGCCACCGCACGTGGCCAAGGGCAACACAGCAACAACAACACTCTTACAGGTGGTTGTAGCTGGTGGGAGGCCATGCTTCTGCATGCGGTTGTGGTTTGGAGTTTTCTTTCTTTTCCTGCGTACGAATGTAGGGGCGGCGGCTTGGGTAGGCTGCGGTAACCGCCGGTCACAATGGAGCGGTCGTCCCCGGTGCCCGGTTGACGTACTTATTGACGCGTGAAACCGGAGCTTGGAAACCCAAAAACAAGGGAAGCCAACCCAACTTCACTTCCGTTTGCCAAACACACACACATACACTCCCATTCACGCACAGACACCAACAAACGGCCATTAGTGATCCGATGCGAAATGTGCCGCGCGTGGGGCGAGAGTGCGGAGCCTGAACTGAACTTTGGTCCTGCAGGTTCTTCACACCACCGCATGCTTACCTCCCACCGCACCACAGTAGCTTAGCAACGCCCTGACCTGTCCCGACCCTGACTGACTGACGGGATGGGATGGAGCGGAAGCGGTCACGAAAAATCGATCCACGATCCGGCTCGCGGACTATGGATTCTGGAACTTAGGAATTCCGCGCGAACCGACGCACTCATCGGTCCCGTGCCCTGTGACAGCCCCGTGCCGGCCCGCGTACCTCACACTCGGTTGAACTTGGTCCTCGGTAGCCCCGAGGCCTTCTCCTGCAGCTCCACTAGCAGGTTGCCAGAGCACAGCCGAGTGCCGCTTGACACGCGAGAATAGAACACTAACGATTTTTTTTGGTCCGGAAGGCCACTGGTCGCCGACTTGGGTTACTCCGGTCTCACGAACCGGTCCACACCAGAGCGCAGTGGGGGCGTGGGGCTAGAGTGCACAGCAGTGCGCAACAATTTTGTGTAATGCCTGCCCGTAGCCTGCCTGCTACCGCGGCGAACTCTCGGTCCGGTTCCGCTCCTTTGAAGGACCCCCCTTCGAAGCCACGGAGGCCACGGTCATGCGCGTTGCGGCACTAGGTCATCCGAGCCCCCTTTCATTTGGCTAGAATCCCATGACAGCTACTCCTCATCCACCACACACCATCACCACGCTGGCACCGTGTCGGGAGGGCTCGTTTCTCTCGGCCATTCTTGGAACGCTGTCTATTTCGGCTCGGGGCTACATTTGGAACGCACATCGGCTGCTGGTTAAGGGGCTTACAGCAACTGCAAGGGGATGAGCTGCTGCTGGAGTAGAAGACCACAATGCACAATATTAAAGCAAAAGAAATTGGCAAGGAGTTTGTTCCCAGGCTAATTGGGCGAACGGTGCGTGGTGGTGCTTCGCCGACATTAAAACAAAAGCAAAATGGCCAAGGAAAGGCGTGCAAGTTTCTTGCAAAATGGGCTGCCGCGGACTCCGCTGTACCTGCTGACTGGGTTTACAGTTGAAAATCAGGTGAGGCATCAGTACGCGTTGCCATGTAACTTGATCAAGCCCTCGCCGTCTCCAGAACGCTCTGTTAAAAAGGTGTGTCTGCGTACGCACCAAACCGCACGCAATATTGCGCAAAAATCCCCCCACGACTTAGCTGAGACTCGAACCAGTTCTTGTATTGTGGCCAGCAGAGAGCGCTCGCGGCAGCGCCGAGAACTGTCAATTTTCGGATGCCGCCGGATGGTCGGTTCACGTTCGAGCATTTCGATGTTCCGTTCGAAACCGTTTTCGTTTCGCCACTCTCTTCTATTCTGAAGACTAACGGAGACGGAAATAAATGCAAACCCTGGGGCTGGTTTGTACGTACGGGCCTTTACCAAAAAAAATGAGGACGTTTAGTGAATCTAAGCAATCAAAAGGTGGGCGAGTCATTTTCTTCTTCTTCTTCTTCTTCCTACGTTTTTCTTTTCGTATAAACAAAATAATAAAAAAAGAGAACTATATCAAGCACGTGTGAAGCGATGGCTGCGCGTTCGGATTATACAGCAGAGGTGATCTCTTGACGGTTTATACCACACGCGCGCTTTTTTAGCTGTTTAGCGGCAGCGCTCTCGAACGAAAACGAAGCACTAACACACACACACACACACACACACACAAAACAAGGAAGGGGAGGAGACCGAAACCATAAGATCCTAATTCTTGTCATACGCGTAGACGGCACGGCGCTGGCCTATGCTGCGATGTGCTGCTGATCTGCTCAGCTAGAGCTAGCAGGTGATTTGACTTACTTCCTAGTCCGAACGAGAAACGAGGTGATAGAGGAGAAACGTATGTGCTAACTTAAACTATAGCTTAATCAGGCGTCATCATCGCGTCCGGCTTTATCCAGTGTGGCGCGGCGCGCGGTGAAATGGTGGTACTTCCCTCGTGGTGGTGGATACAGAAAATCGATTTCTTCGGTTGGCTCCCAGCAGTTCGTAGATCGTCGTTAGTTGCCTTCGGTTGCGCCGGTAGATCCCTCCTGTCGGATCGGGTCAGAGAGATAGGACGAAAGAAAGGACGAGAGCAATCGGAGATCGGGTCAGCGCGCGGCTCGGACATCCAGCGGAGGAACACGGATTCGAGTGAGCAACAATCGGGGAAAGTCGGGACGGACACACAGACGCAATAGTAGTAGCAGACACATGAATCACGAATCGCGAGGCGACGCGTGACATTTCGGACGGACGACTTCGGACAGCACACAGCCACTTCGGACGGCAGCCCCGTACCTACTTACAGCGAACACCAACTAGTGGGCACCATGCTTGGATGTTTGGTTCATTTTGAGTTGCTGTCGATCATTCTTCGCCGTCGTCGTCGTCGTCGTCGTCTTCGTCATCGTCGTGCGCCATCCGTGGGCCCGTGTGGGGTTGGTGGGTGCGCCACACTCTATGTTTCCGCAGTTTCCGCCGCTTCCGCAGGCTCCTCAGGCTAGTACAGAATGGGGTTTTGGTTTTGGACAACATCCGTTAGAGCGGTTTCGAGGTTTCTCCGGGGCTTTGTTTTTAGTTACTCATTGGAACTCTTTATTAAACAGCAAAAACTGGTAAACAGAGCAACACGGGGAAAACGCCTTGTTGTCGGGAAAGATTCAGGTGTCTAGGTGTGTTGGCAGAGTTACCACAGTGAATGGCCGAGAACGGAGAGAGAGCAGCACCAGTAGATCGGTGCCTCTGCCGACTGCAGACCTCCACGATCGTTCACCGAGGCACACTTGGGACTGGCAACACTGGTCGGTGACTATTCTGTGAATTCGGTACGTCCCTTTCGCTCAGCGCGGCGACTGGCGGCTGGAGGCATTGGTTTTGTGTGGAGGTGGTTCATTGGTTCACATATATCTTTATTATGAAAATCATGTTACGGAGACGGTTACGGGTACAAAACGAAGGATGCACACAGAACACCGAAAGTGTTGTTGTTTTTGATCTGTTTTCTTGCTCCAAAGACACTGCTTCTGCTGGTGAGAAGACACATGTGGGCACATGGGAAGGGGTGAGAAGGTACGGGTCGGAGGTGTGTCGAGGTTTAGGTGGACTTCGGGACGGGCGTAGGGTTCGTCAGCTGCGGCGAGCTGGCGTTCATGCCTCGGCCTCAACCGCTTCGGTCGTTTCCTCTTTTACCTTGGCGTCGCCCTTCTTGGACCAGTCCGGCTTCTTCTGCTCGTCCGGGCGAAAGATCCGAGAGGGAGAGTGGGAGAAAGAAAGACAGAGAGAGAGAAAGAGAGAGAGAAACGAAAACGATATTAGAACCGGGTGGAACGGATGAGGCGGGATCATTCGGGGAATATCGAAAACCGAAAGTGTCACAATCGAACTGAAAACAAAGTCAAGAAAGTTAAGAAAAAAAACCAACCACACACACAGCTCGAAAAACGGGAACTTTGCCGCCGGAACCCACGGAACCCCACGAGGGCTTCTTGGGTTCTGTTGGGGATGAAGTCCCCGGGACTAGGGACTAGGACTACTATAAAGGGTAGGCCGGGCAGCCTAGCGGGACTCGGGTGTCGGTGAGGGAAGAACGGTCAAAGGGGGTCTATAACTATCAAATGCGAATGCGGTGCTGAAAGCGATTCCATGTAACCACACGTCAACTAATTAAGGATCAGTTTTGTACCATTTACCTGAGCGAGGAGCTGATACCTCGTATCTCGTCTACTGGTGTGGTTGTATATGTAGGTGTTTGTTTGTGTAGGTAGGTCGATAGGAAGGTACTCGTACCCTCTCTATAGCTCTTGGGTTTTTTTTTGTGGGGACAATGAGGATGTTGGAACCTTCAAATACGCAGCATCTCAGCCGGTAACGCTGGCCCCGGCGGAGTCAGCAGCAGCAGCCACGAACAACACAAGAATGGAACGACGAAGACTGGATAGCTCGCCCCGCTGTACTAATGCGCGAGGAGGGAAAGAGCCTGGGTCTAGCAACTGAAGACCCGAAGACCCGGAGACCCGTTCTTTTGCATGACACAGAGAAAGTAGCTAGCATATATGCTCGATCGGCCTTAGATTGATTTATTTATTTGTGTGTGTGTTCCATGTGTGTCGGATTTATTGTTTTTATCAGCGGTCACCACGGGGGCATGTCCACCACCTGGACAACAATCTGGAACAGGATCTGGATCGGCTCCCTTGTGGGACTTCCTGCATTAGGCTTGTGTGTGCTTGTGTCGATAGACGTGTCTGTGTGCGTGTGTGTGTGTGTGTGTGTTTGGTGTAGGGGAGGAGTGACTTGAGTGACTTGGGTGACGTTGGGTTTTGGGGTACGTGTGGCGTGTGTATCTGTGTGGTGTGGTTTGTGGGAGTTTGTTGCCATCAGCGGTGTGTGTCGCGGTATGGCATGGACTATTTGCTAGGTGGTGCTATCTCGGTGCACGCGCCGCCGTCCGCTACTCTACTTTTTCTGCCAATCAGCCTTCTCCGACTTCTTTGCCTGTTGAAAAACGAACCGAGCGGGATGGTAACGGTCAACCCATCAGTGATCCAATTTCAATTTCAGCAGCACAACTTGGCGATCGTCACAGCAAAATGCAAAAACACGTGTGTGTGACGAAAGTTACGTCAAAACGTCAAAATTGCGTAACAACAAAAATGCTACGACTTTAAAGCTGCGCGTAGCGCCAGTAGAGAATAGTGTCCGGATAGTGCCGGGGCCGGCTCCAAAAAGTATATCCTTTTGGCTCTACACCGGCCCGGTGGCCATGTGCAGCTGGAAGCGAGATGGCCAAAATCTGAGGACCAGGACAAAGGTCCAACCGGAACGATCGTTCCGCAACGCGAGGGATGATCTGCCGACCACTTGGACCCTGTATCTGATATGGTATCCTCAAACAAAAAAGGGTTGAGGTGGGCAAAACCGGACGCTGGAAGGTACGCATACGGTACGTATACGGAGAGTCGATCAGAAACGGCGAAAGGGTCCCTCGCTACGCACTCTGGGCGTAGCGAGGATCGTAGTGTGTCAAAAATCAATAGCTTTCAAAAAGAAAAACAAAAACACAACAAAAAAAAACAAAAATGTTCCCCCTTTACCTCGGGAGCCACACGGCCCGGGACACGGCCGGCGCCCTCGAGCACTGCACTTACCTCCTTGTCCTCCTCCTCCAAGGTGAATTCCTTCTTCTTGACAACCTTGAGCTGGTTGCGGAAGTTGAACTCGGCGGCCTTCTTCTGGAGCTTGGCGAACTTGTTCTCGTACTTCGAGACCTTCTTGAGCGTTGGCTTGACGCTGTGAGAAACGACAGAGAATACAGCGATGAGCTTTGCATTCCAGGTTCTGAGCTGGGTGGTGCTACTTACAATTTACCGCGCAGGTCGTTAACCTGGGCATTCAGGTCGGAAATCTAATCAGGTCCACGTTGGTGGTGGGCGTTCACGGTGATGGCGGAAACGAAAGACAGATTGCTGTTAGAATAGTTGCGGGGGATCTCGTAGCTCGCTTTCGCGTCGCGAAATGGTTGCTTTATTTTTTGTGTTCTTTATTCAGCAAAGGCAGTATACACTATAGGCGCGAACCAGGCGTGTGTTTGACACACAGCCCTGTGTGTGCATGAAACGCGTTGGCGTATGAAAATGGGCTGCTAGAGGTGGTGTGCAGGTGAAGTTCCAGAAGCTCGCTCGGGCACTACGGTCACACACACACACACGCACGCGAGGTGGGTTCATGCACCATGGGGTCAGTCAGTAGATACGGTTCACATACACACACAGCCACACAGACACACACATACATATACATATACACGCACACACACGAATAAACCCAGCCAGGCTGGTCCGGTCCAGAGGCGGTGAGATCTAGCCGCCGCCGCTAGTGGCTCTAGGCGGCGGCAGGTGGGCAGACGGAAGCGGTAGGCTACTGCTGGTTAGTGTAAGAAACTCCGCTAGGTGGCGCCACTGCACACGCCTTACGGCACTAACCGAGCTGACCGAAAGTGTACTTTCTGACAAGCTCTACATGGGTGGGAATGGGAGGGCGCAAAACAGAGCGATTAGGTCTACCGGTAAAGGATCTACAGGACGAGGAGGAGGCACTAGCGATTGGCTGCACAAAGACATCATCTGGGCAGTTGGAGCTACGCGAAGCAGAGGAACGAAAACAGGTACAGTTGGTTGGTTGGTTGGTTGGAGGCGCGGTGGAATGTCTCCGTCGGTGAGGAGGCCGTAAAAGTGTGTGTGGAAGGATGTGTGTGTGTGTGTGGGTGTGTATGCGTTCGTGTGTGGTTTTTTTTGGCAAATTTATTGGGGTCCTTCCGTGTGGCGTCCAAATGAGGGCCAATCAGTAGGCCTTATCCGGTGAAAGCCATATCTTTTTTTTTCATGAGACAATTGTGTTAGCCAATGTGGTAAAAAAAACATAAAAATACAAAAAAATCTTCTGTGTATTCTATCGCTGTGCTCCTGCACGCGGCTTTCCTGTGCCCCATACTACGCTGAGGGGATGTGTGTCCGCGTTTCATTTCGTTTACGTTTACGAGTTCCGTTCCTGACAAACCTGGGGATCACGATCACGCACGGACTATTGTCGCAAGGCGAGCGATTGATCGGACACAGCACAATCGGACCTAATAACCATTAGATAGTAAAGGTACGGTGCGGCTGGGGCCCCTGGCTGAAGGGTAGCCGGCTGCGTATTCTATACGATCTCCAGGTTGTTCCCGCTCAGAGTCTCTCTTTGTTCATCACGTATGGGCGAACGTACTGCACAGTATGGCATCATAGCGAGATCATAGCCTAGCCTGTCAGCCTCACATCACATCTACGGTCAACCGTCATGCGAACCATTTGTTACTACAACAGTTGATAGTAGAACGAATAAGAACAACAGGGGTACCTCTGGAGAGAAGAGTAGAAGTAGAACAGCGGGAAACACATAGAGGATTAACGCAAACAATTGGTACAGGGGGGAAACGAGTTGACGAAAGGCACAAAAATACACAAAAAGACGACTGAAGAGAGAAAGGGAGAAGAAAAACAAAACAAAACAAATTCAAAGAAAATAAGAGACAGAGAGAGAGAGAGAAATAGAGAGAGAGAGAGAAAAAGAGAGAGAAAAAGAGAGAGAGAGAGAGAAGCTCACAATGTGAGAGAAAGGGTCGAGATAGTAGAAAACAGATACTAAATGGAGAGATAATGGAGCACCCCGTCGTATTTTCCCAGGGCACCAGAATAGTACTGAGGCGCAGATCCAAAGATGTTGGCTTTTTGTTTTGGTTTTTCTTTTTTTCTTTTTGTTATTGTTTTTAGCCTGCCTAAGCAGTGTTTTGATTGTCGCAAGTTGTTTCAAACCGAGTGTCAAATAAGTACGAAACAGTAACGTTTTTAACTGAGACAAAAGAAGAAGAGAAATGTAACTGGCAAAAAACTAAAGAAAAGAACAAGAATAGAACAGAACGGCTAAAAAAACAAGAGAACAAATGTGAACAACAAAAGCAAAATTATAACAAACGAAACCATAACAAAATAATACTAAAAATGTTCATGTTTTCTGGCATCGTACGCCGCAATACTAAACAAGACAACACGCTGCATCAGGGGATAAAAGATAAAAAACAAAACGAAACAAAACAAAATGCTCAATAGGGGGACCGGGAAAGGTGGTGTTAGTTAAAATCGAGACACAACAAAGACGATGAGCAAAGGAAGTAACAAATAAAAAAAGAAAACTAGCAACTAGCAACACAAACAGTAACAAAACGTAATCTATCTTCTTAGAGTGGTGGCCAAAGTTGTTGGTGGTCACAATGACAGTTTGTGACCAACATGAAACTGAAATCAACGAAACACCGACAACGATAAGAAAACAGCCTAGCTAAAACAAATGAGCTCAACAAACAAGCGCTCCGCTATTAGAACGAGCCGCACAAACGACATACAGCCAACAAGTGGTAAAAGTTGTACACTCAACACAAGTGCAAGAAGGGGTTCATTTAGTGTCGCTTCGAGCCTAACATCGAAGCCGCGCGCTACGGTTCTCTAAAACCGGGGAATCTAAAATGGGGGAATAGGGATATCCTTGACTACGACGCGCGAAAGAGGAAGTTGAAGGGGTGGGGTGGAAGAGCAGCTAGCTGCTTATCCCAGCAGAGCAAGCAGGGTCTGCTGAAGACGCAGCGACAACACCGTCTCGGATCGGATCGGAGCAATCGGACTTGACAAGTGGTGTAACAGTAAGAGAGAAAAAACAACAGATAGAGGGCGAGAGACAGAGAGAGAGAGAGAAAGAGAGAGAAGTGGATGGTCGTTGTTAGAACGGGGAGTAGTGGAACGGGAAGTGTTAAACATAGATCAGCCATAAAACAAAAGAAAAATAAAACAAAACAGACAAACAACTAAGTCAAACAGAGATGCGGGCAACACTGCGGACCTCACTGCGGTGTTAGCTTGCTGGCTAAAGCCCCCCGCCCCATCCGCACTAACACTCAACACGTTCCGGGGTTGCTACGGTTGCTATCTGTGCCATACTGTCGTACTTTTGAACTCTTGCTTTCAGCATCGAAAGCCTAAACCTAGGTGTCTACGCGCCACGAGCTTCGGCTAGGAGAAACTTGGTTGAAACTTTTGGCATCTCAACTGCTCGTCCCGGAAATGGTGGCCTTCTTAGGTGGCCAAGAGACTGTGTCTGACGTCCGATTCACCCGATCGATGTGTATGTATGTGTAGCTAACGGGATTTGTATTCGTATGCTCGTCAGTTCGTAGGTCAAGTATTCGAGTATGTTGATTGTGGGGAGTTCTGGGTTTTCGTCTCAAATCTTCAAGCTCACCGCGCTGTGAGAGGCATAGTGGCCGTAAATACAAGCAGGCCTCAGTGCAGGCCCCACAGTCTTTACCAATAACCACCACACGCACACCTGTATGCACGCACGGCAGACCACGAGCATCGGGATCTGGGGATGTCTTGGGGATAGGGATAGTGTGAAGCTCCCTCCCTTTCTCAAATGTTCAAGATTACTAATCAAAACAAAAAAAAAACACGATAAGAAAGAGTAGATAATAATAGAATAGAGATAGAGATAGAGAGAGAGAGAGATGGAGTGAAATAATACGAGTTAAGCCAAACAAGTAAATGAAGGGGACGGGAAAGAGAAAAAGAGATATAGAGGATAAAAAGAAACACGTAAAACTATGTAAACCTGTTTAGAAAACGGACTATGTTCAGAGCAAGCAAGGAGAGTAACGAAAAGCCAGCATGCTACACATCTACCACATATGTTACAAGGGTTCTACATCCTACGCGGTGAATGAGGTAAGTGGCGGGCCGCTGGTGGTGTGCAAAGTACTACCAGTGCACGATTCAGACCACGGCACGGACCTGGGCCGCGTGTGTGATAATAAAACTAAAATCACGTTCTGATTGTAGCACCAGAGGCACCAGAATAGTACAAAAACGAATGATATGTGTTAAGCACAATTGCGAAGTTTCGAAGAAGAAAAACAAACCAGGTGAAGCAAACCGTTATAGGAAGGAGTGAGCAAACATTACACCAAAAGTAAAAAAAAGCACAAACATCGTACGGGGGAATTGAATGATAATGAGCGTTCATGAAAAGAAAAATAAAACAAAATAGAAACAACAATCCGGACAGGAATCCGCAAATCCTGAGTGAACTAAAATTCGGTTACATTAGTGTGTATGTGTCCGTGTGTATGCATTACTACGTAATCATTTGACATCGATTAGAACGACAATGTTTGGTATGGTACAGAAAATGGAACGAACATCAAAGTACAAAAAACCAAAAACGGGGTTGTGCTTTCGCATGAAAAATAGTCCAGCTTCGGTACCAGCTTCGCAAGCGGTACTTAACCGCCCTCCCCCCACCCACGGTACGCAAGGACTCTCTCGGCATAGATGAGAATGATGGTATTCTCCGGTGTGCTCTGGCTAGCACTTCCACCACGTGCCAAGCTCAAATCGAGTGTGTGTTGGGCCAAGCCATGGCGCCCTTTCCAGCTTGTGGAAGAAAACAAATGCTAGATGAAAACCCAAACGAATATATATGCAAACAAGCCATCTCTAAGCGAATGGACGAACAACAACGAATTGTCAAAAATGATTAAGAAACAAAGAAAAACAACTAAACGAACTAAATGAATGTAGTAAAACCAACGACTACTGTTTGGGTGCCTGCGAATCGGTAATGAATAAATCAAAACTCTGCAAACTCTGCCTAATGAACCAGGTGAAACAGAATAGAATGGACGACGGGAAGTTGGGCGCGTGGAACGTAGGAACGTATTATGATGATGATATCAGGGTGGGGGGGTGGGTGGTGGTGCGGGAGGAGCTCGAATGGTACATTCCAGGTGTGATGGGATGAACGTAGAAACCCAAAAAAATAGAGAGTTTTCCGTTTTAATTAGGTGAAATGAACTTGGGAGCTCACCGGTGCTAGGTTTAAGTACGATCAAACAGATATCAAGTTAAAACTCATAAATAAAACCAGAGTAAACAAGAGTAAATGAGTACTGTAACAATGCTAAGGTAAACGTAACGTAACGCGTCAAGTTCCAAACCGAAAATTACAGATAACAACATAATCAAAACATCCCGTTACGATGTGCGCAATTGATTGATGATCAAATCCTTAGTTGGGAGCTTAAGTTTTGTGATGGACATGGGTCGGAGGAGGATAAAGATAAACAAAACAAAAGAAATAAAAAACGATAGCAAAAGTGAAGAAAAAGTCAATGTAAAACTTAAAGTAAACGTAAGTACAAAACAGAAAAAAAAACCATGGAAGTAAAACAAAAATACGGGGAGTGTGAAGTGACACGAAGTGGATACGGGCACTGATTTTGGTTTGGTTTTAATGGTGTTTGATGGCTTGTTCTGAACACGGTATTTTTTTTTCAAAATTCATTCAAATGGCAGTACCTCCCAATCTCTTTTCCGGACCTCATATTCCAAATCCCATTTCTGGCCTTCACACGTGTACATACGGTTGTAATATTCTTTAACAATGTCTTTCAACTGGTCTGCAAATGGGAAAAGCGAGTATTGTACACTGTGAGTCACGTGAAAGCACAACAGTTCGAATAAACGACAATTAGAGAGAAATGGAAGGAAACAATAAAAAATACAATGAGCGCTGCGCTACATGAGGGTAACGAACTACAAATGAGGCGACTGGGGGAACGAGTGGGCTCTTATGACGGTAGGGTACCAACAGAATGGGGTCTTAAACGGTACGCGATGGGCTGACGTGATTTGGCAAACGGCCATACTGGCCAACTGTTCGGATCTACGATGGTACTACCACCGCAGCGTCAGCGTCAGTACATTGACAGGTCCAATCGAGAGCAGAAGTACAAGAAGAAGAAGAAGAAGTAGCGAATGGAGATGGAGCGAAAAGGTGTGCACGAGTGAGAGGTGGAGAGAGGCGGCCATCGAAAAGTGTGAGATAAACGCATCCCATCCGTAGTTCACTGGCCGGAGAAGAAACGATAGAAAGTGAAGAAGAAAAAGTACATTGGAAAGTAAAACTAAAACCAAAAATAACACGAATAACAACATAAATCAAACAAAACAAGTAAGCCGTGGCTGAGCTTGACAGACAGAGAAGACACAAAAAGTTGTACCTGATAACAAGACGTACTCTAAATCAAATGTGAATCACACGGATAAAGAATGGGTGAAAAGTTGGAGGAAAAATGGAAAAAGAAAGAGAGGAAGGAGGTAGAGAAATATTACGAAGAACCAGAGAGAAGCAGATGACGACACCTCGATGACCACCACCGAACGAAGACGACGACAAACCAATTGCAATCTCAAGAAAGCGCTGTACAAAAAACAAACACATTGCAGCAAACAAATGTTTCCGCATTTGTTTCATTGCTCAAAACCCCAAAACGAAACCTATCGGTGTTCCTACTACATTCGAAGGTGTAAAAACTGCATCCTGCTGCTGCATGTTCTTACTGTTACGCAACGCATCGTGTGTCGTGGGAAATTCGAAAAAAAAAGTTCATACTAAACTATATTTTCTAAACTTTCCGACGGCATTTTTTGTATTTTTTGTTTTTTTTTTTCATTGGCAAATAAAGAGCTTTTTCCATTGGGCTGTTGGGTATGTATTCTGCGCGTGTGTGTGTCTGTGTGTGTGTGTGGAGGGAAGAAGGGTATTCGGTGTAAGGCTAAGATTCCATGCCTGTTGTGATGTATCAGACCAGACCAGATCAGTGAAATCGCAGTCGGAGGGGTTTTGTTGTTGTTTTTTGTTGTCTTTTCGGGTCTTTGGGGTTGGTTGGTCAAAACATTCACATTTGTGAACTGTTTTGAGTTGAGTTTCGCTAACGTGGAGTGGAGTATAGCATTAGCAAAACGCGAAACGTGTCTAATATTGCACAACACAACGGTAAGTAGCTGCCAATATGTGTTGTTTCTTTTGTAATTAACATGTTCATGTATAAATCCTGACCGTTTTCGTGTGTGTGTGTGTGTATGTGTGTGTGAGTGATGCAGTGGAGTGATGTGAGAGAAAGAGTGTGGGAGAGAAAGAGAGAGAGAGAAAGGCCAGGCATTGATTTGTGTGGGAAACGAAACGAAATTAAAAGAACAGGCCAGTGGATGCTACGTATTGATTGGTGTTTTGTTCTTTTTTTTGGCACACAAAAGAGTTGGCCACTCGCAGAGAAAAGGATATTAAACAAAAATTGCAAGGTTTTGCAAAATTAATGAAAATGAACACGTTATAGTTCTAATGAAGAAAAAGTACATAATAGTATGTATATATAAGTAGATATGTATAGCAAAAAAAGAAACATTCAACCATAGTGATAAGAAAGCGACAGCGCAAATGCTTTACCTCAAACTGTTTCAATTTTTCCATTCTTTCTAAATCAAATTTGTCACCTTCCAAACCAAATACCCTTTTCCAATATTCCTTACATATTGTCTGTAGCTCAGCTGGTAGAGAAAGAGAGAGAAAGAGAGAGGTAGAGGTAGAGAGAGAGAGAGAGAGTTGGGCAAGAAGGCTAAGCATTATTGTTCTTCAGTTCCTTTAGTGTTTTCATTGCCGTCGAAGCAGTAATCGAATGTCGCCAGGCAATCGTTGCCGCGAGGATGTGGTGGATGATCGAACGGACGAACGGATGCGACCGTCGAAACCGACCGTTCCTTGGGTGCGTATGTGTCTGTGTGTGTGTGTGTGTGTGTGTGTGTGTGTGCATGTGTTTTGTTAGCTCCAGTTGATGCCGCACTTCAAGAACCGCACAAAAGAGGAAATGGAACGCTGAATGGCAGACCTGTCAAACCCTACACGTCAGTAACTGAATGGTTTTTCGTACAGGAAGGTCGGTGTCCGTGGAGTGAAGGGACGTAGAGGGACGGTGCGAGATGCGTCACTGGCAGCATCGTTAATTGTCGGGCAGCCTCGAGGCAGCGGTAGGTGTCAAAGGCGCAAAAACACGGCGGCAACGGCGACTGCTACTGCGCTGCAATGGCGGCGGTGACGGCGGCGCTTGGCATTGGGGCTTGGAATCGCGCGCAAATGGCAGCTGGCTGGCGGGCGCAGCATATCCTATCCTTTTGCTACGAGGTGTTTCGGTCATGTCAGTCACAGGTCAGGCTTGGACAGGCTTTGGTGAGCGCGCAGAGAGCAGAGTAGAGCGCACTAGTCGAGGCGAACGAAGGTCTTAAGGATCTGGCCGGGACACCAGGCCTTGCTATACGGGCGCAGGGCACACAGCGCGAACACGGGCTATGCAGGTAGTTGCAGATGCGCAGCGCGTTTGCCCCCGCCCCCCAAGGCAGGTGTACGAACCGAGCCAAACGAAACACGATAGCACGATGGAGAAAAAAAAGGCACCAGGCGAGGCGAGAATACGAAGAAGAAAAGGCAGTAGTAGTGGCAGTAGTACTAGTAGTAGAAAGTAAAAACGCAATCGAGATGGTGTGTTGCTTGCCTCCAAGTCCTTCCTAGCCACCTCATACTCATAATCAATTTTCTCGCCCTCCAGGGTACAAATTCGTTTGTGGTACTCTTTGCATATGTGCTTCAGACTGGCTACAAAGGAAACAACAAGCAGAGGTAACACACAACACAGGATCAGTAGTGACATATGACTGAATGGCTCGGCCCTGTCCAGCCGGCAGTCCAGCCGTCGATAACGGCCCCCAAGTCCTCAACGGCGCCAGGCTCGCAAAACCCAAACCCCCTACCCGCCCCCGAAGATGGTCGCACTGGCAGGGACTTAAGGACTCTGTGGGCGGGGGTTGGGCGTGTTGGGATCACATCAAAAACGGGCAGTTTAGTCACAGAACAATTACCACATTACAACAAATGGCCACCGAGAGAGAGAAAGAGCGAGAGAGAATACGCAACCGATAACGTAACATTCGATAGCTGCTAGTCACAGAACAACAAACGGGAAACATGTATGGGTGAGTGTGTGTGTGTGTGTGTATATGTATGTATATAATCGCAGCAAAACACACGATAAACACGATACCGGATAAAGAAAGAATGGCAAAAGAAAGAGAGAGTACACAAGAGAAAGAGAGATAGAGAGAGAGAGAGATAGGGGGAAAGAGTAGTTAACACAATGAAGTGCACGACAACGATGGTTCAGGGTTGTTCTTTTGTTCTGTTCACAGTTCACTGAACTGAAGCGGACAGTAGATGTCCAGGCAAAGAAAGGAACAAGGCATGTGCGGTAGAGGAAAAGAGAGAAATAAAAAGAACGAGAGAGAGAGAGAGAAAAAAAGAACGATCTTGGAGTTCGAATTGGACACACCTTAATCAGGGTGTAGAACCAATGTACGATTCCCCAAGCATCAGCAAGAGTAATAATCCATCGATTAAGGATAAGCAAAACAGAGTACCTGGACGGAACGTGACGGTTCCGTAAAACAGAAAGTAAAACAAATTATAATCCATAAAAAGCAAAAAAGAAAAAAAAACTAGAGGGTTTTGCTACTGCTAAGATCGAGGTTTATAAAGGAGACGCAGGCAAAGATGAAATGAAGCCGAACGAAAAAGAATAGTAGACGAACGAAACGAGGCAGAGAAATAGGCAAAATTGAAATGATCATCAACAGCAAAACAGGTCCACAATACCGAGAGCACGCAAAACAACGAAAAGTAACGGAAAACGTGAAAAACTGGTAACAGAAGGAGAGTTCGCAGAGCATAGAAGATTGAGAGAGAGAGAAAGAGAGAGAGAGAGAGAGAGAGCGCGAGAAACAGAGAGAAGCAAAGGGGCAGCAAAAGGGCGCCTCACGAAGGTGGAACCGCTCGGTTGAACCTAAAGTGTACGTGGCACCTGAATAGGTAGCGTTGATAGTGTAGCGTGTATGTACCTCCATGTCCTTCCTTTTCACAACATACTCAAGATCGTACTTTTCCACCTCCAGGTTATTAATGCGCTGATGGTAGTCGCGGACGACTTTTCTCGCTTGTTCTGCGTGCGCAGATACGGGGAACGGGTGTCGGTGGTTGCACAAAATGGCCGGGTGTTCGTGTGGGCAACATACGGGGCAGATATTTGGTGGGGGGAGGAAGAAAATATAGTTTGGTTTGTTTGTAGTGTACGTAGCTAACGAGAGGCATCGGGACATAGTTAATGCAATATATAATATGTAAAGTGTATATGAAATAGTTTGGTAGAAATAAAAATTAAATCATCTCCATTATCCAATTCGGTTTTCCATTATTGTTTTTTTTTTCTCCAAGTAGATGGGGATTAGAATTCCAAGACTGGCTGGACGAAAACTGCCGAATAAAACCTGCAAGGGTACACTAAAAGCTAACCAAATACTTTTCCGAAGAAATAGTCCGAACAGTCCGCAGTCCAAATCAATCGCAATGCGCGAAAACAAGTAAGCTGAGAAGTAGAAAACGGGAAACGAAAGTCCCAGTGAAAGGCCAAGGTCATCCCGCGTCGGACAGTCAGTGAACACAGCACGCTGAATTGAATAGGAAGGCTCTCTCGGGAAGCGCACTTCAGACCAGAAACCCTACGCCATGAAAGGGTTGAGCCCGAAATCAAAGACGGAACGGGAAATGATCGGTGCAACGGTGAACGGAACGTCTGCTAGAGCGTGCGGAACCCGCGGCTAGATCTGAGGGGTTAGGGATGGCTATCGGTGGCAGGCTATGGCAGGTGTGAGTGACGAGTTACGCGCAGACCTTGCTGCCGCAGACCGGTACGACCACGTGCCACGACGGAGAGTGAGCATGATGCTGGACTATCGAAATTATACGGGAAGGAAGTGAATATGACGGGGAAAGGATACAGAGAGTGAGGGATAGAAAATAGAGAAAGAGAAACAAAATACGGGAAGAAAATGCGTATGAACCGATTGAAACGGGAACGGACAAGATCAGGATGTGAGGAAATACAGGGCGAACCAGCTCGAGAATATGATTTACCAAACCCGGTTGACAATCGGTTTACGAAGATGACGAGAGATAGAGAGAGAGAGAGAGAGAGAAATAGAATAGATGATTCGGACATCCTCGGCTCGAATATGTGGGACGAACACCGATCGACCGACCGACCGGGACCGCTGCCGGGTCCGGAAATAGGTCGATAGGGTGATAGAAAGAAGGGCCGGTGAAGGGACGACAAAGAAAGGCACGCGGACACACAGACACACGGAAGCGCAAGTTTGTGTTACCTTCGTTGGCGTCCTCCAGGTTCTTTGCCTTGCCGCAGCGCTCCTCGATGATGCGCCGACGTTCGGCCGCCTTGCGTTCCTGTTCCTTCTTGAGTTCCTCAGCGGCTTTCTTACGCAGCAGTAACTAAAGGGGGAGCGAGGGGGGGATCATCAGCCGTGAGGCAGGCGCACTCCCAACCCCCCCAGGTCACTTACCCGGAGCTTCTTCTTGCGCTCTGGAGTCATGAAGCCCTTCTTGGCCTTCTTGGCCTTCGAGGCTTCCTCCATGCGCTTGCGCACCTCGGCGCGCTTGCGCTCGATCTCGGCCTGCTTCGCCTTCTTTGCCTCATCATCAGCCATGGCTATGTGGTGGTTGGTGGTTGGTACCTGTACGATTGGCCGCCCGGCGGTCGATGAGCCCAGAAATGAGATCGGGATCGCGGGTGGGAAAGAGGCGAGATATTAGAGAACCAGTGCCAGTGATGGCGATCGTTGGCGGTCTGGTCGTCTGGTGCTGCTGTTGCTACTGGTTCGGGGGGAACGGGGGCTCGGAGCACTTTGCTAACTCGGATTGGGCACCGACCGGTGAGTCAGTCCTTTTTTTTTGGGTCAACAAAATCGCGCCAGTGAGCGCCGATCTTCAGCGCCGCTATTTCAGACCTCCGCGCGCCGCATTCTGGTGAAATTTCTATTTTTAGCACGCCGCGTGCGTGCGTGTGCAACCTGTGCAACCACCGTTGCCACTCGAAAAACACGTCCTGGTTGGTGTTGGTAAGGTTGGTAACCCGACACGCACGCACGACCCGACAGCGACCCGAGTGCGCATGCGGAAGCCCCCTCACAACCCTAATAAGGCAGCCGGCCGCCTTAAGGTGCCGCCGACGGCTATTAATACATTTTCCGAGTCGAGTCGAGTCCGTCGGCAGTCGGACGGACACAGGGCACTAAAAACAGGAAAAAACGAGAGATTTTCCGCCGACCCATGCGCCGACGCATGGGTCGGTCACGCACACGCACACACACGCACGCATGTGGTTCGCGAGAGGGCAAGAAAGACCGCGATCGTCCTGGCCGCATTACGTCACCCGTCAGGCTCTCCAGCCAGCCCGGAGATCATACGGGCGGGGCGGACAGAGGTATAGAGTGACAAGGAATAAGAGGAGCGACTGCTCAGCTTCAGATCCATGCCGTATTATGTAACCAGGCCAGGCACCACACTGCGGGACTTTGGGGTGACAAAACGCAGGATGATAGAAGAGTTGGGCTCGGGTTGAGCAGTGCCCCTGAGAGTGCCTGATGCCCCGGTATCGACCCAACCTCAATTCTTGCACTGTGCCTCTGCGCATCTAGAAGTCGGACAGGAGCAGTTGAACGGTGAAGCCTCCCAGCCAGTAGCAACAGCAGCAGCAGCAGTCATTTGATTGAAGTGAAGTTTCCGGTTTTTAGATGTTCTGGGTCTGCCGCCTGCCTGCCTGCCGGCCCCACACTTACGGGCCCCACACTCACCTCGGCTACGACGACGGGGAAACGATCTGGAACGATCCGAACACAGAAACGGTCTGGTCACTACTGATCGGTGTTGGCGGTGTGCGCGCTCTGTCCGCGAGACTCGGCCGTTGGGGAACTCGGAAAGAATACTGCTCGATCCGAGGCGACGTTGCTGACTGGCCGCCCCGGCCCGGGTAGCGCTCGGGCCGCCTCGCTCGGTGCGCATCCTGCGCGCACGAGCCTGCGCACCTGCGGGGGACGGTGACGTCGGCGCCATGTCGGTTGACCGCAGCGCGCATGCGCCACCGGGGGCGACCAGGAGGGTAAAGTTGCGAAACCTGGCGCACGGACCGAAGAAGCGAGGAAGAATCCGCGCGATCCCGATATATAGTTGGATTTGGAGCACGCGCATGATGCACGCGCGCCGTTGAGCCGTTGGTCCAAATTTTCCACGCTGGATAGTAAATGTGAACATATAAGGCTGTCCAAAAAGTCATGGGCGTTTTTTGCGTGAATTTCAAAGCTTTATTTAATATAAGTACTTTCATTTGTCCGATTTACGTCAAATATGGACCATTTTGTGGAAGATTTGTTGCCTCTTTTAAAATACCTTCATAATGACTCTTTTGTAGAAGACTTAGTAGTTATTGACTAAAAACTCGAGAAATCCATTTTCACAATTATCTTTTGATCTCATTTTTTCATCACTCACGAAATTTTGTAGTGCACGAAAAAGGTGTCAGTTACTTGGTGTAAGGTCCGGACCATATGCGGTCCGGATGCATTAAAACTTCCCAACCAATCTCCCGGACTTTCTGGCGAGTCTCTAAAAACGTGTGTGATATTTCGTTGTCCTGATGAAATACAAGTTTTTTTTCTGTTGGCCGATTTTGGTCGTTTCTGCTAGCTTCGAACGGTGCAGTTCTTGCTAGAAGAGATTTACTGAATTTAGTGTTTGGCTACACGGAAGCAACTCATAATAAACGATTCTTTTCAAGTCCCACCATATACTCATTAGAACCTTTCTAGCGGTGAGTCCTGGTTTGAACACTGGGTAAGGTGCTTCAGCACGCTTAGACCACGATCATTTTCAGACAGGATTGTCGTATGTATCCCATTTATCTTTCCCAGTACCCATCCACTTAAGAAATGGGTCGATTTCGTTCCGTTTGGCCAAAACTTGGCAGATGGAAATTCGATCCATCATTTTATTGGTTTTAATTGATGTGGCACCAAAACATCGAGATTCTTCGTGAATCCAGCTTTGCGCAAATGGCTTAAAACTGTCTGATGGTTTATCTTTAGGTCCTGGTCGATGCTCTGATTAGAGGGTGGCAACGTGAAAGTGATACACTCATACGAGTGCTCATCGTTTTAATTTTTACAGCTATAGGTCCGATCTTCTATACAGCTATAGGTCCGATCTATAGCCGACAGGGTTGCCAGATCTCGGATGCTCCTGAAGACGCACGCTGCTCACGAGATAATTTTTTCGGACGAACATTTTTTACTTCAAAGGCAACTTTGAACAAACAAAATGATCGTGCCTATGGCGGAAGTCTTCGTGATATACGAAGCGATAAAAAATGGGTCGTGAGGTACCATAATCCATCAGCTGTGATTGTTTGGCGAGTAATATCAGCAAAAAGGAAACTACCACTGTTATTCATCGATCGGGGCGTGAAAATCAACAAGGAATACTACTTGCAAAACGTTATCAGAAGCCATTTGCTTCCTTGTACCAAGGAACTTTTAGGAGATAATCATTTTTGCTTTCAACAGTATTCAGCACCTGCGCATAAAGCATTGGTTGATCAGAAATGGTGTTAGCAAAATTTGCTATGTTTTATCAGTTCCTATGAACGGCCCCCATCGTCTCCAGAATTGAACCCCCTCGTATTCAGTATTTGAGGATACATGCTAGAAGAGTTAGACGACGTAAAGCATATGAGTTTGGACACTTTAAAAATCGTTTTGTCAAAATTTGGGATGCCGAAATGTCGAACGAAGTCGTGCGTGCGGCGTGTGATGTTTTCGAAAAGCGACTTCAGGCCGTAATCAAACACAAAGGCGTGAGATTTCAATTGAACTAAATACATTGTAAGTTTACTACTGTAACATGTTATTAAAACTGCAAGAAGAGAGAAAGATTTTTTTGTGATTTTTATGACATAATTTAAGTGTATCACTTTCACGTTGCCACCCTGTACTAACATGCCGATCAACTTTGATTATTTCTGTGATTTTATCGACATTTTCGACGACGGGTCTGCCTGTTCGAGGTGCACCTTTACCATAAAAAATAACTGAAACGGGTCAACGAAACCAAAACTTTACGTAGAGTTAGAGTATCGGGACCATAAACAACATGCAAAATTTCAGCGGCCTAGCTTAAACTTTCGACATGCTCAAAGAAAAATTGTAAAATGTACCGAATTTTCCGCTTTGTTCACTTCCATTGTTAACACCCTGTAACTTACAAACGAATGGAACAAGCAATGAAAGCATTTTTTGCAGTGTGAAGTGCCGGAACTTTGAAAACGAACGATAATCTTTAAACTGTAAGATCGATCCTTCACAAACGATATCGATCGTAAAATAATAGATTACTTTTTCCCCAACCTTATGCTTATTTGCTCGGAGCGAGAGAGAGAGAGAAAGAGAGTATCCACCCACCTAAGATCACCCGACACGATCACCACCGGCTTCAAGGGAACAGGGTGACGCCCGGGGAACCGGCGGACCACCGCCCACACGCGGGTGGTGGTCGCGCATAGTCATAGCCGGTGTGTTCGAACTTCTAACTTCGGTCTATTTTTGGGCTCTGTGCGCTCGTCTAGTTGGGTCTCGCTCGCGGTGTGCTGTTGTCACAACAACAATAGACCCCGCAACTGGACCGGACCAACCAAACACACACACACGCAGGAGGGTGGTGCGACCCCCCTCATCAAAACTAGGTGGCGTATCTTGGCGACGCATGGCGACCGATGGATAAAATTAGCCCGCGCACACACACACACACACACGCGCTTGCGCATCGAGGTTGCGGTCGAGTATCATCAACAAACGGTCCTTCAACCGAACGAACCGAACATCATAAAAATGGTCCGGTTCGAATCAAGCGGGAAGTTTCGATGGGGTGCGATACGTCACCCCCCTTTAGAAGGCCCCCGTTTTGTGGCACGTCCTAGCTCCTAGCTCGCTTTGCGCCCGATGGAGGCGCCTGGTGCACGATGTCGATGGAGGCGCCTGGTTCCTGGTGCCAATGGAGGCGCCTGGTCTCTTTCGAGGTGGCCGTGAATCAACCCGCACGCTTGCAAAGGAGCACTGGTGCGCGGTGCTTGCGGTGCAAACATACGTGGGCACCGTGTGGGCTGGACCGCACTGCTTCCCTGGACCCGGTGGTTGCCTAAGAGTGCGCTTCGTGCGATTCGAAGGTATCGTTACTGGGTCAGCCTGGGCTCCTGGAACGAACCCCCCTGCGCCACCCCCCCACCTGATTAATTTAAAATTTTGAGGCTGCTAGATGCACAGCGAGGCCAAACACCTCTATGACGTCATTCATTCTGATGCATACCCTTGTGTTCGGGTTGAGGCAGCCGAAGACCGACCGACCGACCGCTCGTTCCCCAGGGCTACCGGGGCTACCCGAGTAGTCCCCTCGCTTGCCGTGCACCCCCACCGGGGGGTGTGCGCTCTCTGCCGCATCGTCCACAGGACTCACCAGGGCTGGTGACGCACGGCTAGCCAAAACACACGACCCAAGGGGGAAGTCAGGGTGCTGCAGCAAGCAGCAGGGGTGGTAGCGCGGTTGGCACAGACGGCGACGGCTTCAGCCAGCACAGCCCAGCCCCTGCTGGACGAGCCTTCGAACGCCGCGCACGTGCGTCACTCTTCCGGGCGCAGTGAGCTTCGGACGACGTGTCGAAAACGGAGCGGGAAGGATCTCGGCGGGGTGTGAGAGTTCTCCTCCGCGCGGCGACCGACGGCGGTTCATGCTCTCGGCTCGGCGGCGGCGGCGGCGGTGGAGGCGGTGGGGCTTTATTCATAAAACCCGAGAGCCTCGTCCGCTGATGAATGAATCCAAGGGAGACGCGCGCGCACACACGAACAATCGGGCCGGTGAATGAACCGCGCCGGTGTGTGTGTGTGTGTGTGTCAGTGTGCCAGTGTGCCAGTGTGCCACTGGCTCCACTCCCGAGCGCCTCCGAGCGGTCCGCGATGTCTATGTGTGTGTTGGTGCGTGCGTGCGTGCGTGCGTCTGGGTCTGTTGATTGGTGGGCTTTTTTTAGAACACACCTCGATGCGCCAGCAGGAAGAAAGGAAGGTCGTCCTTGGGTGAAGGCAGTGAGCAGCACGCTAGGGACTCCCGGACAGGATTTAACTAATGCGAGTCCCGCTCGGTGTTGTTTCGATCGCACGCGCCTTTACTTGTCGGGTGGAGGCGGCTATGGAAGGGGCGGGAGGTGGGAAGGGGGAAGGGGGAGGGCCGCGGTGGTGTGGGAGGGTGGTTGCTGTGGGTTGCTGCCCTGAGGTGTGAGGTTCTATTTTTCCGGCCTCGTCCTTGCGGTTCGCGTCTTGTTTTCGCTGCCCGAGCTGTGCGTGTGTGTGTGTCATTTTTTGCAATGGCCACCCTTTTCCGCTTTCTCGCACTGCCTGGCAAATCGTTTGCTTTGCTTTGTTGTGTTCCGTTACATTTTATGTTGCGACCATTGTTTGCTGTTTCTGATCCTTGTTCTAGTACTTTCGCCAATCGTTCTGTGTTTTTTTTAGTGTCCACCATCCGTTTTCGGGTGTTTGGCAGTATCCTTTCGGTGCTGACTACGGAAGACAAAATATTGGTGGCATGGGTCCGGAGGACGAGACAGGAGTCTGATCCACGAACGTCATCACGCTCGATTCCGGTCCGCCCGTCCGTCCGTGACCCTGCTGCTGCTCTGGGCGTCCTCCAGGGCTAGCAAGGCCGTTGACCTGGTTTCGTCCTGCGTGTGGCAAACAGGTGCGTCCTCCCGGTCCAGGTCCAGGTGGTTGGATGTTTAATTTTAAACACGGAACCAACAACGGTTCAGCAGGATCGAAACTCGGGTCGGGTCGGGGTGGGTCAGGTCGGGGTGTGTCGAGGCCGAGACCGAGGCCGAGGACGAACGTAAGCGAACCGACCGGAGCATGTACGTACATACGTATATAGTCGTGGTTCGTCCTGTTTTTGTGTGGTTTGACCTGCCCCGAGCCCCTGAGTCCCGGGTCCGAGTTGCTGCCGCAACCGTTGACGTCATCGGCCTCAGCGACTGCCACAACTGTAAGCTACTTATGGCTGCACACACGCACACACACACACATACACACTGAGAGGAATCGTCCTGTCTCCACGGATATGCGAATTCGCCCCAAAATGATGGCAGAACGCTGCTGATGCTTCATTCTTGCCAAACTATGGGTAAGAGGGAGGGTAGGGGAGGGGCCTACCAACCACCATGCCGCCTTCTACACTTACTGAACCCTTATTTTCCTGTCTCCCTGTCCCTGAATTTCTGTTTCTCTTTCTCTCTGGCCCTCGCTTTGAATTGGATTTGGACACTTTGGACCCCGACCCCGACAAACACATCTCTCTCTTCCTATCGCGCTTCGTCATCCTTCCCCTCCTTCCCCACCGGTACCACTCCGATGGTAAGCGATATCAAGGATGAACGCCTCGCCGCGTGAGACGACTGCCCGTGAATGAACTCGCGCGTTCACGAGGCTCCAAACTTCCAAACCCTCCCCTTTCACTCGCTCTCTCTCGCTCTCTCTGGCGGGGGGGGGGGGGGGGTTGGGGGGTTGTTTTGGTTGCATTGTTGCCACACACGACGTTGGGCAGACATTGCAGGACGACGGCCGGAGTGCACCGAGTGCGACCGAAGTAGGTCAGTGAAATGCGCTACATTACGGTTCCGATGGGAACCCTGGCCCAAACCAGGGGCCAGGGGAAAGGAGGGAACCGCCATCTGCGTCATCGCTCCATCGCAGCCATGGTGACGTAGCGATCCGCAGGCCGGTTCCGCGATGCCACCGCCGCCTCCGCCTCCAGTTTGCTGATACTTCTTCACAGCGATTCGATTCTGGTCGACTGGTGTGGTTTGGCCCAACTCTTCTCCAACTCTCGGGCAGCACCATACTGCACCATAAGGAGGAAGGTCCTCCACCTTGGTCAGGTGATACCCTTGAGTCCAAGGTTGCCTTCATCTCCAGGATTTTCTCCGGATATACTGAAATCGTCGTCCCGAAAAATGGGGATTACTACGTACTTGGAACGCCGACGAGCCGATTGCTTGTGTCCCGGGCCACCAAGTGGCCAAGGATTTCGTGGCGGGCCCTACGCCCTCTAAGCCTAACGTGTGCGCGCATCTCTCTCTCTCTCTCTCGCTCTCTCTCTCACATTCATATTTAACCACTTGTTGGTGGTTGTTTAGTTTTTGCTCCACTTTTACGCTGGCGAGACAAGTGGCGACATTTGCTCGGCGTTCCGGGGTCTCGATGGTCTAATGCGAGTTGGCCGCCGGGTCATCGACGACGTAGGCGAACGATGATGACAAACGTTCGAATGTAGAATCCGTCCGTATCCTAGCGTCCGATTTTAATCCCCCCTTCGAACCGCCCCCAGGTCGTTCTGGGGGCTTTCCGCTCAAGGGTCAAGTCAATCGGCACCCGGGAGACTGCACCCTGGAAATCCACACTCGACGACGACTGCAGCAGGAGCTGCAGTCGTCGTCGGGGCTTTTGTCAGCGCCCTGCGGCGACACGAACGGGCTGACGTCCACCAGTCTGACGTAATCCCACTCTTCGGGGCACTCCAGTTCGGGGTGCGTGGGGCACAATCCCGTGGCGCAATCCGGCGCACAAAAAATCATTCCATTTAAATCGGGTTACGCGGAGATGAAGGGTCAGCTCGGATTGGAGGCTGAACCACTTAGGCGTGCGAAAGTGAAGGAGGGCGAAGGACCAGGATGGCCATCCGCCGATGACGACGATGACGGCTCCGGGGCCGTATTTTCGTGTTTTCAAATTGAGGGCCACCAGCCATCCTGCCACCAGCCAGCCAGTCAGCGCAACCAGGCAGCTGCGTGAGGCTATTTTCGGAACGCCGCAATTTAATGGCCGTATCAGAAAGGCACTCGGGGGTGGTCAGGGGGCCTGTGGGAGGAGGTGTCGGGTTGGGCGACTAGCGAGACAGGGACGGCTAGCTACGGGCCAGTAACAAAAGTGTGGCTATAATATTCGCATATATTTATATACGAGGGCTGTTCAAAAACTAGTGAGACCTTTGAATTTTCGCGGGCTACGTATGTTTCGATTTTCGATTTAGTTTTGGCGTTAGGTTGCTACTCATGTCATTCACTTATGGTGACAAGTTCGGCCATTTTGAGTAATCGGTCAATTTTTGACAGCTGTTTAGCTTGGACGTGTTTTGGCTCATCGTCAAAAAATGGATGGCAAAGAATCTTTATGAAAGTATGTGTGAAAAAAGAAACTAGGAGCGTGGACGCAATCGAAATGTTGACTGTGGCTTATGGTGAAGCCATTAAGACCAAAAGTAGCGCTTAACGGTTGTTCAAAATTTTTTTCAGAGTGCCGAGAAGATGTGAACATCGAAAAGCCAAGTTTGGTCGAATGTGAACGGTTTTGCTTACAGTTTTCTTCGATTGCCGTGGTAGTGGTGCATCATAAGATGTGGCCAAAGGATAGAACGGTTAAATAGGAATATTTCATACAAGTTATGCGCGATTCACCCGAAGCAATCCGTCACAAACGCCCTCGGATTTGTGGGAAAATCAAAATTGGCTTTTGCGCTCCTGCTAACACATTGTGGTTTCTGCGCGAATTTTTGGCCAAAACAAGACACTAATGATGCCAAAGCTACCGTATTCTCTAGATCTCTAGGCCCCTTTGACTTTTTCTTATCCCGGAAACTTAAGGTTGCCATGAAAGGACGACGCTACAATACGATTTAGGAGATGAAGACGGCATCGTCGATGAGCCAAAACACGTCCAACTAAAACAGCTGTCAAAAATTGACTGATTACTCAAAATGGGCGAACTTTTCACCATAAGTCACTGACATGTGACGCCACCAAAAGAAAACCGAAAATTGGATAAACGTAGTCCCCGGAAATTTCAATATCTTACTACTTTTTGAACAGCCCTCGAATATGTATATATATATTGGTGAAGCGCAGCAGCAAATGTTTGACGGGTAACGGGTGGGTAGGGCGATACGGGCCGCATCCTGGGACAGTGGTCGTGCCACTGAGGCCGGTGATGCCTGAGTTAACCGATATGACGTCACCGAACGGAACGTCGCTCGGGACGGCACGGGCCTGGGTTCAGCTCTACCGTCGCGTCGTCGGTCCATTCCACATTGCAGAGCTCGTCCCGAAGAGATTCATTGGAACTTGTTGTTCCTTGCTGCTGCTGCTGCTGCTGCCAACGCAGCGACACACATGTCTCTGGCACATTGAATTAAATTTACAACATTAAAAACGCAAACGCAGCACCTAGCTGGCGCGCACCGCAGCAGCATGCTACGGCAATGCGCCCCACCAGGCAAGCGGCCGGCTGTGCTACCCGGGTCTTGGTTGTGCCGAACTATTTATAAGTCTATAAGTTCGCACGATCGCACGAGCGTGCCGTGCTGTGATGAGCGCGTCTTTAGGGTTCGCGCAACCAGGCCAGAATGCGCAATGATTAATTCAAATGGCTTTTTGAGGGAACCGGTCCCAACGCATCTCGAAAGCAACCGCAACGATGGGCGTCATTCGAATCGGGGATCGCGATAATATGTTTCGAATCGGGTGTAATATGTTACGACTTGGTACTTTCCTTTCCCGTTCGAAGGCGCGGTTTAATGCGGTCAGTTCTGGGCCACTGCGGAAGGGGATTGGTCCGCAATGGGTCCGGATTGCATGACGGTAGCTGTGTTATGTATCTGTTGTTTCTATTGCTCCTGAGAAACGCCGGGTCCCGGTCCGTGCGTCCATGCGACGAGAATGAAGTTGTGAATTAAACCTCATTAACAACTCATAATATCAGCCTCAAAGAATTGAACCCGAAGTTTACCAAAAAAAGAGTGCCTATGAAACTGCCGGCTAGTATATCGATATTTACGATATTTAAAAGTACACACTTTATACATTTTTCACATCTTCAGACTATTGAGTGGACCTTTACTTCATATTAGATATGTACAGATAGTTCAAAATTGCTGTATGGAAAATAACATCAATCAATGTGCCAACAGATCCAAGACTCTTGGAATTCTTAGAAACTCCTAGTGAAGGGCAATCGATACGAAAGCTTCCAACAAAGAGATGTTGCAGCCCTGCCAAAGGTGTTACTATGAATCCGTGCATAATCATGCGGAAGGTATTAGGACAATGAACTAATTAATGCGGTTTCACATACAATACTCACTAAATTATTTTAATTTTATTTTTTTAATTTGTTTTTATGAAATAAACATGCTCTTGCTGAGAAATCATGTCAAATGTGATTTTGGCTTGCAAGACCAAGAAGAAAAATATCTTATAGGTTCTACATAAATTGAAACAAAGGGACATTGGAAGAAGGAAAACCATTTCCACCCGCAACCAAAGCGAAATATTCACGGTGCAAAGATAATGCTGTGCACATGGTGGGACATGAAAGGTATGGTGCACTATGAGCATTTCAAACCTAACGATATTATGGATGGACGTTTAAAGCAAGTTTTGGCCATAAAACGACCAGAATGGGATAAAGGACATAATAAACTGATTTTTCAACATAACAACGCTCGACCACTAGATTCCAAAACCAGTCAAAACATGTTACGTCAATACTACATGTTCCGTTGCATGAGTAACGATTTGAGGCAGCACAGCGGGGTTCACTTCTTATGAAGGTATTGAAAAATGAATCTCTTATTGAAACGCTGCTAAGGAGGAGAAATTCTGTAGACTCGAACCCGGGAATTACCTGCAAGAGGGAAGAAAGTAGTGGCTACCAATGGACAATGATTTCAAAACATACAATGTTTCGAATCGCGAATTCGGATGTAAGAAGCGGAAAGAATGTTCTCATTATGACGAACTATTCCCGGTTTCAACGTAGTTTGAATTGAATTGTTGCTGTGAGTTTTTCCCTGCCTTTTAAAAATCCTACAGTGCCGCAACCCCGGCATAGTGGCCTCACCACATTCAAGAAACACAACTGCATGGCGACAGTGAATGTGGATCATTCCAACGCTTGTGAACGCTAATATACGTGGTTGGCAAGCATAGAGGCGACCATCTGTTCTGAGGCGGGGAGAAAGCAAAAATTCCTTTCGGATCAGGTCCACTGTAAAGAAAAAAATTAAATGTATCGTCGGTCCGGTCGAAACACTGAACTAGATTGGCTTGGTGGACATCAGGAAGTCAGTCAATTTTTAATCTTCGCAACGACGTTCTCATTAACGTTACCATTTTCAACGAGGGGAGAGAGAGACAATCTCCGCGCCCGTCTGAGCTATTTAGAAATATTAGGAACCCAACAAACAAAATGAATATGTATTTGTAAGCTACCGTGGGTTGACTTCTTTTATGCTTACTCCGACAGATTTGTTACTCATTGGCACAACGGTGAACAATGTTCGGTCCACCCCCGGGGGCACCTCATTGTATTGGAAGTGTCACACTCTGTGCAGCCTACCAAGTGCACCTTGCTCTGTGGTGGTTGCTCTTTTGCGCAGGTATTTGTCGTTAAGTGGTTCCGTAGTGGTGCTGGGGCGGCATCTGTTGCGGCACGGCCACTGCTAGCCGCGTAAACATGTTTCATTTGATAGCTATTTGTACTTACCAACGGCTATGGTATGCCACAATTGGCAACTATTGTCAACAGAAGGACTAGACAGTTTTCCAAATATGTGTTTTTTTCTGAAATATTTTATTTTTGCAATAACTAAAAACAAATTGGTTCGTCAAACTATTGAATGCGCCGGTGTGAAATGGAATTTCCACACGGCATTCCCCGAGGGATGCCATTGAAGCCGCTCAAAGAAAATGCACCAGAGTGGCCATCTTGGGGATCGTATGGTTTCATAATTAGAACCGGCCTTTTAATAGAACCGACTGCCTGTTGCTATGTTTCGGATGCTCAATGTGTGAAATGCTACTTTTCTTTAAGCTAACGTTTTCCTGTCCGCTCCTAAACGGGGTTCGCTCCAAAAGCGTTTGAGGTCAGAATTGAATCTCGTCATTTTTTCCGCTTCTCAACCTACTCGTTGGCATAAAATCTGTAACTGTGCATCGCTGGTACTTGATTTTCATATGTTTGTGGAACGGTGTAAACATTTTCATTCCCTTTCTCCTTTTCACCTGAGCGGTTGCTTTATTTGGTTTGCGTTTCCCTTGTTACCGCATCGTATTAAGCTATTTTTATGTGCACAATCAAAAGTTTACTACAGCTTGCGACCCCTTGGCTCAAGATGGAGTTAAAAAAATTATAAAATGGTTGCTGCAACCATATTCAACTTTGGAGGAACACCAACCAAACCGTCATGAAGTCCTAGTTCGCCTAATTATACGCCCAGCATCTTTTTAAAATGCGTAACAAATTTCGCTCAAAGTCTTGTCGCTTGCTTCGTTGCCGGTAGTTTTGTCCAGAGCTGTCCTTTCGGTTTGTACTATTTTTAAATCTCGACCACGCATCGTGTGTTCCGTTTGCCAGCCAGAGAGAATGCCCCACTAACGATGTTGGGGCCATCCCGTTTCATGGCCGAATCGCGGCCGCGCACTCTTTCTCCCTTATTTCCCTCTCTTTGTAGACATTAATGTGTATGTGCGTGTGTGTGTGCTGTGGTTTCTCTTTCGTTAGGCTACAAGATGTGTGTTTTAAGAAACCACGGTAACGCTCTTAATTTAATTCAGAAACAAGATGTAAATTAAATTTAGGGACTAGACGTTGATGTGTAGAAGAAATGTCGGGTTTACTTTCTATTTAAGACTCATTTTATCATATTTTTCACTCCGATTCTTGTCAAATCAAGCAGTTGCCCAGCCCACTTCTGGGACTTCTGTTTCCGACTTTATTTCGAACAAGGGAGACTAGGGCAACAGACGCCCGCGTCTACCTGAGAATAAAAGACGCCCTGGTGGCCTTCAAGATCCAACGATCGCTTCTAGTTGCCTGCCCTAGGAACAGTCACCATCGTTGTCGATTCCTCGCCAGCAAGCGAAGGTTCAGTGGAAGCCTGCATGGATGGCTGGTGCTCGAATCTCCTGCACTTGGTGGATAGCATCGCTTTGAGCGTGGGCCAGGCACACGTTCACCATGCGTTCCACACAGACTCCATCTGCAACCTCTCGATCGCATGTGGTTTCGGACTGCCTCGAACCTGGGGCATGCGAAAAGGACGTCCGCGGGTGACGTTCAAGGTCTGGGATAAGGTTTGGGGGACGGGGTGACAGCGTTCAAGGTCTAGGATATGGCGGCACGTTCAGCGTCCGTGTGTATGATTCTCGCATTCCCATTTATGAGCAGTTGTCTGCAACACAGGAGCCCAAGGAAAAATACATAATATATTCTATACCAAGCTGTTCAATAATATTTGCGGTTCAATCACAGAGGGCGCTGCTGCTAACGTTATTTTTTGTTATGTTGGTACACTGTTCATATGAACGTATGTGAAGTTTCATTTGGACCTGTCAATTCATTCTTTGTTTACAAGTCATTTAGTAGCGGCGTGTCACAGTTTTTGTTTGCATTGAAAAAATCAAGTACCGTGCAGTGTTTGAATTTTTTTCGGAAGGTTCAAAAGCAAAGGAAATTTATGAATGAATGTTGAAAGTATACAAGGACTCTTCGCCTTCGACTAGTACAGTACAAAGATGGATTGCAGAATTTAATGTGATCGTACAAGCCTTGAAAACGATCCACGTTCGGATCCACGCTCCCAAAAACAGCAGCAACACCTGAAACCGTAGAAACTATACAGGATATCGTATTGGAAAAACGTCGAGTGGCTGAAAGAGATTTAGTAGAAGCCCTAAGCATCTCACTGGGCATTTCAAGCTATAATTTGACTGATGTATTGGGTTTCAGAAAGCTGTGTGCACAGTGGGTGACGCATTCACTAAAGTGGATTCGTGAACCTGGCTCTTCATCTGGCTCTGAAATGAGTTCGTGTCCAGAAATCGCTCGAGAGTTAGAATCCATTTTTTGGGATGTGAAAGCCGTTCCAGTTTCGCGCTTCAGGGATCAGGGAATTCATAAATTGGAATCTCGTTGACTGATGTCCATACTGAATAATAAAGTGTATTTAAA
Source organism: Anopheles cruzii (assembly GCF_943734635.1). NCBI lineage: Eukaryota > Metazoa > Arthropoda > Insecta > Diptera > Culicidae > Anopheles > Anopheles cruzii. Next base: position 1,598,463 of record NC_069143.1, read on the forward strand.
ACGATAAAATTGTGTATTTCTTATCGAAGGTCAAAACTTATTGAACAACACAGTATATTTCTTGTCTTATTTATACAATGATTACATTATTATTACTGTATCATGCTAATGCCAAGAACTTATTATATGGAGCACTTTTTGGGAAGGATTTCCTTGAATAAGTTCTCGCACCAAAAACTGTATCGTAAACAGAATCGTAGCAAAAACTTATAGGAAATAATTGATGCAGTAACAAAAATATAATTATAATAATCATTTTAACTGTGTCGACATCACGGCACACTTGAAACTGATAAATGGAAGGCCTTACTTAATCAGACCCAAGACTCCTGAGAGCCAACCACCTGAGGATCTTCATTTGCTCCTGTTCCGCCTGTTCGGTTATTCCGTTTTCTTCCCTTCGCTGTCGCCACGGCGATCTGCATCTCGCCACACCCTGCATTTATCACAGATCATGCCGCACGGCAACGCAATCGTATGTCGAATCGGACCCTACGAAATGCCATGCAAATTACGAAGGACTGCAGGACAGTGCGAAACCATCAGAAACAACCATTACGGGCTGCCTGACTGGGCTGCCCGTGAACGGTGCAACGGTCGAGGATAAAATTAAAATCACATTCCTAAAGCATCGTTAAATTTGCTCGATTCCGGTGCATTATGACAATGGCACCGGAAGCCCTCAAGCGAAAAAGCACTTCCGAGTGGCCGGCGATCCGAGAGTTCCGCGAGTGTGCGGAGTTTCGCCCAACAATATGTCGCAAAACGCACGACAGGTGCGTCACTCTGCGCGATGCACGAGGACGATGAAGGATACACGGGCAGACCGCTAGCAGCGGGGGGGGGGGGGGGGGGGGAGGAGGCAAAGCAAACGGCAACGGAGCCTGGGGGATGAGACCGACCTACGGCAGGCGTAGGAAATAGAGCTGTGCGGCCGAGCAGTGAACACCAGCCGATCGGTGGATTACGAACGGAACTAAAAATACTTCGATCCGGTTGGATGGCCGACGGCGGATGATGTGGCACAGAAAAGAGCCGAGCCGAGCGGGGCAGGGCTAAAGACATGCCCACGCAGCCCGCTATCCCATTAGGAACGGTTTGGTTCTGCGGCCCAACGCCCAACCAGTAATTCAGTCAACTTTAATTTAGAAATGCTCGCTCCCACACACACCACACACCACTGGTCTTCCCCCGCGTGTGCCGGGTGTCACGGGCCGGGTGGGTGTGCTGGTGCCAAGGTGTGAAGCGATTCTTGTCGATATTTGTCTCCGACGCGCCAGGCGCCAGTGCGATCTATTCCGACCACCACCAGAAGCAGGTCCGGTCCATGACGAGACTCGGCGAGATGGCCGGAACCGTTTTCTGTGGACAACCATCAACTGCCAAATCGAGCTCGAGCTCACGAGCACGAGCTAGCTGTCAAGTTTTGTTTCTTTCAAAGCGATCAGAACGGAGCCAGAGCGGTTTTGTTGAGAGGATCTCTCGGTGGGTTCAGTTGTCCGGTGAAAACTGAACTCGTCTGGCTACCAACACAAGTGCCAAACGGGGAAGTCACGAGTAGTTTGAGAAAGAAAATAACCTGACACAGCACGAGGAGAAGGAGTTATCGACGACATTTCAACACTGATGTGGTATCTGATTGTAGCCGTTAGCTAATTAACTCATTCAATCTGAGAATTGGGCTGACAAAGATTCTCTTAGCTCTGTGCTTGCCCATGCCTGGTAGACGCGCATGTCGATGACAGCTGATTTGAGGGTAGAAAATGATAAGAGCATACATATCGTACCGAACCTATCACTGTCAGCCTCATCGTGTGTGTTGTCAGACGATAGAATTACATCCACATGCGTTCGAAGATATTTCCGCGTAGGACCGAGACCGAGACCGAGACATCCAAGACTGGGCTGTCCAGGATACAAGCGCTTCAAAGCGTCTATGTTTATGTCAAGATTTTGCGAAGAAGTTGGGCGATTGATTGCTGGCTGGCCTTTGGAGTCATGGTATTGCGAGTGAGCCAGTGGCGTGAAGTGGCCTAATTGTCGCACCATTGTAGCGAGCGTCATACCTCGGCAGCACGCAGTTTCTGTCCGTGTGGGTCGTCGAGTTGGTCGAGCACGAATGAAAGCAGCTTCGCACACCGTCGGATGTCGCGCCTGTTAGCTGGTCTATTTATAAAAACAGAACACCGACCACATACCCCGCCTGTTGGTTGGTTGATACTTTCCGTCTTCAGGTAAGCCGTTGCTACTAGCGCCAACCAGAAGCGCGTGGCGCTCGTTCGAACAGTGGACCAGAGCGCCAGAGTTTTGTAGGGCGCGACGAAACGCGCGCCTAAACTTATGTCGACATTCTCGACCCTGCTCCTGCTCGCGCACCTTGAGGTTAGAGCACGGAGACCAAAACCGATGGTCACCTGCCAAAGGTTTCAAAAAGCTGTTGCCGAATTCCGAAATTTCCGGTCCATACTTTGTCTCCCGACCCCGATCCGATAGCTGGACTACGCGGTTGACTGCAGTGGACCCTCAGGTACGTACCAGCCCCCCGCGTATCCATCCCCATCCACCGTATCGTCCAGGCACGATTCCATTCCAAAATCCGGCCAGCTAGTGGTCATGGATTTGGTTGAATGAGGACCATTTCTCGCCACCCAACCGCTTACGAACGTGACGGCAATTAGTTAGCCCTTGATCGTAAGTTCCAGTCCCCTGGTTCATGAGGTGGTAGCGCCAGTTGCCAATTGAATGGCAACTCTGGCCCAAAAGTTGAAAAAGAAACCCTCGGAAGAAGCCTCTAGAGAAAGGCCGACAGGACGAAAGTGAGAAACGAGACAAAAAGAGGCAAACACAACACAACAACAATATAACTTTTTGAAGCAGGGGTCGAGGCACGCGGGGGGGGGGTTACCGGCGGGGGGGGGAGGAATAAAACAAAATAGAAACAAAACAGAAACAACGAAAAGAAGGAACCGTTTTGAACCTTGCCACACATAAAGGGGAACATTCCGCGAAAAGCGCCACACGTTCTGAAGCGAATCTAGACACGATTCCAGTAACAAGCAATAACGGGGACAACATGGGCCAACGGGAAACTAAAACAACAGCCCATACCCGTACCTGTACACTTCCCGGGCCCTTCCCGGGCCAGGTCCACCGGAAAAGGGTTCCCGAAATGTACTATATCCTACCTAATGCCACCTAATAGGCTCTACTTAGCAGGGAGCCCTATCTGGGCCGGGCGTGTACCTTTTCTCGAGCGCGAGGGCTTGGCCGGACCTTCGGATCCAGGACCCACTAGTCAGTTTGAAAAACGGCTGGCGTACAATCGGCTGGAGTGCAGTAAGGAAGCTCAGCAGCAGCAGGACCTGGCGTCCGTAGCGAGGCCACCGACAGAAAGAGCGAGAGAGAGAGAAAAAGAGAGGTGCACCGGCGGCGTGGTAACCGTGCGAGTTACTGGACGAACCTACGTCATCACCTCTGACGTCATCGTGAGCGCTGGTGCCACTCGTCACTGCCCGTCATGCCCGATCCCAGCGTTAGCGGTTGCCCCAGTGCAGCCTTTGTCCAGGCCACGCACAGCCTTTAGTGTTTGAAGTTTGGACATTTTCCTAGGCCTTTTTCCAACTTTCTTTTCCGGTCCGTCCGGCCGACCAATAGTGGCGCGACCTCTTCTGTTTTGAGGTTCAGCGATTTGAAACACAGTCCCAAACGCCAAACGGCCTAACGGCCGACGAACGTTTAGGTCTAGAGCGTTGTTTCGCGTGAAAATATATGTACCTATCACCACATGCCAGGTCAAGTACGTATTACCACCTGGTTGGGGGCGTTACAATTCCGTTTGCAAACCAAAAGCCACACCACATTGTAGCGGTGGCGGCCCGTGGCCCGTGGTGTACCCCCAAAACCCCCGGGGCTCACAGCCCTGGACCTGGAGCACACGGGGGCTCGTATGACGCAAAACGCCTGAACTAATTCCCGGAGCCTGAGCTTGAGCGATCCAAATTCGCAAACGGGTACCACCCGAACGGCCCCACGCCTCCCGGTATCTCGAAGCCACGCCGAACAGCGCTTCCCTCCGAGCGCCCGGCCGAGCCCGAGGAAGCGAGTTGCGAGAGCCTTACCTGACCTACTTCTGCACTGCGCGCTTCCGTGTTGTGACGTACACGCGCCAGGCAAAACCAAGCCCCCGCGCGCCGGAGCATCGGGCATTCGGGAGTACAACATTGCCCCCCGACGCCCGACGCTACAGCAATCCCGCCGCCCTGCCGCCAAGGTCTCGAATGACGTCATTCGCGGTAATGTTCAGCAAACAACACACTTACACACACACACACACACACACAGCAAACAAGAGCGAAACAAAAGAAGGGAAACAATCCCCCGTACCGCCGGGGATTTCTCTTCCCCTCTAGAGCACACTCCCTCAGCCTCTTCCTTCGGTCACTTCACGCGAAGCCAGAGAGAGAGAGTTCATCCCGGCCACAAGCGTCTCGGGGCTCGGTTCATCCGAGTGCTGCACGTGCTTAGTCGGACACGGACACGGAGTCGGACGGTTCGGGTCAGTTCGGGAAACAAGCTGCGGAAGCGGAAGCAATGCTCCGTCGTCGGAGCGCGCGCCCCATGGCAGAAGGCGTCCAACAGTAGCAGCAACAGGTGTTAGGTGCACTGGTGTTGTCAGGACTTCCAATAAAAAAGGCTCGTACCCCTCGCACTTGGGCCTTAATAGCAGTGTAAGCTGATAGGCAGTAGTTTCATTCACCTGTCACTGACAAGATCCCCGAAGACGGCTCCGTACCTGAGCCCCTAGGACACGATCCCTATAGTTCACAGCGAGCAAGGCTTTCGATACCCCGTTTTCAATCCTATCCAGTGGAGGGGCCCTTCAATCAAGTAAACCATCTTACTAGTCTGGTGACACGCTACTATATCTTCATATATGCGCAGTAGATTTGAGTTGAAGCACACTTCCGGGATTAATATAACGCCTAGAACCTCTGCAAAACAATATACACCAAAATGGTAGCTGCACTACTAGCCTACAGTGACCTACTCGGTGTGGAGTGAACTCGCGGTATGAACTGAACCGACTACTCGGACGCTCGCTCTAGCAATCCGCACCGTCGCATTGGTGCAGCTCTACGGATGCACACGCCTGCAAGGTATGCAACAAACCACATTCTCCACACTATTCGTTGTTCTTGGTTTTTGCTCCTTGGATCTTCTTCCACCGGGGGGGAGGTGTGTTACGTCGATGATTACGTCCGTTTTGATCGCTAGAGTTCGCTTCGCGGTTCAACATTCGGTGGGCTTCACATCAGACAAGTGACCCGCTGCGTTGCGTGCGTGTGTGTGCGTTAAGCTTTACCTCGTGCAATCTCGTGGGGACCTCCAAACGGTTCCGGAGCGATCGACACGTAGTAATCAAATAAATGCGGTTGCGGACCCAAGATCCAAGAAATTAACTAATTTAAAGCAATAAAAAATCGGACAACCGGACCAGGGGGCAGATATCCTCTTCCACATACCTCGCTCGGGCCGTCCTTTCCCAGTCCACGAGTGGCTGGAAACGCATTAACTGTGATTAAGTTTTGTGCGGTGATACGCTACAAGTGTTGGGCCACTCCGCCGCTACTTTGAGCGTATAAGGTAATGTTTGAGAAGTGCTTGTGGAGAAGAATCAGAACAGAACCCAGCAAGCTAGCAACCCCATTAACATCAGCGAGGTCGCGTCGACCATACTGGGCTTCGAGGGCTTCCCGCTTAGGTGGTCGCTCTACCAAATCCCGAAGTCCCACGAGGATGTCGAGGTATAGGCAGTGCCCACGCAATCCTTCGAGTCCATCCGATATTGAATTAAATGCAAATGGTAGTGAGGAGAGAGAGACGGAGGGACGGAGGTAGTGGGGAAGAAGTGCAGCACGTGCAGCAGTAGCAGCACCGGGGGTTGCAGCAGACCGGTGGCTGATCGTTGCTATGGCTTTCGGAACCAGAGCCTGGACGGTTCGGTCCCCTCCACGGACACTGATGGGACACACACACACACGTTGATCCACCCGGGCTGTATTGAGGAAGTGTCCATTTCATCGATGGTCTCACCTTCGGTCCGCTGTATGGCTTTGCTGGAATGGCACCCTCGGAAGGTACACCAAGGGCGATCCTTCGACGCGCAGGTCGCGATTGCCCCGTCATAGCAATTACGTGGCAGGGAAACACTATTAGGTCTATTAACGCCACGTCACTTCGGAACCGAAACTACGGAACAGACTGGGACTTTTCGGGCCGTCTGCCCGCCTTAAGCTCTGTGACGGCACTGACACGGCGATTCGACGGATTCCGTGCCAGAAGTCCCCAAAATTCTGCGCTGCACCTTACAGGCGCACCTCACATAGCCTGTTGGGCAGCAGCGCGACAGGATTCGGGAGAAACCTGACCGCGGAAAAAGAGAGACGAGAGCTTGAGTGGAGAGGATAATCGAAGTAGGATAACACAGTGGAGACGCATGGATGAAGCGTGCGTGCATATGTGTTTGCATACATGCATATACACATATAAATATGAATATAAGTTTAAAATCGAGAACAAGAGAGAGAGAGAGAGAGAGAGAGAGGAAGAGAGAGAGAGAGAGAGAAGCGATAAGAAATCGGAATACCAGAAGAATACATAACCACCACTAAAACTGAACAAGCGAAAGACCGAAAGAGAGACAAAAGAAAAGAGGGAGACAGAAAGAGAGAGAAAATATATTGATGGGTGGAAACAATAGACAGACAGTGTCGTTACAGCTGGTCAGTGGCTTATAGCGACCGGGTGGTGAAGGTAACCATGTCAGTGGCGGATGGGGGTAAGGTCCCTACTATAAAAGGGAGCACCGAGTGGACAGTGTTACTCAGTGACGGTTTTGGCTTCACTACGGAACGGTTCCAGGCCAGCAGCAGGAGCAGGAACCATGGTACGAAACCATGTTCCTCTGTTTGGCGGTGCTCTAGGATCCTTGGTGCTACAATGGATTGTGCCTTGCCGCTCGGTAGTTCGTGTTCAAACACTCCTCGATCAACATCAATGAAGCAGGACGCTACCAACCGAAAGGACCAGCAGTACTGTGCCGACCACACACCGTCAAACTCCGCCGACTAGATCGCGCTGTCCTTGGGAGTGCTCGAAAGTTTTAACCCATTTAAAACGATTTTCGGCTCTTCCTCGAGCAGTGTGGCTAGCATCGATCACCAGTGAACAGTGACAGTGGTGATTTAGTGCAATGGTTCCAGCAGTAACGCTCCAGGTAAGGAGCACCACCAGGAACGGGAACATCTGCCAACGTTCGCGCATGCATAATTTAGCGCACGGAACATCTTGGGACGCGCAATTGTAGCGAAATCGGTGTTCTTCTCCAGGCAATAGTAGCCTGGTTCCTTCGGTGACTTCGTTTGCTAACCACCGCAAAGCTAAAGTGACCAACAATCAACCTCCACGCATGCAACCTACAGTATACGAGGTCCATTGCAGCTGCTGACCACTGCACAAGATTAGAATATGACTCTTGTGCGTGTGACAACGGCTATTGTGGGCATTCTAACACAGCGTGTAGTACCGCAGTCTGAAAAACGATGTTCCTCCTGGGTGCGGACAATCAATCGCGGGCACCAACGCTACCAACAAGCAACTCCAGCGTAACTACCAGCAAAAAACACATCGGTGCATCGTTTAATCGTTGGTCCGGTGCCGCATTTAAATGTTTTGCTTAAATCAGATAAAAATATCTGAGCGTTTGTTGTCGTACCTCCTCTTTATCTAGGTCTTGCTACCAATATCACGTACGACTACAACGCGCGCAACAAATTATTGTGGAACTATTTGGTACAACTATCTGCATCTATAAATACAAAGTAAATCGGTCTCAAACAAGTCCAAAGCCAAGAGTTCCACGACGCCAATTGAAAATGTACAGAATTACCGATAAGTGGCGGCAATAGTAATGTCTGCCTTCATCAATCTATAGGCACCTTTTTTGGGTAACATTTTGGAGCAGTGTAGCTCAGTGTTCGATGATTAGATCCTAAACAATAAACAATAAACTTTCACTGAAGACAAGCATTGCCGAGTTACATTGCTTATTTCGATGTGACGGTAAAGACTTGAAAGCTGCGTAGACAGTCCACTGACTCCTTGATCCTAGCATCGTTCACGGCTGGAGCAGTTTTCTTAACAATCTACCTTGCTGTTGAATATTGTTATTCTCGTTTACCTGTTAGATAAGGATACAGTCGAATTGTAATCAACTTAAATTACTGCATCAATCGGTGCAGCATAGATGAATAAACTACAGACAAACAACCTTTCTTTTTGTAAGCAGTTCTTACTAAGATCTTACTCCATCACGTCAGCGGTTTGCTAAACTAGGAATAATAAGTATAAGTACAAGAGCTTGGTACATATCCGAATCGAATCGTCTACCGACCATCATAGCGAAACCATTGAAAGCTGCAAACTATTTTAATTATCACTGAAACTTACGTGTTATTTTGATTATTTATTATTATTAGAACCAGCAGAGTCGTATTAAGTACCAACTTCAAGTTTTGCACTTGGATTCGAACTAACTTCGAGCAATAATGAAGAAGATCATTCGAAGACATCTGTATCTTTGGATTATGTCTCATTCGATTATCTAATTAACTTATTTGTCAAAATAAAATAACCGTGAACCGAAAATAAATTAATGATGCTATCGTGGACACCAAATTTTGTGCATTCCTATTTAGAATTAGAATTTACGATATTGTACGATATCACAGAATGCCAGAATGCCATCGAATAACAGAATTGAAACCCATCAAGCGAACATTTTATTATCAAGATAAAAATTATCACAACACATTCATTTGCACAAAGTTTGCATTTGTTTCGACGGTAATAGTAATGTTTGTTCTCAGCAGCATAGTGCTTGGGATTGTTTGTTTGATTTCGACAATAATTTAGCTCAAAGAAGGGTGCACCGTATGATGAGAAACATTTTGCTTCAACTCCCACGTTCCATTGGTGTTCATAGCAAACAGAGCCCGGTGCACATAGTGCAGAAGTAACCATACAAGTAACGCTGTCAACAAACCCAACATTAGTAAGCTCAAATTCTATTTGCCAGAGTGGAGACCTAGGTTCAGCGTTCAGAGACAGTTGAGAGTAGGGACTATCAGGACGACGACCGACGGGAAGCAGTAACCGACACTGCTAGCGAGGGAAGCCCAGTAACTTACGGCGATCGCAGCCTACCTTTACTAACTCGCGCAACACACACGTAACACGAGGACAGATGGGAAACCTTTCAATGATCAGCCCAGGAAAATTGAACAACACAATGCAAAATCTATGTACGTAGCGCGGCTAATTAGATTACCGTAGCACTCACACAAATACAGGAAACAGGTTTGACCAACAAAGTTCACTTCCTCATAAGCGCAGGCAATTAACGTATCAAAAAGGTAAATAAAAAAACTAGCCTCTAAGCGCCCCCTACTAAACTACCAATCCGAGCAGTCTTAGCCATGTGGAAAATCAAGCATTTCTCAGGGCCGCTCACGTGATTAAATAATGCCAAGGAAAAATTGAAAGAAATTAATCTAGCATTCGATTTCATTAAACTCATACGATGCACGCACATCGGTTTATTTTTTCCCAAACATTGCCGTACCAAAAGGAACGCGTAAGAAAATCGAACCATATACGTTTCACAAAAACATAGTACATAATGGAAATTTTAGACGGACGTCACCCGTTGGCAAAAGCCATACCAGTAAAATAAAAAAAACTGTTGCTAAAAATGCTCGACGAAAACTTTCTTATAGATACCGAGAGAGTTGATTTTGTAGGTGTTGATGAGCTCTCGTTTCAGGTCAACGTAATTATTCAGTATCTCGACGGCAAAGTCTTCCATTAACATTTGCACATCCGAGATGAAATCGCAGGACACAACCGGTTCGCCCTTATCCTTTGCCAACCGCGTGGTGCAGATTTGGCTCCGCTGTATTAAAAAGTCTACCTGGTGGCTGTAGCTCTCGTCGAACACGCGCGTCTTCAGGGGAGCCTGTTGATTGTGTGCGTGTGTGTTTTTATGAGCCATTGGTAAGACAAAAAAGAATGAAAAGAAAAATGCTGCCGTGAGTTGGCCCATCATAATGTCGCCCAACTATTACCATAATTAACTTACCTGTTCACGGTCCAGCTTTTCGTGGTACTCGTCGAATTCCTTTTGTAGCGCCCCGTATAGTTCCAGTCCCGGGATAATATCCTGCAGGAGACTGAAAAGGAACAAAGTGAAAACAAATCGTAAAATGACTTCTTCAGCCAGCAATCCAAAACACCCTTAAGCCCCAGGTTCAAACAACCCCTAGTTTACATAACCTTCATGTGTGTATGTGTGCGCGCGCGCTGGTTTATAGTTCTTTTATAAGCAGTTCTAGTCGAAGCACACCATTCCCTAAGGACGGAGCTCAGTGGAAGCAGCGGCTAGTTTTACTGCTTTAATAGCGTGGCCCTCACCCGAGTGTATTGCATAAAGGGGGCCCGGTGCGGCCATTCAGTTCACGAGCTAAATCTCAGCCCGATGGCAGCAGTCGCTGAAAAAACTGGAAGTATCTTTACCCCAAAACCCAGCAATTCAGCGGCATGTGTAGTTGGCTGGGAAGATGAGCCGTAAAATCACATGTCATAATTTGCAATGCATTGTGCATCTCATTGAACTCGTTCTAAACGAGGGAAGCTTTCTTTTACAGTCGAACATCATAAAAACAAGGCGTTCCGTGCAGTTCTGATAATAATGTACGACGTATGTGAAGGAAGTCACAAGTCAACTACAAGAGAGAACGGAAGAAAAAATAAATGAATAAGAGTGCACTGATCCGGCTCACCCGATCATAACCGCGTAACAAGGCTACCGCCTTCTCATGCGTGATGGCGAAAACAAACCAATAAAGATCTGGCGGGTTCGTGTGAAGGACTTGTGGCGACCGGTGGTCGTAACCAAACAGGTCCTTGAGTAGCTCCGGTCCCGCGCAACCTTAGGGCACTGAGGAACATGATTTACGCTACGGTGACTAGATTGACAGACAAGTGTGTAATAAAATTTCCCATGTTTTCAGCCCCGATTCGATGGTTCTTTAAAGTCGGTTAAAAGCGGGCCATTTGACACAGACACAGTTTTATGTGTGCGGCACCGACGCGCGTTCCACAACTGCCTGCTGCTGTTTTTATGCCTTCCAGTGGAGATAACATAAAGGCCACATGAAGGATCAACAATTCTACCCCCCATTTAACGATGCAGCGACATTGAGTGATGCCAAGTTGATTGGTGCCGGATGATGCTAAAAGGCGAGCACACAAAGATCGCGAATCCTAGCCAACTGAGGTCCAGTTAGGGCACGTGACACACACCTTTCCATCTTGAGCAGATTAATTTTCAGATCCTTGAAGCAGTTGACCGACTTCTTGATGTAGTTGATCTGCTTCGAGTACAGCCGGCTGAGGCTCTCGGTGACGCGGTACGCCTCGAAGCTGCGGTTAAACTCGGACAGCAGCATATACGTGTTGCCGAGTGCGAGCTGATTTTCCGGTTCGGTCGCGTCATGCTCAACGGCGGCCAGCAGCACCAGCAACGAGTCGTTCAGGTGTTGCGATCGCTGCAGTATCGTGCCAAGGCTAAGCAGCGCAATGTCCTTGAAGGGACGCGGTGCTAGCGTAACGGCGCGCCGGGCACACTCCATCGCTTCCGGGGCGTTCCCCTTGAGCCGCCAGTAGTAGGACGCGATCGTGTGCATCTTCCACGAGCCCGGATTCCACCGCAGCCCGTCCGTCAGCAGCTTCGGGATGTTGTACTCCAGACTCATCAGCACCTCCTCCGGGGCCATCCGCAGCCGGGACCGGTTGTGCACACCCTCCAGGTGGTCGAACGCTGCCACGCTCACGTCGAGCGGCATGAACTCGGTACACTTGGGGACCTGCAGCGAGGCGGACGGCCGGTGCAACCGGGGCGGCTCTCCGGGTGACGCCGAGTCCCCCGATTTATGGCGCGCCGTGCTTGGTACGGCAAAGCTCGCCGGTCCCTCTTTCTCGGTCAGCTTGCCTATCCGGCTGACGTAGCTGGGGTTCACGATCGTGCTGAGGATGTCCGACTCGTCGAGGTAGTAGTCTGGTATGCAGCCGATCTTGCTCGTCAGCTCGTTCGTGTACTGGTCGAGATTGTTCATTTTCGCCGTCAGATTCGACTTGATCGCCAGCAGCTCCCCGATGATGAGATCTATTTTCTGCTTGTACACATGCTGGTTCAGAAATGCGATCAGATCATACGATCGGCGCAGGTAGAACGGCGACGAGAGCTGGTGGAGACCCCGAGCGCGCCGGGTGGGGTGGTATTAATATCACAAAGACATTTTTCAAATGATTCCGACCGCCACACGGACGTAGGCGTAGGTGGTGGTGGGGGTTAGCGCGCTCACCTGCGGTATAATTAGACCGTCGGTGTTGAGCAGCCAGTGCGTGCTGCCCTCGACGCTGCCACCGTCGTGCGCTAGCAGTATCAGCAGAACGAACAGATTCTTACGCAACAACATCACCTCCGCGGGCGACCGCCGGCCTCGGACAGTTCGCACTGGCAACCGCTGGCGCCGCACACCCGTCCGCTGTCGTCCACCGGACCGCCGCTGCGGGTGCGTTGGTCTTGCGACTCCGTACTGTCGACACGCCGTCGGCCCGACCTCGGCTACCTGATGAATTTCGTAGAACGGCCCGGAACGGGACTGGGAACGTACACACACGGCGCGGTGACAGCTGATTGCTGGGCCCGGTGTTGTTTTGGTTGCCACACAGCGCGGGTGACAGCTACGATGACGCTCCGGCACTCACCGAACGTTGCCGCGCAGATTGTGATGCTCGCGCGTCCTAGAGATGATCAACCCGCGGGATGCTGCACCGCATTGCCCGAGTCAGTTTCTCTTTGGTACGCCCGAATCCGCGATCGGTAGGCGCCCCAGAAACCAGCAGCAAGAGCAACAAACCGAAACTTCGACTGGGAGCAACCGTCGCCAACGAACATTTGTAGGGTTCCCGTGGCACTCGCTGAGTGCCAGTGCGGCTCAAATTCTGACAGCGGCACGTGCGGAGCACCATGTTGTTGCGGTGATTGCGGAAGCATTAATGCTTTAAAAAAACAAAATTTGTTTACATCCACGAACAACAGGCAGCCCCATTGAGAGAGTGTGGGTGCGCACACCAGGACACAGCATGGACTGGACAGTTTCGACAGTTACATTGTCCCCGGGTATCGGTTAACGGCGCGATCCAGGCAAGGTCCATCGACTCGTCGATGCAAGCAAAACATACTGGAAATAGTTTTAAATTGCCCAAACTTTAATTGTAATCCCTAATTTAGTTGCGCAAGGCTGCGGAAAAAATTTGCTGCATTACCAAAGTTGAAAAACTGTATCTTGTCGTTGTTTTCTATACTAATCTCCAAATAAAAATGTACCAGCAATGCCAAAATGTAAACATGGTTGTTTGTCTGTCTGTACCGCATTTTCTCCAAAACGACTGAACCAATCCGCTTGAAATTTTGCACAGGGGGCTCCCATACAAAAACTGGGTAAATGGTAGCCAAACTCGGATAGTTTTCAAGCAATTTGAGCTAAATTGAACTGGTGCGTGTTTTGACATATATCTAACGGGAAGCGGGAAAGGAAGCCGATCGGATACGTCACCAGGAAGTCCTTTGAAACGCCGGATAATCAAGAAATGAGGATGAAATGAGAAAAGTTCCATTCATTTTTATCACTCTTTCGACTTTGACAGATGAATGCTCGGAATCTACGCAACATGAACGGCTTCGTATTCGGATTCGGGTTTGTCGTAGATAACTTATCTATTTTAGGCTATTGTGACTAAAATCCTCAGTTTTTAAAGTTAGTTTATGACCACCTTTTCCCCATAGTGCGACGATGTGTGTACACACAAAAAGCCACTCACCGTGGCCACCACTCAGCGCGGCCTGTCATCCGACTGTTAGTCAGCCAGTTAGTCAGTCGGTTCATCGCTTGAATCGTGCCCAACGTAACTCGTAACTTCAGCCGTGTGTGTCCATCGTAACTCGAATAATCGGGGGGCCGTTAGTGTTCGTCTTTCTCTCTCTCGCTCTCCCCGTCGCTCGGTCACTGGTACGCTTAGAAACGCATTGCACCAATTGGGGTGGAAGGATAGTGGCGTTTTTCTTCGGTTCTTACATTTTGAACGTGCGTTTTTTTATCGCTGGTGTGCCCGTGCGGTCCGGGGATAGCTCCGCTCCTTTTCTCCGCTGCATACATTTTCCCCCGCGGGCGGGGACCGGGTGGTTGTGAAAGCGAAGCTGCACGTACCGCCCCCCACTCCCCCGTTCGCTCGCGTTGACTCGCGTGGCCTCGCACGTGCGAGCCTTTCGAGGTCGGTTGGGCTTCATCCATCCGGCGGCAGCCAACAAACGTGCAAGGCTGTGACGCGCGCGTGTGTGTGTGCGTGTGTGCTGCCGGAAGTGTCACCTGGGCTCGCGGGTTACGTAGTGCCGTTGCCGTACCGTTCGGTGGCCTTCAACTTCGGGGCCGGGGATGGAACGCTAGCCGAAAAAACCCTTTCGGATGCGTAGTAAGCGGCACCACCACGAGAATCGCCATTTTTATGACCACTCAACCGCGACCGAAGGCGCCACCGAACTTTCTAAGCGCGCCTCACCACACACCCCCCATCACCACCACCACCAAACGACAGTGCTGCGCTCGGTGAACGGTGAAAGTTTCGAGGCCAGCCACAGCCACAGGAACCACACGAGTAGTTTACCCCCGCGCTGCGCCGAGATCGCCGAGGTAAGTGGCCGGGGGCCGCGCTCTCGCCCTCTCTGTATGTGTCACAACATGTTCACACTCTAACCGGAAGGCCTTCCGCCAGGGCGGCTGAGGGCAGCAGCAGCAGCAGCGCGGAGGAGAAAGCTAGCTGCTGGCCGTGCATCGCAGTGCATCGCAGAAGGCCGCGGCCATCAACCACCGTCCCTTCCCCCCACCGCTCAGTAGTGAACCATCATCAATCAACCGTCAGTCAGTCGGTGAGTTGTCGCAGTACGGCTTCAAGGCGCACAGGGGCTTTATTAAACACACCGCATGTAAGCTCAAGGAGCAGATCGCCTCGCTCCGAAGGAGTCGAAGCTTCCAAACCACCATTCCATTCCTTGGCACCGATGCGAGGTCATCCCCTTGTGGTGAGGAGGAGTTGACAAAGGATGAGACCGCACCCCCGCCCGCCGTGGGGACCGAGTTTCTCAGAATTGGCCAGGGGCCGCGATGCGAGCGCGGTCGCACCGCATCGACGCGCTATTGCGGCTGCGCAAACCTCCCTGCCGGACCGTCAGGATGGACCGCCAGCGGGGAACAATGGAGAGTGGTCCCGCGCGCTGGTGTTCCCGCCCGTGGAACGGTTTCGGCTTCTTCGCCTCCATTCGGCTGGTGCTTTTATTAGCCTCAATCGCTCATCGGCCGCTGCGCGGCAGAGCAGAACAACGATTGGGTCGCCAGGACGATGGGTAGGCCACGGTTGGTGAGGCCGGTTCCGTTTGTCTGTCCGCCGCCGCCCACCTTCCGTGGGTGATTGGCGAAAATGTCGGTCACCGGTCGAAAACCATTTCCACCGTCCGTCCGTCCATCCGTGCGTCCGTTCCATCCTGGTGGGGTTGACCACATTTCAGCATTTCGGCAAACGATTTGATGCGGCAATGCGCCACTCCCGGAGCGTTACTGAGCCAGCCCGGGGGGTGGTGGTTTCATGCATTTTCACCGAGCGCTGACCACCCCGCTGAGCAATCGCGGTCTATTTAGTTGCATCTAGTGTGGTCGTGTTCCATCACTTGCGGCGAGCGCACGCTGATCGATTGACTGACGCGCCGTGCGGCGCGCAGGCAGAGGTTGCTGCGGGGAACCCTTCTAAACAGAAACGCCGACCCCGACCGGGCAGAGAGCACAACGCACAGCATGTGCAAATAAATCAGCGCGCTACAAAATTATCCGGATGAGCAATATGTGTCTGTCTCAAGGAAGGAGCTTCTTCTCCTGTTCTCGTGCGTTGCCGCTGCGGCTTTACGCGGCCGCTGCCGTTTTGTTTTCGCCTTTGTTCCGTCCGTGCCGCAGTTTGAAATACGTGACAGGAATGTCTCCCAGTGTCGCCGGCGAAATACGTGGTCGGCAGCAGAGTCCTTGTTTTTACCGCGATCCGGTCGAACGCACGCGTGAGAGCCTCCAAAGTCAGTGACGTGGTTTGTTTCTTCGATGTGTGTGGAACCGAAATTGGAACAGATGGAAGGATTAGCCGAATTTTGTGATCCCCATCCCAAGCTCCGCTCAGCAAGCTGAGCATTACGCGGTGCCATCGTCTCGTCGCTCGTGACCTTCGACGCCGTTTTTTTTTGGTGGGGCCGTTTCGAACAAAAGTGACGCGGGGTCAGTATCACCCCGCCCGCACCGTGCAAGATTGTGTTCGACGGCTGACGGCTCCCGCCAACCAACCAACCACCATCAACCTTCAACGCCAGCCATTGCCGGGTTCGGGGAGTTTCGGGGTCCCGGCTCCGTGTGCCGTGCACACACCGCCCTGTGACACTCGTGATGTAATTCAATTCGATCCGAATAAAACGACCGAAAAAAAGGTTTGATTCGCTAAAAATAGCTTATCCGCGCCGCCGGTAGCAGCATCAGCAGCGTGCGCTAATGTGCCGCGATGTACCGCGCGCGCTGCTCTAGTACGCAGAAGGACACGGACACTTTCACAACACACACACACACGCGTTGAACCGACAAGTGTGTATTACGACGCCGCCGCGTGTGGGACTGAAAGAACTCGAATCGACGATCGACGAGGATCTTAGAGCACGTCTTTGAGCAATGAAAAATCCCACGTCCGGGAATCGTCGCGCCGTAGGTCGTGTGATGGAACCTGCGAATGGAAACGCTGGGCGACGGAAGGTTCTATTGATACCCCTTCGAGTCATTCCGGCCGCCAACAGCCGGTGCGTCGCACAACGTTAGGACGTTGGAAGTCAAGTGTACACACGAGAGAAGCTCCGGTTCCCAGCCTAGTGGTAACTGAATTCTTGTTTTCCAGTTTTCGAAGTCCTGTTGCATTGTTGCCGAGTCGACGGCGGAGGACGTTTTTCGAACGCCCACCATTGGCACGCCGCAAGCGCCATCTCGCGTCGGGCAGACGTGTGGCGGCTAAAAACCTACTAAAAATCACGTTTTCAGGGTCGCGCCGGTTGGCCGTGTCGTGTTTTTGTCGAAATATCGGCCCCCACACAGAATACCACCTAAAGGCGAGGCGAGAAACAAGAGCTTACTAGGAAACACCACCCCATACCGTGGTGAGGGCCGCCCCCGCATATTCTGATGAACTTGTCGACCGTTGGCTGTGGGTGGCAGAGAGCAGCGATTGTTGAATCAATAGTGAACCGCTTTTGTGCCAAATCGACGCTGGGAAACGAGCAGGTTTCGGCGGGAACGAAGGTCCGCTGGTGTCCATATTTGTCCATATTTGGTCGATGACACCGGGACGCGTCCTGGCAACGGCCTGCAGCCTGCGATGAGCGGTGGTAGCCACCTAGTCACGTTTCACTGGCACTGTTGTCCCCAAGACGTGGAACTTACGTCCTTTGAGCGGTATCCCGAGCATTAATCGGCTCGTTCATTGGCTCGATCAATCGGAAGGCTTACTCTAACTCATTAATCTTCAATTCATCTGTCTTTATTTTCAATAAATGTGCCTGTCGACGCACGCAATAATCGCGGTCCGTTACATGCTCTGCCGCCGCTGCTGCTGCTGCTACCGATATTAGCGATGACCGTGAACGGGTGCGCGCTCGAACTCCACGCGCCAATGTCACACGACACGTGTTCTGCGAATGCTACCCTTTGCCCACTCGTGTAACGCCCCCACGGGGGCTCTCTCGGACTCTTTCTCTTTCGTTACCATTTCGCTGTGGCCGATGGCCGATGGCCGATGCCCTCCACCGTCAAAACCGTCGTATAACCGCAACCGTGAAGGTTGCATGGGTCAGCTGTGTAAACAAGTGGTACGCTCGAGTCTGCTTCCTGTTTGCGTTCCGGCTTTTGGGATCCCGGCACCGATTTGTAACCTCGTGCGGAACCCTTCCTGCCGGAACTTCCGGTTCCGCGCGCGCACTGTTTGTACAGAAAACTGCAGTTTGGACAACAACATTCCGCTTCCGAAACAAAAACGAAACGCGACCATTAGCTGCGACAAACGGTGCGGCTCGCGAGTGTCTCGAGCGTGACACGGCGTGATACTTTCACTCTCTCTCTAAACTTTTGTTTCTATTTTCCACAGTTTTCTTCGCACAGTTGCTCTCCCCGGCCGCACGCACGCGTTGGTCTCGTGCGTTAATCGCGCGCTCTCCGCGCGCTCTCGATCCGATGCACACTGTCGCCGTTGTCGTCGTCGTCGTCGTCGTCGTCGTGGCCCTGAAAGCGACTGATTTTCCCGGCTACTGCCCTGTCGCACGGTTGCTGCTGTTGCGCCGTGTATTGTTGCTGCTCGCTCACGATCCGCAGTTGTTGTTGAACGCTCGCCGGAAGGGCTGCTCCACGCTCCTGGCACCCGGCAGTGTGCTTTTTTGCGTGTGTGTGTGTGTGTTTTTGTGGAATCGTAGGAATGCCGTGTACGGCGTGAGTGCTTCAGCAGCAGTTGTACTGTGCCTGGAAACCGGAAACACTCCTGCGCCCACTCCTTCCCACTGGAAGGGCCCTAGGACACCCAATCCTTGCGCTACCGAGCGCATTACATCACTAGCCTCGTGCAGTACCGGCGCCCGCGCGTGTGTGTATACCTGCTGCTTTAGTGTTTAGGTGTTTTGCTTTCAAAAATCCTTTCTGTCGGCCGCAAGCTTAGCTTGTTTTTCTCCTGGTGCACTAGCCGGAACAGCGCGATAGAACGCTCTTCCCGTTAACGCTAACAAACGGGGTCAGAACCCTGGTGGGATGATGTTGATGACGCGTCGCCACACGCCGCTGCGGAATGAAGGAACAGATCAATGTGGCGCGTGTGTTTGTGTGCGTGCATATCAGCGTCGCCAGCACACACACACACCACGAAACGGACAGCCTGCTACACTTGCCCTGGTAGTGTCTATGGCAGCAAGGACGGCTCACGGACCGCAGCATGTACAGCGCTTCTTTGCTACAATGCACGAGCGGTGCTCTGGCGGCGGTGACCCTGGACCGGTCCGCCACAGAACACGCCGTAATGTTTTGGGGACACGAACCTTGTGAATCACGGCGAGCCGGATCGAGCAAGTGAAGCGGGGTTTTCTGAAGAAGTTTCGGATTTCTGACCCACAAAAAAAGGGGCCCACAATCGTAGGGACCGACAAACTAGAGGGAACCACCTGCCAAAACCCCGGATGACTCATCTGAGCTCATGGTGCGTGCGTCACCATGGTGAGAAGTTCTGGCATGGCGACACATACCATTACCAGTCCAGTTAGACCGAGTGAGCAGCAGCACTAGGTTCATTGGGGGTGGTGGGTGCGTTGATCTGTCGTCCACCAAGTGTTGCCAATTCGTTCACCTATTCCGCGGTTCAAGAGTGACTAGGAACGGCAACATTTCTTTCCTTCTCTTACTCTTTCTCTCTCTCTCTCTCTCTGTGTCTCGGAACGAGTAGCTGCTTCTTGTTTGACTATTTTTAAAATTGGCCCACATAATGAATTTGCCATTGCCGGTGGTAGAAGTAAAATGAAAACGTTGTGCCAAGCTCAGCTCTACACGATGAAGAGCTGCCTCACGGCAACAGCCGCCGTCAAGCCGTTTCTGCAATACTTTACGGTACACAGTGTCATCGTCCTTGCCGCCTCGCCGCTGTGTTGATTGTCGCAGAAGCTCGTCGCTCTGTGTGTGTGTGTGTGTGTGATACAGCTGAGGAGATACAGCTGCCAATGACACGATAACGAACCACTAACCCATGCATTGCATCCCTCACCCCAACAACGGGAGCGTATATGATGAATTGTTGCTTATTAATTTGGCTTATTCTAATCGTTTTCCCCCCTCGCCTGTTTCAGGTTCGCGCACCCCCTAACGAAGCCACCTTGCGTTGCTCGACCGGGATCTAATATGCCAGTGATATCAGCGTACTCGTCTAGTGGCAGTAGTTACATCTCAACGAGCCGGTACCCAAAGTCAAGCTACTCCGACCGAAAGTATTACCCGTCGCTGTCGAGCAGTATCAACAGCACCAGCAGCAGCAGCAGCAGCGGTGGCCTGTATCGAAAGAGCTCGTACCGCTATGAGCTACCGCTGTCGCCGGTCGCCTCGTCCTCTAGCTACTACACCCGAGAGAATCGTGATACGTACCGTGCCGGCGAAAGCAGTAGCCACAAGCAAGGAGCAGTGACTAACGGCGTAAGTGCTACTGCCACCAGCACAGCCAACAGCAGCAGCAACAGCAGCAGTGGGACCAACGCAACCTACAATAATAGTGCCGCGATCACTACCACCCCCACTAGTAGTGCGTCCACCGCATCGGCGACCAGCAGCAGCACCAGGACCGCGAACCGCTATTCGTCGACCTACGGCTCAGGCTACGGCACACTTGGCAGCTCGTCGTACAGTCGAGACTACTCATACACACGTACGGAAAGCGGGCAGCTGGGGGGGTCTACCGGGGGCCATCCTAGACCCCGAATCCTTGATACCCTCGATTGGGGCCACGCTCACAGTGTCATTACTTCTTTTCCTCCCCCACGTGCCAGGTGGTGTTACCAGTAGCAGCAGCAATAGCTACGTCTCGAATCTGCGCAATACCGCACTGTGCGGGGCCGAGCTGTATCAGCGCTACAGCCTTTCCACGTTTAAGCCTGCTCCGAGTATCGTGTCCCGTGCCACGAGTGGTGGAGCCCCACAATCCGTCAGCAGCCTCGCCACGATACGAGGCTCGTCACCAATCGTTCCTTCGCTGGACGGCACCAAGATCACCAACAGCAACAGCAACAGCAACAGCAGCAGCAGCGGTGGCAAGGTAAACAGCACTACACGACTAGGCATAGTAATAGAATAATACCGATGTACGCCTGCCTCATCGTTGCTATTCTCTAAAGCCGCCCATACTGGTACCAACAACGGTGGCAACACGACTAACGGCTGCACACTAGCGTCACCATCATCACCATCACCACCACCACCAAGACCACCAAGAACACCACCACAACCAACACCTCTTCTATTATTACTACCTGCTATTACTACTACTGCAACTAGCATCGCCAACCAAATTCTTCTCATTGCTCCGAATGTTGGATCCGTCTGCTTTGCCACCACCGTAGCTAACTAACAGCCGACGGCTTAGTTGGCACCGCGGGTTGATAACAATGGCTGCAAGTCCCACCCCCACCCCCAGGGCATCCTTCAATCTTAGTCAGCACTCAGCAGAGTAGCTCTGATGCCGTAAAAATAATATTTCTATCTCGCCAAGAGCTCTTCCTGGCAACGTCGTCGCGTAGGAAAGCAACAAGCAACCACGTTGGAGATTGAGATGGAACAATGAGCGATACTAACAAAGCGTAGCGAAAGACACACACACTCACACAGCCGCGCCCGTCGTCCTTTGGGATGGAGGCTAGCAGCTCGACGGTTTCCTTGTTTGTGTACACTAACTCTCGGCAGCCGCACTACTCTCGGTTGAACTACTGTTGTTGTTTGTTACTTGCATTCGCCTAGTGACTAGTTACGCAAACACCTACGCAGCGCTACGCGTGTTACCGCGCACCTCGACTATTGTTCCCGGAGCCACCCGTGGACTACCACTGTTTCACGACTACCACACTACCACACCTACTGCATCCATTTCGCTCGTCCTCGTTTGTTGTTGATGCACCCCCACTTTCATTGCTCATCATCATCAACGTACCCCAAGTGCGATCAAATTGGTCGATACTTTATAGTGTTGAGCTCTCCGGACAGTGCGTGTGGAAGGGTCGGCACTTCTACGAGCGGCGACACTAACATTGTTTGCTTGGAGCGCAGAATGATTCCGCAACGTACCGCACGCACCTGGCGGTAAGGGCGAATGTCCTGCGCCTTTGGCACTACCAACTACTTGTTACTATCTATCCAGGCATCTATCGGCAACTTGGCTGCCAGCACTGCTACTGCTCTGCTATTGTACTATCGTTCGCTCGTACTATCACTACTTTACTACTGTCAACTGCTACCAGCTCGAACTAACCGCTATCTTAGCGAATGGGGAAAGGGAGTAAATCGTGTTTGTCGAAGTAGCGAAGTTGGACCAGCGATTTACACCCCAAAGATTAGGATAGCACCGGTTTACACTGCAGATGGCCGCACACGCGACTTCCGTCGCCTCGACCGTGTCGTGCGGTTCACCTCTAACGCCGTTTCCGGCAACAACCGCATCACTAACGCCGACGATGCTGCTGAAGGCGGCGCCGGGCGGCGCTAGTAGTGGTGCCCGCGGTCGCATACAACCATTGTACGATTTCGCGAGCTACCATCACAAAAACTTTCTCAAAAACGAGTGTGAGCTGGTGCGGCGCGAGCTGAGCAAGAGCGCTACGGAGTTAGCAGCGAACCGCACCAGTTCCGGTGTCGTCACCCAGTCGAAGCCAGCTGACCAGGCGCCACCGCTGTCGGTGAACGGTTGCTCGAAGCATAAACTGCCGGCCGTCGGCATTGTGGGAACCAGCGCAGGAAAACCATTTCCGACTGTTGTTGACGCTCCCGGACAGACCGCTGCCCATCGGCTACAAACTGCGTCCGATTTTTCCAGTTCCCATCATCAACACCATCTCATCCATCATCACCACCATCATCAGCACCATTATTTTAGTCATCAGCGGCACTTCACGGTGGGCACAGGCCACGAGACACTAAACCGTACGGGGTGTAGTATCCTGCGGCCCACGAAAGCGATGGGCCAGCAGCAGCAGCAGCACGTGCAGCAAATGCAGAGCTGGTTGCACTCAAAACCCGTAGTCCGACCCGGTTACCAGAGTTGCCACGCCGCCGGAGTGATAACCTATGATAAGGCGTCGGTCAGCAGCAGAAGCAGTAACAGCAACACCACCCCCACCACCACCAACAACACCACAACCACCATCCCCAACCCAACCGCCAACGCCATCCGTAATAGCATTGAGCATTCCGATAGTCAGCGACTGCAGTCCACTAGTTGTTGTGCGACACGTACCGCTTTCAACACCGAAACAGCTACTCAAAAATCCTCTACTGATAATTCTCTTTTCAAATCATCGGCACCACCACTACTGTCGTCCTCATCGTCACCATCTGTGAATCGTCCGTTTGCGTCAACAACGATTATCAACAATATTGCTACCACCACCACCAACACCAACTTCGCTTTACCAGTCACTTTGGGACCGGTTGCAGCAACACAAACCATTACTAGTGCTACTGGTAGAGTCCGTGACGCAAAGGACCAGTTTCATTTAGTACCATCATCTTCATCGGTCAGCAACATCACATTCAACACCACCACCACCACCGCC
This sequence comes from Anopheles cruzii, assembly GCF_943734635.1. Taxonomy (NCBI): domain Eukaryota; kingdom Metazoa; phylum Arthropoda; class Insecta; order Diptera; family Culicidae; genus Anopheles; species Anopheles cruzii. Next base: position 1,622,047 of record NC_069143.1, read on the forward strand.
ACCAACACCACCAACACGATTAGACAAACAGCAACCACGAGAACAACGATCGCCACGAAAACCATATCCACGCCGACGGTACAGGAAACCGTTCGCGGTGGCACCGCCATCCATACATCGCCTTTGCGGTTGCTCGGTAGCAACACTTGCAACACCAGCCCCAGCACTTCCCCACTACTGCTACCCTACACACTGTCCATACCGGTCCGTACGACACCACCGTCCCGATCGTCGAGTTCCGTAGTAATACCGCCCGGTGTCCACCGGGCACCGGCATCCCCGGCACGTGCTCCAAGCTGCGGCAGCAGTTCTACTACCTGCGCTAGTAATTTTGTCGATTGTTCCTTCTCTTTCCCGGCTTCCATCTCCCGGCTCCCGGCGACCAACTCCTCAATATCTGCTGCTGAACAATACCCCCCTACCATCATCACCACCACCATTGGCACCTGCTCGGTACCTTCCTCCTTGTCCTCCTTCACCTGTGCATCCTCCAACAACCCGCCGGCACCACCACCACTGGCTCACAACAACTTTCGGCTAAACGTAAATCACAACCACCACACGCTCAACTCCAACAACACAAAAACCAACAATTACTCGTCAACGAACACCACCATACCGAACAACAACAACAACAAACAACACCCCCATTCCCACCACCACCACCACTACGGTCATAATATAAATCTCAAACAAAACACCACTGCCAACATGCGCACGATGAAATCCCTTAACATTACCGTGAACATGGAGGAATCGTTTACGCAGGCGACGATCAAGCTGCGCCCATCGGCATCATCTCGCTCGGCGGCAGCGGCAGCGGCAGCAGTGGCGCCGGCGGCCACATCGACAGCAGGCCTAGCAGCAGCTGCAGCAGCAGCAGTCGGAACAACCGCGCCGAACTCGAGCAGTGTCCCCAATGGTGGTGGGGTCACGAGTGGCGCTAGCTATGGTGGGGTGGCGTCGGTGGTGGTGGTGGGCTCCTCGAAACCGTCCACCCTAGCGACGGTTTCCGCTACGACCGATGATCTGCGGGGAGAGAGCAACAGCAGCAGCATCAGCAGCAGCAGTAGGACAGGTGCAGACGGCGACTTCCACGTCACGGCCACTATCCGCATCAAACCCAAGGGCATCGGTCTGGTGCACCGCGGCGGCGATGACAGTAGCAGTAGAAATGGCGGTGTTGGTGGCAACAGCAGTAGCAGCAGTAGCACTAGTCTTAACTTCAAGCATCCTAAGGACAACGACGAGAGCAGCAATCAGGCGAACAATAACATTCAAGTGACCAACCACCAAATCCACGTGCCGGTGGTGGCCGGTGGCCCAACCTGCAGCAAAAATGGAAACAACAACAATAACAATAATAATAATAATAATATCAACAACAATAACAGCAGCAACAACAGCAGCTACGATAATGCAAACGGACTTAGCAAGAGTAGTAGCGACCGTAGCGGCGGCAGCAGCAGCAGCAGCAGCAACAACAGCATTAGCGGCACTGTCACCAAGCCCACCCCCACCACAGCCACCACCACCACCACCACTACAACTACGAGCAGCGCCACGGCGACGGTAGGGAGTACCAATAGTGCCAACAGCAGCACGCTTAATGGACACGACGACTCCGTTGAAGAGAAACCGAAAGCAAACGATGACGATAGAGTAAGCTATGTAAGTAAATCCCCGAGCCGCCGATACTTTTTGATTTGTCACTCTTAGTTTCTCTCTTTCCATCTCTCTCTCGATCTTGATCTTCTCCTTCCGTCAAATCCTTTTTATGTTTTGTTTCTTGGTCATGGTCATAAAATGCGGATCCCGTAAACCTCGCCGAACTACCAGCGAAGGATCAACTTGGGTTTTTTCCCTTTCGACTACCTTTCACGGCCTGCTGTGAGCCTAAAAGAATATGGATTCCGCACTGAGAGTACGCACGTACCGCGGAGTTGTTGTTGGCTGCTGGTTTCGAGCGGCCCAACCGCAGATAGAGAGAATGCGCGCTTTCAATCAGCTGTCGGCTGTCAAAATGATTAAACTAAAACCCAAACCGTGTTCTTCGTGTTGTTCCGAGCTAACCGGGTTATTTTTGCTGTTGCCTCCCTTCTCGTTTCTCGTCGCCTTCTGTTGTAGAGCGAACACCGCTTTCGTTGACTGTTGCGCTGTGTAACCTACATGTTACTTCACTGCCTTCTCTGACTATTTCCCTTGGCCGCTGGCAATTGGATGTTTCTCTTTTTTGTCGTTTTGGATTGTACGCTACTAACGCATCGCTTTCCTAAAATCAAGCCAGTTATGGTTCCATGGGAGCGACAAGCAGCAAATTGTTACTAAATCCGCCAAAAGTTTCAGCACTTACGCCACCATGGTTCGGGAAATGGTTCGCATAGGAGACGAACCAACAGCTCTGTGCTCGTGCGTGCTAGGTGAAGTTCCGAGTCCCTGCCGTGTAGCGAACCTTTCCTAGTAAATTGCACTAGACGCACACATACACACACATACACATGCACACACCTTTTGCATCAGTTTTGTTAGGATACTTTTCCCAGCCCCAGACCAGACCACGATGGCGAATGAATGAAAAAAGTGACCGAATAAATGACTAAATATAGTAAGAATGCATGACAGATGGATAGACACAGGAAGGCCATAAATTCGTCTCTTTAAGCAATTAGATTTGAAAGCTTTCCAGTAGAGGTTTGCTATGATAACTAGGCAGCGAAGGTGCAATAATGAAGATCATACTCGAACTGAATGTGTTCACAACATCGTATTCACCGCGCTCAATTAGATGCCTTGGAACGGTTGAACATGTTAGCGAATGATTGGATCAACAGTATCAGTTACATTCGGTGTCACAGTAAACTTCTAGATAGTTAGATGTTGAAGTTCTTACGACTGCTTGCTGCGTTAATTCTTTATCGCCTACGCTTACTTCAATTATCGCATTTACCCCCCACACAGCTCCGGACGGGTAGTAGCTCGAAAGGGCTCACGTCGGCATCGAACAGTTATCGAAGCAGCAAGGACTACGATGCCGCCTACCGCGTGCCTTCGTCGTCCACGAGTGGGTCGACGGCGTTGCAAAAGTCCAACTACGACACTGGCTACGATACTACCGATTCCGTGCGCGGGCGGAAGGAAGGTAACGAAGGCCGGACATTTCCAGGCGCAAATTGGTTGGGATTCATCTAAACGCTTACCACAATCTTTCTCCTACGCAGGTTTGTGTGGTTTGTGGAATATTGGCAACACGTGCTTCATGAACTCCATGATCCAGTGCCTGAGTCACACCCGTGAGCTGACGGCGTTCCTGCGCAGCCAGTCATCGAACGAGCGTGGCACTAACAAAGATCATCGGATTCTAGCCGGTAAGTGGATGCGTTGACGGATCGGGCGGATGACTTTCGCAGCAATCGGGTTTCGATAATCTGGTTCGTGCGAACTGTATTTTCCAGAGTATACCAAGCTAATTAAAGACATGTGGAGTGGCTCGCAGCGTAGTGTGAACCCGTCGGAACTAAAGTACGCCTTCTCCAGCAAACACCGAATGTACTCTGGTTCTGCCCAGCAGGACGCGCAGGAGTTTTTACGCTTCTTCCTGGACTCCCTGCACGGCGCGTTGAATGCAGCCGTGAAGCGCGATCCGCTTGGTGAACTCGATGACGACATGAGGTACGCACCGAGTCGATCGCTACGGATCTCACTCAGCCCTTCACGGCTCCATTAGGTGGCTCACATTATTCTATTGCCTACCCTACGTTCTATTTAGCAATCGTTTCAAGGCGGATATGCTATGGGAATGGTACTCGAAGGCGGAAAACTCCGTTATTAAAGACCTGTTTGTCGGGCAGCTACGTAGCACGCTCAAATGTACGTACTGCAGCACCGAAAGCACAATGTTCGATCCCTTCTGGGATCTGAGGTAAGCGCGAGACCAACGGACTAGCCACTAGCGCACTCTACCGATCGCACCAAAGTAATGTCTGAATGGTTTTTTTTTTCAGCCTACCGCTACCGACGTCCAATTCACGGTTCAAGCTGGAGAATTGCCTGGAAATGTTCATCAAGGAGGAGGTGCTCGACGGGATCGATCAACCGACCTGCTCCAAGTGTAACATGCGACGAAAGTGCACCAAAAGCCTGACAATAGAGCGGTTTCCAAAATATTTGGTTATACGTATCCTTTTTCTCTAGAACGATTTTCAAACCAAACTGAGGGGGTTTCATGACATGCCAAACGGAGAGGAATTGATTTACGATAGTTTTCAGTGTGATTTTCATTCGTACATAATTTACCTTAACTCTAAAGCATTGCCACATTCTCTTGTAAAGATTTGAAGCGTTTCTCCGAAACCAGGTGGAGCAAGCTAACCAACGTTATAGAGTTTCCTACCGGCGAACGGGAGCTTAACTTGCAGCCATATGCGTCCGAGGATCATTCGGGACCAGTGACCTATTCGCTATACGGAATTTCCAACCACATGGGTAAGAAAAGCTAGAAGCTTATCAAGTGACGTGCGCCACCTTGAGATTTTATTGTAAAGGAATTAATTTGTTTTCTCAACCAATCGCAGGATCCACTGCTGGCGGACATTACATTGCCGTCTGTAAACACCCCATCACTAAGGAATGGAATGAGTTCAATGACAACTTGTACGTCCGTCGGCACTCTAACTGTGCTACCGTGATATTCTGTTTTTATCTGGTTATAAGAACCGTGAATTCCATCTTCTAAAGCACATATTTAAATTGCACGTTTGCAAACGTGATGTATTCAAGTGTTTCCTCAAACCCTTAACTTTTCTAGATGGAATTGATGATTCGAGCACTGATAAAACTGGACATCAAAGTCATGGGAAAGTTTCACAAGTTTTTTTTTCTGATTTTAGTGTCAGCGAAACAACGGAACGTAGTTTGGTGACGTCCAGTGCCTATGTCTTGTTTTACGAGCGTGCCTAGAATACTTGTTTGGATACTGTGCAAATTGTTAAAAAACGTGATGATTTCTGAAGGAATTCTTCCCCTATGGCAAAACGAGAGCTACCTGGCCGAAATCCAGACAGGACTTCCGGCAGGCGTTCGTATCTGTGTGAATGAAACAAACTAACCAAATACTATAAATACGTTTAGAGTCATACAGGAGTAAGAGACTTATAAAGAACAGGAATGAAAAGTGAACGAATACTCTAGAAAAGCTCTAGTACTCGTAGAGCGCTGGAAAGCATAATAAGGGCTAAACTTACATTTACCCTATTATTTTCACCAACTAAAATATTCGCTAGGCGTCAGATACATGACAAACGAATCTGTCTCTTCCTTAAATATTTGGCAGTATCAGGAATTGAAAACTAAGGACGTAGAATAGATTCATTCAACAAATTATAATCTAACCGACCGAGAGCAAAGATGAATGGGAGTTAACGAATGAGATAGAAAATGAACAACGAAAACACACAGAGAGTGAAAACTATTTTAAATATTCTTCTTGAGAAACGAGACGGTTAGGAGAGATAGGGCATAGATTATAAATAACAGAAAACGAAAACAAAACCGCGGAACGAGATACGAGAACAGGGTTTGTTAAATTATTTATTTATTTATTTATTTATTTAATTGTTTATTAATTTATTCAGTCTTATGAAAGAGTGAGGGCCATCCAACGTACGATGTAGCCGGACGCGATCCGATGTACTAACGCAATGTTCAACACACCACGTTACGGTCTTTGGTACAGCCGACAACAGGCGTGCAGGCGTGGACAGTGTAAAGTTTAGAATTAGCTAGGCCGTCGAGCTGAGTTGGTTAGCTGAACGTTAAAATAGACACTCGCGCTGGAAGCATCTTAATGAAACGGACCAGAGATCCGTTGCTGAAACAGACAAATCAATGACACACCTGGCATGGCCAAGGTAGTAACATCACGATCGCATGGGATGGGAAATGTGGCCCAGGGGGTTTGTTGTTAGCTATTTACTTTCATTAATATTATTTTAAATTAAGCCAAGATTTACTTAACGCTGATATGGAACCATGATACACGACACGATTATGCCAAAAATATGTCTTTTTGTGGCTGTAATGGGGTAGGTACCGGCGCCTCCTCCTTCTAAACACATGCAAGTCATACGGAACGGTAACAATATCCGATTATCCAAGACACACCTTGAGCGGAAGTGGACACATGGTTGAGTTTAGAGGAGTCGGGAACAGATGATAACGTGGTTTCGTAAGGTTTGGGCGCAGGGCGACCTTAATCACTACCGTCAACGTCACCGTTTGGCGCGGAAACAACCAACCCGCCCAGTAAAAACCCCGAACGGTTACAGAATGCAACAAAGGGCAAAGAGACACCAAAACTATTTTCTTTTGAAATCTTAGAAGAACGGGCCGGGCCAAAAGTATGTCTAGTGAAAAATTCTCTACTAAACAGGAGAATGTACGGCTGTACCTGCTACACAATTTGTTGGGACAGTTAGCAACCATTGTTAGGGTGTTTGTTTTTGTTCTTCCCACAAGCCACACACACCAAATAAGCCAACCAGGGGGAAGGTAGACCCGTTCCTTCGGGCCCGTTCCAGAATCGTAGCAATAGCTAAGCAGACACGGCACGGTTGTATTTATTGAACATGTGTTAGCTCTTTCTTTAACAATTGTTGCGTTTTCGTTTCGTTTCGAATGAATAAAACAAATATGTGATCGATGTACGGACCAGCACCGCGTTTCATTCTTTCTGCCGCGGGGATTCCCCCCTGCCCCCCCCCTCAACCACGCAAAGCAAAAACACAACAACAACAACAAGCCACGGAGTGTGTGCATCACATCGAACGGCGATACATTAAGTAAGGTTGGTTTATTTAGCGCAAACGTAAAACACTGAGACTACTCGCATGCGGCCCGCCGAGGGACGCTTACTCCTTCTGCTTGGTCTCGGAGTAGATACACTCACCGAACCGGTCACAGTGGCCTTCGGCCAGCGGCTTGAACCAGCGCAGGGCAGGCGGCGATCCGGTGCACCCGTCCTTCGCGTACTTCCCCATCGTCGGTGCTGGCTGTAGTCGAACCGGCCGCCGGAACGGTGTAATCGGTGCGTCCTCCCACTCGAAGCCCTCGAAGCGACCACCGTCCGAGCGGTTGCACTGCATACTGAGCGGTTCGGACACGTACACGTCTAGCAGCTCGTTGACACGGCCACGCGTCCAGCGGATGCTGCGATAGTTCTCCGACCGTGCCCCATCCGGTACGATCTGTGTCTGCTTTTCAACCCTGCGAAAGACACGACAGTTCAGCCAATGTGAATGAGCCAACCGTATCCGGCTCGCTTACTCGAGCATGTAGGCGAAGTAGTTGCGAAGCGACTTTTCCGAGATGGCGCTCTTGCACAGCTCGAGCTGCGTCGCCGGGTAGTAGTGGATGTAGTTGACGCACATCTCATCACTGATCGAGAAGCCACCGAGTGTCGCCGTGTCGTAGCCGCGTGTATCGTAGTAACAGGTCGTCACCAGCGCATCACCCTACAAGGAAACCCAAAGTCGCTCGTTAGAGAGAGAGCGAGGCGCGCGTGCTTCGTGGTGACTTACTGGGAGAACGCGCGGTTTGTAGCGTAGCTGGCGGATGTCCTGGTAGTGGTGCGTGAAGAAGTCGTCCCGGTTGAGGTTGGGCAGCTCGAGCGGCCCGCGAAAGTGGCGCGTGAGAACGCGGACTCCCCGCAGATGCGTGTGAAGCTGCGAGCCGAACACGGTGATACCGGCGGGAGGCAGCGCCACCTTGGTACACTCGGCGATGCAATACCCGCTGAGCGGGAACGCGACCTGCTCCGGCGGTATCGCCATCTTGTCCGTGTACTCCAGCCCGAGCTCCATGATGGCGGCATCGTGCGGCCGCAGCTTCGACACCACGTTTAGCCGCATCCCGGAGCTATCCGTCTGGCCGGCGATCAGCTCCGGGTTGTTGAAGTGGACCTCCAGCCGGATGTACGGGTTGGAACCGGGCCCCCCCATAGGGAGCCCGGTTTCCGGAGGGTACGTGAACGTGCCCGCACCCATCGCCCACAGGGCCATCACCTTGGAGCAGAGCTTCCCGGTGGCCGGCATGTCTCGGCAGTTGCCATTGTACAGGGGGATGTCCGTTCCCGGGTCCGTCGCACACTGGAACACCTCCATGTGGTGGACAAGCGCCGGGCTCCGGACGAGTGGTTCAAACTGCACTATGTGGTGCTTTCTAGCCAGCAGCCACGGCTCGAGCCGCTGTATCCGGCACCAGTAAGTCGTCTCGTCTGCCGGCACCGCTACCCGGTCCAGCCGAATCTCGACACGCCGCACATCGGCCGGTTTCTCCGGCACCCGGATCTGGTCCGCGCGTAGCAGCTGCACCGGCAGCGAGCCCCAATCGGCGCGGCTCACGTTCGGCAGCCGGGTCCAGTTGGCGGACAAGTCGAGCAGTTCGGGTGTCCGCAGCCACACCACGTACATGGTGCCACCGTGGAACGGCACGTCCTGTGGGTCGCAGGTGTCGAACTTGCGCCGGAACGCGACCGAGCTCTCGTCCACGCGCATCACCTCGCAGTGCTGGAGTGTGTCAACGTACAGGCGGCCAAAGTCGCGTGACGTGTACCCGTCGTGCACCTGCTGGTAGAGCCCGTGGGCGAACGAGAACACGCACAGGTCGGTACGGGTCCGGTCGCCCCGGGCCGAGAATCCGATCGCGAACGTTCGGTACTTGCCGCGGCCGAACGGGTTTTTCACGTGGAACAGCACCTTCCGCTTGTACCAGTCCATCATCCAGGTCAGCCGGAGCGGACCGTGGTCCAGCTGGAGCGTGTGGAGCTGCGTGGTGGATATATCTGTGAATACGCCAACAAGACATCAAGACATCAAGAAGTCCTCGCGGGGGACATCGCAAGTCCATGGCTCCATGGTCGAAATTATTACCACGCTAGAACACGTGGTGGAATGTATACGTGACGTCAGCACCGAAGACCGTCTCTTCCTTCCGGCCCGCTGCCTCCGAGAGGCTGCCGTCTTGCCTGCTTAGTTTCTCAGGCGAACCCCCGGTTGCTGCTAATGAAGTTGGCGAAAGTCCGGAATGTTGGCTGGGCACGCCGCCTAGGCGCATGGGAGTCGGAACTCTTGACAGTGGCTTCACTGACTTACCACACCGCTTCCTGTGGTTAGATCGTGACCCCCGTATCCGGTAAGCCCGGGGAGACAATCGCAACCGAAGGAATTTAATTTCGTCCCAGCTCGAAATCGTTGAGGACCGTGACCGAGTGTTTGTGTGCTGTAAGGAAGTGGTTGAGGTCGTGGTACACCAGATGCGGGAATCCAGTTCCGAGCCAAGCCGGGTCGGCTGGCTCTCGGGCGAAGAATTTTATTTTCATGTTAAGACATTCTTGACGCCCCCACCGCAAGCACTCATCTTCTACCTTGCCCAACACCCCCACCGTACCCTTCCCCCTTGCAGCAGACACTCCACACCGAGACCGGAAGGAAATCGAACGAGCTGATGAAGCCACCAGGCGGCTCCAGGGGGCGACAGAGTCAGCCACCAGGCGCCCCCATCTCTGGAAGCGTTCTTGAGATTCTCACGTACGCAGCGACGACAACCAGCGACGACCACGACCGACCAATGATGAAGTGGAACGGCGCGAAAAAATGAGCGCGAGCCCACGATGGCGGGGGGGGGATGACAAAATATGACATCGACTCGCAGGTACTGCGTTCAGGATGGTGCCGAGTGGCAGCAGGGGAGTGAATCCTTAATACATTAAGGGTGCTTATGATGTTTTTCTTATGACACGGTGCTCGAGCGCTCCGATGCTACATAAAACAATCCGGTATCTTTCAGTAGCATAATAATATATAAATAGTAACATAATAATATATGCATATATACATTATATGCGTAATAAATATTTTGTACGACGTGGCAAACGAAAGCCCCAGTGGGAAAGGGGTGGGTGTAGAGAGAAAACTGGACGGGGGTGGGCGTCTAGGATCGCTGCATAAAATTCGTACTCCTCTCTAGCCGCCCCAAACACCATCAGGACGAAGGCGTGAATTGTTGTGCTGTTCATCGCCACCCGGTGGAAGTGGACTAGCATAGAATCGCTGCTGACTGGCTGGTTCTATGATGGCCCAGAACGAGTCAGTGAACGCGAGAGAACGGGCAGGGTGCTGCAGGGTGTAGTTTGCGTAGCGCGGGAGAGCCCATTTCTCACATCGTGGAAGCTGTTTGAATATTCATAGACGTTCACTATTTTGCGCGGCCAAGTACAAGGAGTGGCGAGGAGTGCACGGCTTAACTTTTGCTGTCCGCTGTCCGCTGCCCCTCGACGTGCAATTACCAAGGTTTTGGGCCCCCACGGTTGTCGGCCATTTGATTATTGCCACCCTTTTGCTTGGCTTTGCAGGCGGTAGGGCAATGTTTTACAACCTTTACCTACTCCTCGGCGCGTTCGAGCACTTCTAAAACTAACAAGGCAGAAAGCGGAAAACACGAAAACCGGCACAAAGAAACAAGACAGGAGACAAGGACAAACAAGGACTGAAAGAGAGGCGGGGGGGGAGGTGATAGTGTATGGGGGTTGGTGGACAAAATTCACCCACCGACAGGTTTTGGTGAGGTGCGCGTTGAGTGGGTTGCTGAGTTCCGCGCTTAGCGAGTTAATGTAGGTTCTCGGTTGGAAAGTCTGCCGTTTTGGATCCCTGTCTTCGGTTTACTCTACTCTGGTTGAAATTATTACGTTCGAAACCCACTTTTTATTTATGATCCCGCACCCGGCACAGCAATTTGGACACATTTGTGAGCTTCGTGCGTCTTAAACCATAGTTGAAGGTTGTTTTAATTTATCGTATTAAATTGCCTCATTTAGCCAGACACTGCCACTTTTAGAGTAGATTTGGTTATGGTTCAGTTATAGGCGCAGGATTTTACACAAGTTTTCATATTCAAATGATTAAATTTATCTTAAGAAACGTGCGGTGAAGAATTCACAAGGCATTCAGGTCGATTCATTGTGCTTATTCGCTTGATGATCACAGATGACACATATCTCGAAATATCGTAGACAGCTAACATTTCAGCATCGAATCCAAGCTTCCTCACTCAAAACAAAATCAACAAATAGAGTGAAAAAACCACAAAGCCAAACAGTTTTCTACATCTTTCTCCCACAAATGTGCCCAACTAATATTAACCACTCACAGAAGATTGACGGCCGTGCTGACTCGAAAGTCTACGATAAATTGATGTGAGAAGTAACCATTCCGGAAGAAAAACATCCCATTGGTCAAGATTTTACCCTACATATCTGGAAGGCATAACTGATTTTCAGGATTTAAGAAGCTTGCCATTATAAATGCCATCTAGGCAGAGGTTCCGAAGAAAATCGAATCTAGGCCAGATGATGGAACCACAGGCTGAGCGTTCAATCTCGATTTGAACTTAGCCCATACCAGGGAGAACCAGAGAGATCAGAGAGTAACAGGGCTACATTGGTTGGTTGGTATGGATGGTATCATTCGATCAGATCCTCAGATGCACTTTGTGAAACAAATGACCCACTGGGAGTGTCTGGTACGCAACGGGTTGGGTTGTGGCCGTGTATTCAGATATTCGGAAAAATCGGAAACATCGGAAAATCGTTCCATTATCATCCGCACAGGAGACTGGCTCCCGACAGCTGATCCTTAGTGAAGGTGGATCCTAGGACAGTGGAACATAGTTCCTTCAAAACCCATTATGGCGATGTTCTTGATGGCTCACCGCAGCCGAAAGCTCCGAAGCTCACGGCTTGTCGGCCCACCTAGCAACCGGCTCGGTAAAGTCGGTAAAAGGGTTACAGAATACTATCGGACCGGGTAGAATGGGAAGCGGGGGCGCTGTTCATGAAATATGAATAGGTCTGCCGGGTGCCGGGGGACCGTGTCCTCCACGGCCTATCCACGGCCTGAGACAATAAACTGCAGTACGCTCCTGCGCTACTATACTTCGAAAGAGCCGTCTTCGTCTTTGGCTAGATTACTTTGCACTTTGTGTGTGCGTCCGTGCGTGTATGTGTGTGTTTGAGCTTGAGTCTATTTTTGCGATGGAACACTGGACAATTGACCTGTTTGCGACAGCGACAACACTGCTTTTGGAACGGGTCGCGGGAACCTTCTGCTGCCTGGCTGGCCACGTGGCGCCGTCTTCGCCGTGGCTGCTGAATGGTGTGTTTTAATCAACACACACACACACACACACACATACACACACAGAGAAAGTGGCGTGGGATGGCGCGCTCTAATTTCGTGATGCAATTACTAACCTCTGACTTGTCCCTCGTGTCCGGGGACCCACGATGCGTAGAACTCCACTTTTCGGCTACAAGCAGCCGGTTCCTATACGATCCGTTATGGGCTCCAGCAGCTAGACCAGCCAGCCAGCTAGTGCCGGCTGCCAGAAAGTCATCCGGACCGCCACGTACGAACTTGGTAAGATTATGTGGAATGGCGCAGCGCTCATTCTTGGGGTTCCGGTGTGGGACGACGAATCTGTTCTCATTGCTGGAGGGGGAAAGCCTTGCCCGAATACGGAGAAGGACCAAATCAATGATTAGTTGGTTGACCATCGCCGACCATCATCCCCAAGGACGACTCCCGGGGCCACACATACTAAGGGTGCTATCGAGCCGGTGCTCAGCTGTGCAAAGTTTGGCACCCTCGATCTCGGTCTCGGCGGTGGCCGCAATTTAAATATTTGGACAGCGGCACCCGGGACCCACTCCAGTGGGGCCCAGCACTGAGCTACGATACTCGGGGTGATGTAGTCCGTGACGTCGACGTGTGTGGCAATAATTTAAAATTATTACTTTCCTCCCACAAACACACACACCTCGAACGCCGCAAACGACTATAGTGTGTGTCGTCCCACAACTCTCTCTCCCCGCAGATCTCCGTAGCAGATCTCCTGGCAGGCAGCAAGACGGGGACGGGTTGGCAAATTTGCCGCGAAGAGCACTTACCACTTTAGCGAAAACCGCATTATTACTTGGCAGCCAAACGGAGGCAGCGACAGCAGAGCCAGAACTTTGCGCCGTGCGGTGCGCTTCGTTCACCCACATACGCACACACACACAGACACAAACACATGCACACGGGCGCCTCAGACTCGTGACGCCAGCCAGCCAGCCAGCTTCGTGCAGCAGTTGAGCGTGTGAAGTTGTTTTGATTGTCCAAGTCGGGCGAAAGTTCTGCACCGAGTTCGTCTAGCCAAAGCGCCCAGGACCCACACACGGTGCTGTTGCTTCCCGGATACTTTTCCCGAAGTAGCAGTAATGCAATTACAAACAGGTTGTCAAGGGTGCAAAGTTCTATGATAAAACTTTCGCCCCGGAGGCAGGACGGTGCTCTGGTACACTCTCGTACCATACAGGTACCGCGAGCCACAGAGATGCCAGAAATATCGTTGCAGGACCTGGGACCCGTGAGGTAGTGTTTAATCCACGCTACAGGGTTAGTTACATGCTTGAGGGCTTTTTGTGGTTGCTCGCCTTCAGGTCGAACTATGTGGTTTCCTTTTTGGCCCCTATTTCGGTCCAAAACTCGGTCCCGATTCGGACAGCCCGGTTGCGGAAGATTTGACAGATTGCCACGCGTTTTAGAAAAGTTGTTGTGCCCTCCGTCTGTAATGTAATTATGGTCTGTATGATTGGGCCGACTTCTTGCGGCCCGGTTGAGGTTTCGCTGGGCTGACGGACTTGCGGGAACGCTCCCGCGGGAACTGTGTATCGCTTCGCCACAATTACCCGCCGCAAATCGATCTAAAGTTGGCCCAGTTGGTCCACGGATGGTCCCCAGTCGGTTCGTGCCGAAGAGACGTCGACGTTCCGGGCTGGGCCTCCGGAAATATCCGGAAACCGGAAGCGCACGGGTAAACTCATCACACGGACGCTCAACCCCAGCCCGACGACCCGGCGGCTAACCGCAAGAGGCATCTCGTGACTACGGGGACCAAGACCAAGCGCTACGGGTACGGGTGGAATTGCGGTTCGCCAGGACCTGCCCTAGGGGCCCCAGGTGAAGTTGGAAATTGACCTGTTGCGCTTCACTAGATACTCTCTCCCTCTCTCTCACTGTTGTTTTTTTTTTGCTCCACTCGGAGATTGTTTTCGACGAGTTCGAGAGGCTATCGGGCGGATCGAGTGTCGATCCGATCCCTCGATACACGGTTACCGTTGGTGACGCTCCCCCCAAAAACTGAAGCCGCACGTTGACAGTGGCGATGATTGCTGGACACTTGCTGGACGGACACGGACAGCGTTGCTCGTAGCTCGGGTTCGGTTTGGAATTACGTCCCTTTTGCTGGCGGAGTGAGCTTCCGGGAAGCTGTTGTTCGCTTGATTGCTATTAATTTTTCGGTCGCCTTCGGGTGAAGTGTTGTCGTTGTGTTGGTTGAAGAAGAAGGAGGAGGCGCTCCGGTAATCTCGGATCTCGAAAGCCTAGGTTTCGCAGAACGGTTTGTCCTTTTGGCGGGGGCCCGTTACCAGGACTCTTCCGAGAACCGGAACTGCTCCGGAGTGTCGCAGGGTTACAAATGATGATAAAGTGCGCCAGTTTCCCAAGCCGAAGTAGGCCAAGCTGATGGGCGCACCTGACGTCTCTGGCCTCTGACACTTCCACAACCCGTCGACTTCATTAATCTAACTGATCTTAGGGGGGCGGCCTCGGAGACCCCGAAGGCGGGTAATTAAAATTCGAATATAGCTTTTCGGCGGCTGCGGCACGATCGAAACACGATAAGAACCCCACGTGAACCGGCGTGCGACAACGACGATGACGGCGTGGCGACGGCACCTAACGGCTCCCGTTTCAGGCACACCCCCCAATCCAATTCCGATTCTAATTAGGGATGCTCTGCAGATAGGTTGAGGTTTCGCACCGGTTTGTAGCTGAGCTGTATTATTTTTTTAATTTTATATAGGCCACGGGCTCACAGGACAATCACCAAAACATAAAACCTCCCGGGCAGTGTCGAGGGTTTTGAAGCACACACTTACTGTAGCAGGCAGCAGGACCTCCGCAGGCAAGCAGCAGTAGCAGTAATGGCAACAGCAGCAACCAGCACCGTCCGGCCCATCCTCTACGCCGCGAGCCGTTGGTGGCGTTCCCCATGGTTCCAGGTGTCCAGGTCCACACCACCGGCTACCGGCGGGCACTGCGCCCTCTTTCCCCTCCTTGGCTCGCTCTGTTGCACGCACTACCTAAATTGCACCTTTTGTAACCCGTGACTTGGCGAACGTTACGGCCAGTAGTTTGCCGCCAAACGCGCGGCCCTCTGTGTCTCAACCTCCGGGACTTTGGGTTGGCTTGGCTCTGTCCGTTCGCTCTCTTTGGCGATGGCAGAACGACTGAACGACGCTGCCGGGCCCTGCCACCCGGTGTGGTACCATTGCCGCTGCGCCGGCTCTGTGCGGCGAGTTGTGCGAGAAGCCGCCGTAACGCCGTGGGCCGTGTTACGAACCGTTACGGACCCGCGCGTTACCGACGCGTTGGGGAGATCGTTGGATGTTGCTATCGAGAAATTGAAGAAGACACTACCACCGATTTCGGGTGCACTCGTGGGGCTCTTCTCGAGGGACGGACGAGCCCGCCGAAAGTTTTTGTTTTTTTCTCACTAGCGATGACTCCTGGGTGAGTGATAGAAGATTGTGAGTTTCCGTTTTGGAGCTTTGTTGATTTGGTTTAAACGGATAGTGCTCAAGTGTTATTCGAAGCACAAGGCGAGACAGGACCTAACATCGAACAATCAAACATACCAAACCATACTTTTTTGTTCCTATGCCAGTTTATGAGAGGGAAAATACTCCACTAGAGAAAAAAGTGGTTGGCTTTCGAACACCGTTCGGCGGTTAGGTAAGTGAGTCACTTTCAATTTTTCTCCAGTGATTTTTGGTTTAATCTTTTAGCATATTTGTGTGCATTTTTCAATCTAATCAATTTTTCAATTGTGAGCATTTCAAAAGTCAAAGTTCGTGAAAGTTTGGATTTTTTTTTGAATCTGAAAAAAAAAATTGGGGCGTAAAATATTGATTGTGGCTGTCACTGTATGGCACGTAACACCATCCTGTTGAAAGCCAAATGTCGTCCAAGCTTTCCGCTTCAATTTCGCCGAAGAACCAATCAGCCAACACATTTCACGGTAGCGTACGCCATCCCCGATTACGGCAACTCCTTCTTCATCTTCGGAGAAAAATGGGCCGATGACTGGCCGCTAGACCAAAATCCGCCCCAAACCGGTCACTCGTTGTGCATTGGTGCATTGGCTTCTCTTGCACGACGTGTGGGTGTTTTGCGAGCTTCAAATACGAAATACAAGCTTACATTTACATAACCCCCGAGATGGAAATGAAATTAAATGAAATTAGCTTTTCAAATGTCGTACTCAGTTTGAGTTGAAGACCCTGATTTGGTCCTGATTTGGCTTGAAGGTCCTGATTTTGTAAATGTCAAAGTTTTTACTTAATGTTTAAAATTTCCAGAATGAAGTTTGACGTTTAAAAAGTCAAGCTACGATGCATGATATAGCTGCAACGGCCAGGAACCGCTTGCTCGGAGGCGGCGTTCTCGTAAAGCCGACGATCATCGACTTTAGGGTTATTAACGAAAAGCTATGCATCCTACGCTTATGGGGCAAATTCCTACACAAATTGGGGCAAGATAAGTCCATAAAGTGCCAACCGAAGATAAAACCGAGGCAGAATAGAATCATTTCTATGGATCATCCTACAAAAAGAGAATTGACAGATGCCCCAAATAAGACCCGAAAATCATTTTCGGGGACTTCAGTTCATGGACTTCATTCTTCGAACTTCGATCTCACCACAAAACCGTAGCCTGAAAGGTACTTAAAAAGAGATGATTTCGTGATCACCGGAAAGTAACTATTTGTTTGGTTTATACTTCAACGATTCGTTCCGATTTTCTAACGACTTAAAGAGTCACCATATCCCAATGCAGGCGATACTGAACGGGGCACCATCTATCGAAAGTACGTATTCACTCACCTGAACGGATACCTCCACTAAGTTGTATCTGTCTCCAAAACGGTTACAAAAAAACAACAGTTTGACTTTGGGGAATAACCCAAAAACGGTCCTATTCAAGTGACTCGGTCGGACTGATGCGGATGCTGCTACACTACGGCACACTAAAACTGAGAGCGCCCAAAGCGTTCTTGACCCAAATAGAGCGTCGATCGAACCTCTGGATTTCGAACCCCGTCGACGCCGAGCCACCCGCGGGAGGTCAGTTTGGTTTGGTGCCCAATCAGCAAATCTCGTACCCACGTCGTACCACGTCTGGCCGTCGTCGTCGTCTTCGTTATCGTCGTCGGACGTCGAATGTCCTGAAGGACAGAGTAGAGAGAGAGAGAGAGAGTACGCGCAACGTCCGACGTCCAATAATTTATGAACAAAGTTTCTCAGTTTCCGGGCGTACCGGACCTCCCAGGTTTGTTTACCTTGTTGTTGTGTTTTACCGACTGCCAAGGATGGTGTAGGTGGTGGCGTGGTTGGGTGAAGCTTGATACTGGCCATGCAGTATCGATCGGACCCGTCGCAGTTTTATCTGGCCGACTGGGACTTAGACTCTTGATAAATTTTTTGCCCTGCTCGGGCATCCTGCTTCTAGCTTTCTTTCTATCACTCTCTCTCTCCTTCTTTTTCTCTATCGTTCTCTCTTGAGGAACACGGCGGGGACCGACTCCGTAGAACGCAGGTGAGCTGATTGGATCCCCAAATCCAGCTTCCGGTGCCGCGTGAAGGCAACCACGTCGCAACCCACCGTCAGGGTTAAACGTGCCACTATGTGCACCTGGTCCGAGCCATGAGTCTTCTGGAGTGAGTCAGTGAAGTGGAGAAGAAATTTGCGAACCACCCTAAGCCAACGCGCGAGCTAACGGCAACAAAGAAGCAACCAAGGAATGGAGTGGGCGACCAACCAATATGCAGATCACCGTCATTAGGTTCGTTACAAATTCGTTCTAAGATACAAATCAGATGCCAGTCTAGCTCCGGGGCAGACGGGCGGTCCTCCGGTTATACCGCTCCACCATTCCACACAACTCCGCCCAACACCCGGATCGTCCCAATAAATTGAAGACTGGAACTTTTGTGCACTGCATTGACAGACGCGGAACACACATATTTCGGGCGGAAAAACTTTTCCTTTTCGCTTTTGCCCTGTGGCAGTGCTCCTGTAGGCCAATCTTCGGTTTCTTACACGAGAGAACTGGGCCATTGGGCCAAGAACCCAACACGGTTATGTTTCTCCTTTGGCAGGGTGGCAATCAGTCGGCCGTCGTCGGTCTCGTCTCGACAGCTCCACATCTCGAGACGACACCCACCTGTCGCTGCCTACCGGCATCCAGTGACGCTGTACGCTCTGGAGGAATCTTTCATCACACAACCGAACAGGAGCCACTTTCCCTTTTTGCAGCAGGAAGCTAATTTGAGGTTGTGGCCTTATAACGACAGCAAAAACTTTCCGGCGTACGTAACCTTCAAGTTCAACAACTGGAAGCCCCATTCGCATCGCTGGCGGCGGGCATCCAATTAGAGGACTTTTTTGTTCTACACAGCTTGAACTAAGGAGGTACATTCGAGCGAGATGTTGAACGGTTTGTGCTCCCTTCGGTTTATTCCAACTCCCCCCCGAGAAGGCTACCAGTGCATCGACCTCAGCAGCCCTCTGGTCAAAGGACGAGAAAGAAAAGACTCCCACCTGCTGTATAGTTGAACCGGCGGGATTCTAAATTAGAATCTAATATGAACCGGGTTCAATCCCGTGGTCAACATTTGTGAGTACGGTCTTCAAAGAAAAAATGTGTTTATCACGCTCTCGGGGAAAACATAAAAAACGATCAACTTTTTATCGAACACGAGAGAGGGGTTATTAATTTTGCGACTTTATGAGTTAATTGCCGTCTCGTAATTGGAAAGGCGACACTGTTCTTGTCTACAATCTTGTCTTTCAGCTTCTCAATAATCGCTGAACGACCGAAGCCACTGTATTAGCACTGACTTGAAGTTTTGCAGTCAACAAGTGAATGCGTCACAGTCAGGCTTTGAGCTGACGCCTTTCGCATAGAAACCGAAGGATCGGTGCAGCATAGTGTTTAACAGCTACCGATACAGCAGACGACTGCTTAAATTGTAGAGCAAATGGAAAAAGGTAATTTAATTGATCAACCATTGTTTTTGCGGACCAAAGCCATCACTCAAACTACGGGCACAAAGACTGTGGAGACTTTGCACCATCAAATTCGCTTGCTAACAACTTTCTTGACTGAATTTTGTTATGGATTTACGGAAAGGTACGCGAAATGCTGGACGACCTGGAAGTGGTCGCAACACGCGGAACAGTAGGATGTAATTATCGATGGTCGGTTGACCGGAGATCGATAGTGATGGAAATTATAGCTCGGTCGTTTCGCTAGACATGAGATGCAAAGTGGTGTTGGTATCGAGAATGCACGATTGGGTTTTCGCTTTGGAACCAAATCTGCCAAACCTAGTCCGCCAGCTTCAAGAGCCAAGGTAGATAGAAGTGGAAGTTATAACCGTATTCCAAAGAAGACCCGTAAGAAGCTCGATAAAAAAAGTTGGCAGGCAATTTTCTTGGGCCGGCGTACCGTGTGGGGAATGCGAAGCAACATAGGAGATCTTCATCGTTCCTTTGGTCCTTCTTTATCTTCGCAAAATGATCCGTTATCCGGGGAAGGTACAAGAAGTGTTTCAATAAACGTCATGGTTACGGCTGTACTGAACCATACTGGAGAGTAGCCAGAGCCAGGACACTATACGTACATTATTAGCTGTGGTCACCAAAGAATGAATGATGATTCATCAAATGGATGTTAAATCGGCTTTCCTCGACGAAGATCTTGTTGAGGAAGTTTATGTGTCACAACCAAGTATTCGAAGTACGAGAAGGACTCAAACTGGCTTCGCAGGTGTAGATGGCATACTGATAATCGACCATGACTTGAACTAGAGTAAGCTCGTTAGGAGTATGTGTGTCCAAGGAATTTCGAAAGGCGGATTCGGAAGAGACATCCTACATTCTTGCAATGACAATCAAGATCGAAACTGGTATCAGTTCCGACGGAGTGCCGCCTCAAACTGCAGAAAGGCTAAGAATCGCAGTGCTCATCTCAACCGTACAGGAAGTTAGTAGGGTGTCTTATTTACATTACTTTTACAACTCGTCCTGACTTTACACACTCCAGAGCTGTCCCACTGAAGAGTATTGGTGTTTGGCACGAACTGGCACGAGATAGCAATTCCTGCTTGTCAGACGTAGAAACCTCTAAATCGTTTTAATAAAGAACTAATATACAAACCTGCACTGCAAAACTAAACCCGCGTGACATCGGTAAGTGTTTAAAAACACGACCTCATCGCGGTTTTGCGCTTTTCGCTCTGGCCGCTGGCCCATACCGAGCAAATAAAACGAGCGAACCAATGTTACACCTGCAAGGATTCCCTGCTACGTTGGTTGTTACCCAAGTCTGAACAAAACTTAAACCGATCCTTTGTGAACGCGAAAACACGTGTTGCTACCGTGCATTTTTTCTTAAGATCTTTCTAAGCTTGAATGTTAATGAAACCCTGCGATGCTCTGCGTTGAATCCTCGAGTGGCTGTAACTGGTTTTAGGCACGTTCTAATGCGGCTGCCGATCGTGTGATCCTCCACGTCGTCATTTATGAAACATCCTGACGCGACACTTTGGCAGTTCACCTAAGCGTTTCAGGGTGCTATACAAGCTGACAATCGGTCGCGTTGTAGAGGCGTGAGTGTTTGAAATTAATTATCTTCTCTTGGTGTCAGCTTCATTCGAACTCTTCATGCTGAACGTCAATAAACTATGGAAAGAAGAAACCTGTCAAAGTAATCGGCTTTGCCGAGCATTCTAAAATGGGTCTCCTGGGGCCGTAGGTAGATGCGTAATTGTTCGCGCGATGTCAAAACAATGAACTTATACATTAGTCTTGGGCCGCCCAGAAGGATAAAAGAAACCTAGTCAGAGGTGGTGCAACGGCATCGACGGCGATGCGAGCTGGACCTTGGTTGAAGGCCAGCACCGTTTGGCGATTGTGGTTGCCGTATAAGAATTACCAGAAGTAGCTTACCCATCGGCAAGGCTCTGCCGAGTCAGAGGCCTCGAGCACGGCCCAGAGGGTCAGAGAGCACGGGCAAAGATAAATTATGCGACACAGCATCAACATCATCATCATCATCATCATCAACAATCTAACCACCAACCATCGTTAGCCGTATACCGCATGCATCGTTGGACACACACACACACACACACACACACACACACACACACACACACACA
>NC_069143.1:1643525-1650834 GCF_943734635.1 Anopheles cruzii
CACACACACACACACACACACACACACACACACACACACACACACACTCATATGCTTACTAAAACCGGCATATGCTGGCATACGAGCGGCTAAAAGCTGTCAAATTAAGTTTAATCTTCTCACGAAACGCTTTTCGGCGCCCGCGACACCGCCCACCATCGTTCTGCTTGTTAGCAGCACGTTTTGTAGCCTAGCAAACCCACCCAGCCACCCATCCACCGAGGATGTCGATAAAGTCAGGCAGCTTCCATAGCATTCCGAGACCGAAACCACGGGCGACGGGAGCCTGGGAAGGTGGTCAGAAAAAAGGCAGACGCAGGACCTTCGGGAAGGGGAATGGGGAAGATTAATGTAGGATGATGCAGCCCAGACGAGAGGGTGGTTTTGAGAGTCGCGGTTGTGGCGGAGTCGGAGAGGCGCAGTCACATGATAAAATATGAATTAGACTAGGCCAGGCACGGGTGCTAAAACGCGGTGGCCGTAAGGGAACGGAGGGGGGTTCTGGTGTACGGGGTAGTCTGAAGAGCGGTACCTCGGCTATGCCCCTGATGTCAGCGCACGAGCGTCACGTGAAGGTGGCACGCTGCCTCCACTCAAAGGCCACATCTTCCGGTGGGTGATTTGTTTAAAAAAAGGAAACCCATACCACCGTTACACCTTCCACGCACACACACACGCGGACAGCATAAATCGCGTGCCGTGTAGGTGAGCATAGAACACGGTGCCTCACGGTTCAGCCTCAGCCGGTGCATCTCTCGTTTGTTATGCTAGCCTACCTTACCTAAGATCCGGCTCAGTTGCCTTTCATGTCGAAAGCCGGCCGGTTTCGTGTACAAGGTACTTCACATAAAGATCACCGGGAGCCCTTCAAATTCACGCAGGGCGCGGTGTTAAAATGTACGTCAGAAACCGCGCTGGGACTTGGGGATCACATTAGGTATCTACATATTTATTACTTTTCGGTGCCTATCAACACCTTTGAATGCACGTACACGCTTATGTCATATATATTTTGTCATTTAAAGCAAATCACTTCAGCATAAAATATAGAACGACCGTTCTTGGCCGTGTCTAAGATTGGTGACGGAAAGCCCAAGGTAGCACAAAAATATGGAACTATGTGCGACTCCCCTCAAATAGCCCGTACCCTCAAAACTACTAACCTTGATTCTCGTTTAATTACCTATGTTTATAAAATTTAAAAAAAGCTTAAAAAAGTAATAATAGGAAAACCTTAACTGTCGCCCGAATAGCCTAGAAGTAGTAGAAGTGCTAGTAAAAAAACACTGAACACATGTTGGACGACAGGAATATATCCCGATTTGCTTCTCTACCTTATCTTCACCTAATTCTGGACCTACTTCTGAAGAGATGGACCTATTTCTAATAGCGATTAGAAGAAAAATCGTTAAAGAGTTCGTTCTCAGAACTCAAACATCGTGTTTTAGCCATGAAAACACATAAAGTCAACGATGCTGCTCTCTGAATCTCTGAGTTCTTATTCTAGTTTAGTGAATGACTTCACGTACTTCAAGCATTTTGGAGATCCGAAGCATCGGATATAGTTATTCTTGTAGAGTTCCGGGGTTGGAGCTTCCGGGCATATTCTTGAAATTTGCCAATACCGTTTGGCCCAAGCACACCAACGCTTGCTTAGAGTAATGATAGTTATGACGAGTTATCGGCAGCTTTTAGTCACACGCAATGACATCAGCCTGTTCCAATACCGAGGCAGTGCCAATGGAGATTGATTCAAGCATGATATCCTGCAGAACTGATTAAATGGTTCACTCTCACTAATGGGGTCTACTCGTACTAATGGGGTCCTTATGTTCTGGCTATAAACGGGTCCGCATGCGACCGTCCATTTTAATTGATCCAGTTGCAAATATAATGTTATTTATTTTTATTATCACATGCAGAGCCGCATTTAGCACCAGCTCTTTTGCGCTCCAGTTGACCGGCACTGTCAGGATGCAGACCTACGTCTTTCGCTTCGAAACCGATTAATCGGTGCAGCGCAGACGGATGTCCGGATGTCTACAGACGAGCAACAAATATTGACCTATCAATGATAAATTGGTCTTCATGTCTGTTGACTATCTTTGATTAAAAACTAAAATCAATCCATTTTTATAACGCTTTAGCAACCGACCTACAGTTTTCTACATCGCTAGTCCGTCTTCACCAACATAAGTGGTTAACATGGCCATCGCCATTGTATCAAGTCCATCTACAAAAATTGAAGTACTTGCGCTGCAGAGAAATAAAACGCATGTACTTACTGGATACATACTGATTACTTACTGGATATGCCACCCAGCAGCAAATCAATTGGTCGGACTTTGCTTACACCGACTTGCCACTAAGCTTTGCCTGAAGCTCGTTCAACCAACCAAAGCTACACCCAAAGCTCAACACACGCGACTGCGTGGAACTTTTTTGCACTCATTCGGTGAAACATTTCACACACAAAGGCGAAATGTTTCACTTTTTCCCTTGCAAACTCAGAAAAGTTTCTCGCTTCAAATAAACAGCGCAACGGCGATTCCGATGGGATTTTTGCAGTTCTTTCCACATATTCAGATGGTGTGTAATTCAAGTCAGTGCAAATATTGAACATTAGTGTTTTTCTGGCTACATGTTATTGCTCGTAGTATTTATTTCCATGGTCCTAGCTTTCACTCACAAAAGATGTTGCATGATGTGCTATATGCTTCTGGCTTGAAATGGTGCTTCCTGCATCCAGTTGCGCTGATCACATTTTTCGTCACTTATTTTCAATTGCCAGTTTGCCATCTACAAAAAGAACGAAGCGCAAAAAGGACTGTAAGCAATTGGTGTGAAGCATGGAAAATGCTTTACCGCCGAGCTGTAATCCGGTAGAAGATGCATAATAAAAAGCCAAACTTCAACATGCCAAATCGCAGACTTCCCTTCAGCCGCCCTATCGTTTAGCGGCTCCCTCGCGACCCATTTACGGCGCCGTCCATGCCGCAAATGAGCACCAAATTAGGCACCGATTCGGTGCGGGACGAACCAACCGGCTTATCCATCCATAACGGCACCGTGTCGGCCGCAAACCGTGCCCAACTTCCGTCAGCCAAATCACGTGCCTGCGTCGTCAACCGCGGTCACACATGTGGAGGCTGCCCGGGGCCTAGGGGAGGCAAGGCACAGTAACAGCGAAAGCTAAACTGAAAACCACTAAAAAACGGACAGGCAGGGAGAGGTAGGGTGGGCTCTAATGGAAGGATAAAAATTGAAGATTTTTATCTTAAACATCATCATCGTCGTTGTCGTCCGGTGACCACGTGCTCACGTGCTTGTTCCCTTGGTTTGTTTAAAAGGGTCGGCCCATCTGCTACTTAATCGGTCATTCTTATCGCATCCATCACGCCGCGACAGAGACCGATAGAGAGAGAGAGAGAGAGAGAAAAGGAGGAAGAGATAGATGAAGAGCGTTCGTGAAAATCCAATAGAACGTAAAGGAAAAGCCGTAATGAAGAGAATTGAAATGGAACAAAAAAAAGGCGGCGTGCAATCTAGGAAAAGGAAAGCGATAAGGGAAAAGTGCCGGAAAGTTGGGAAATCGATTTCAAACCGATTTGTGTGATTTGGCAAAGCCGATGACTAAACACAGCAGAAGACGACAAGTGCAAAGGTGTGGAGTTCAGTGTTTTATTTGCAAGCAGCCATACAAGCACAAGGCGCAAGCCAATCCAGGTTGGGCCTAGTTGGTCAACGTCGACACAGAACTGCGTACTCTCCACGTCTTTATGCATTCGTTATTGATTTAATTATAGTGATTGTTTTATCTATTATTAGATTTAAAGGGATTTGGTTTTCTATCAATATCATTTCCTTCAGCAAGTACAGAGCCTTGTTATCACCAACTCAAGCGGTTCCGATTGTTCACATCGTTCAGATTCCTGCCTCCGGATCTATGGCAACAGCTAAGATAATTTTCAATGACTATATTGTACATTTCGGGTGTTAGCTCGGCCATAAGTCGGGCGAATGTTACCATATCTTCGATTGCAGGCCAAAAATAACGTGTGTCATGCGTCTATCGTCTGTGATCGTCCATCGTCCATAGCCGTAAACCGTTTTTTAAACGACTCTTTTGGCTTGGCACGGACATGGTACTACTGCCTGACAGTGGAAGCCTCGAGAGAAGATTGGTTTCCGACTATTAGAGTTCCGACGGAGTGGTGCAAACGATTGTAAGCAGTCAACATCCGGAGGGATCTCACAAGCGGGATCAAACGGTCCAAGAGTAAAAGGCTGAAGACGAGAGCGTTCCGTAGACTAATGATATCTTCTTTATTCTAACAATTTTCTCAATTTATAGTACTTTTTCTTATGATTAAACTAGCTTCGTCTCTTTCTTTCGATGCATCGCTTATTGGTGCTGGTCGGCCCAATTTTGGACCTTGCTGTAGCTAACCTTTTTCTAAAACTCGTTTTTTAAATTTAAAAACTGGCTTATCTTTATCGTTTTCGGGATATACCGGTGTCTCTGTTCAATCGATTAAGGGTGTTCAGCACCCCAGATGACGTATTTTGGCTTGCTTAAGAGCCTTGTCGCAGAAGAAAAATGAGCGTTTCCACCCTGTTGCTCAAGAACCCGATTTGCGTTTTGTTCTGTTGTTGAACGATTTATTTTCTTAAATGGCAGACCTTTAACTAAAAGTTTGATGCTTGGATTGACAGATACATATATTCGAAAACTGTAAAATACCAGCCCTGTGATTTCGAAACAGCAATTTCCTCACTCCTTGACTTAACTATGTCCATTGGTCAGTGTCCCGATTTTTTTGCATTCATGTCTTCTTAGTTCATCGATGTTACTGTGTAATTCTTGTATTCGTGTATGTTTCCTTCTAAATACCGGTTACCAACTTCTGCGTTCGTTTCACCAGTCGCGTGTGGTGTTCGTTCTAGCTCTTAATTAAGTAAATTTGTCAATTAGGCTACGTTGCCTGTTGACTGTTTTTGTAATAATAAATAATAACCAAAAACTACCACTTCGTTATCTGAAACCCCGTTTCGAAAAATCACAAGGCTTCGAAATGCAAATAAAAGAGGTCATTGGTTGATGCAGCCGCCAAGATCGGCCAGATCACGGTGGTTCTCGGCGCACGGACTTGTGCTGTGGACTGCGAGGAGAGTGCGTTCCGCTTTCCGACCCGCACAGCCATCGGAAAAGTGATTTATCTTACTGGAAGAAACATTTCCCAACCCGCAGACGCCGCTGCGTCAGTATTACACTGCGAATTTGCGAGAGTTAAGTAAAGAAAAAAAAATCGGTTCGGGAAAAAAGGACGACGTTGATTGTAAGTGGCGCGGGGCCCCCGGTCGCATTAGTCGATTTTGGCAATCGATAACCAGACCAGACCAGGGCCGGCTAGCCGGCCGGTCGGCCCATTTTAAAGGCTTTTAAGTCCGGCACACGGGGTCCACACGGACGGTTCACGCTCCATTTCCGCCGTTCCATTTGTGCCTCCGGCCTCCGGTCTGTGCGCCTTAATCGACAACCGTACGGGGAAGCCCGGACGAACCGAACGCAGGCCGAGGCAGGTGCGGGGCCAGCGAAAAACCTTTGAGCCAGATTGATTTATGATGAATATTTAATCGTTTTGAATGCGTCCACGGCACGGCGGTCCCGTGGCCATGGACACGGTTTCGGAGCCGGAATTCGGGCCGTAGAAGAAAAATCAGAAATCACAACAACAACAACAACAAAAGAAACCTCCAGTACGTTACGGATGAGCTGCGTCGGGACACACGAATAAGGAACGTACGAATGCCGACCGTTCCTCCGGACAGCACGGAGCCAGGAGCCGCGGTGACACTATCCATTACCCGGGAGCGGACGCCGGGGTGGCCGTAGCGGAAGGGTATAAAATGCAAAGTACCGTGCCGACCGGCCGGCCGGCCAGCCGACCGAAGGGTGGAGAAAATTTGGTGGAAAAGCCGTGCAAAATGCTCAATCGGCACGGCGTGCCGAATTGCCCGCTCTCTCTCTTTTTCGGCTCCCTTTTTGCCGCCACCGGATGGCGGCGGGCTGGGTCGACGGGGTCGACGACAGGCCATTTAAGTGGGTAAGCAGATAAATAAATAAATAAATAAAACGGCACGCCGCCGGCGACGGCGCATCGACGGTCATCGACGACTTCCGGCGTGGCGCGGCGCGGCGCGAGAGCAATGTGAGAAAAGTTGTCGCACACGCCGGCACACACACACGGGCGAAGGGAGAAGGGGCCCCGACCTCACCTCACCCCGTCGTTTGGGTTGGGATGGTTTCCCGAACCCGAACCTACACGGACCCGCAGTGCTTGGGATGCAGTGAAACTACTACTACGCCAGAGAGAGTTAGTGAGAGAAAGGGAGAGCGAGAGAGAGGTGCAGGGTGGATGGGGTGGATGGGCGTCCTGGCGCCCATCGCGGTTCAACGACGGAAAACGACGGCACGCGCCACAATCAAATAAGCGATTATCGATCAAAAAAGTGGTTGGCTTTGTGTCGGTGAAGCCATGTAATGTGTTTATCGCCCAACACCCCACTCCAGCCAGCCAGCCAACGCACCGCAGGGCAAGGGTCCCGGGGAGTGGAGTGTGTGTTTATTAGCCAAAATTTATTGGCCCTTTGCCACGTTCACGTTCTGTGTCAGGGATGTGCGTGGGACGGATAATCGCATTGAAAGCTAATCCGTTCCGGTGCTGCCACCGCGATACGGTCATTAGGAGGGTTTTTATTAGCTCAAAGGCGGTCCCTGTCGCTGGATGTCCTTGCTAGTGTAGGGCGCCCGGTTCGGGTGCCGCTGCACCGGAGTTCGAATCCGCGCGCCACTGTGTGTGAAAATGATCAATTGCCGCGCGCGCTTCTTCCCTATACACTTTCTTGAATTAACCTCGTTAGTAGTGATAAGTGAGTGATAAGGACCACTATCACGCGAGTGTGTGTGAATGAAGCTCTGGGTACACTAATGAAACACCAAAGACCAAGAATTACCATTCTGCTGCTGGCTGCTGTTGCTTCTTCTCAAACACGTGCAAGGTTTAGGGACTTTTGCAAGTTTAACCAATCAATATTAAAGTCTCCCCTTACCAAATTCTTTTTGTTAAGATGAACAAATTCCTCTAGCCATACATCTAGTATTTCCATACAACGTGAATCACTTGAACTTGGTGAGTGGTACAGAACACCGCAGTTAGCTGGCGTCGCACCGCGAGAAACGGAACTGTCAAGAAACCAATTATTTTCTTCAGTTCTATTGACTAAAACCTTGATGACAACAGAATTG
>NC_069143.1:1650934-1705643 GCF_943734635.1 Anopheles cruzii
ATTATAACCGAAAATTTGTCACAGGATCGCATGAGACCTAGGAGGCGACTCGCTTTGACCGGTTTTAGGCCAACGACGGCTGTAGCATTGCGGTGACTTTGGCCATATCGGACGGCAAAAGGCGATGCTGTAGGAGATCTTTCTTCCCCGATAGGCAGCTAAGTGTGCATGGACGCGTCGAAATCCCGCATGCTCAGGCAGTGGCTCCATCAGAAACGGCAGTCTAGGGAAGACTTTCCTCGACAATCCGGTAGCAGCGCGTTCTTTTCAAATGCGACGTTGCTAATTCGATTTGATGCGTTTTAAAGTGAAATGCAGGAACACTCTCGAGTATTTTGTTACCCTATGCGCCTCCGTGCTCTCCGAAAGGATTCTTTAGGTTCCATGTCGTGGAAAGAACCGTCACAAATTGCAAAACACCGATTCAGCCATGAGCCGTACCGTCCAATTCAAACACGGCGTTCTCATCTCAATCGCATTCGCGTTTGGCTCTTACATTCTACCAGGCGAGCTGCTCCATCGAGCTGGTAGCAGACGTACCCCCAACGCTGGTGAGGTGCGAGTGAGCGAGTAAACTGCCTTCTCGCTCACGCATCAAAACAGATTCTGTGCAAATGCGATGGAAAACAAAGAGGGAAGAGTACGAGAAATGTGTACAGCAGGAGATGGCTTGCTCTTGTGAATCGCTTGCAAGAGGTGAGCGAAACATTAGCTTTAAAAACTAGTTGATGAAAACATCAGTCTAGTCAAGTGGTCTCAAACACGCGGCCCGCGGGCTATGGGTACTCTGATAAAACCCCAAAGGCCAAGAATTACCATCCTGCTGCTGACTGTTGTTGCTTCTTCAAACACGTGCAAGGTTTACAATCACAAATAACATAGCGAAGCGAACCCGATCTCCGGAGGGCGAAGAATCAATCTACGACTGTGACTTTTCTGTGCGGTTCCGGAAGGTCAAAGCAACGCGCATTGTTTGTGTGTGTGTGCCAAAACCGTAACCAATCGAACGGCGGCGGGCGGGCGGCCGATAATGGCGCTTCCGATCCGGTTCGATTCGCAGTCGAGCATTAAATGTCGTAAATGATTTTAAATGTTTGCTTTGTTCACCGACCCGACCCGACCGCCAGGACCGGCTTGGGCGGTGGCGCCAGTACTACTCCCTCCCCTGCTGCCCTCCGCTGCCCTCCTCTTTCTCCGTGGCTTCTTTCTTTCTTTTATTGCTTCTTTTATGCTCGTCTCCGAACACAATCTCCGAACGTACACCGGATGCCCCCGTTGGCCCGGCGCCAGGCCCGGAACCCGGATGCGCTTAGCCTGCGTGGCTGGTTTTTCTATCACACCGGAAGCCGGTTTTCCCTCCCGGACGTGTCCTTTTGGTCGCTATAAATTATGCACATTAGCTACGGTCCCTGTCGGTGCCCGGGCTTCCGGTGCGGCTTTCGGTGCACACACCACGTGGCTGGCTGTGTGTGTCTGTGTGTGTGGAGGCGACGCATTTTTTTGGCGACGGAAGTTGCGCTGCTGACAGGCACCGCCGTTAGTGCGCATTCCACTAATATTATGTTTATTATTATTTGTTCCGTCGATCGGTACAAACGCCCGCGAAAGGGTCCGAGGCGGCCAGCATGTTGGCGGGTTGAGGAGAGTGCAGAATGGTAAACATCTGTGTAGTAGCGCCGCCCCCGGGAGCCACCTGCGGTACGTAATCCCATTAGACCATCCGAAGCCAAGGGATCTAACAATCTACCGGGCCCGGAACAATGCCCAGAGCCGATTTGGCGCTCTACCGCCGGCCCTACGAGATAGTGGTAGGGTGGGCGCCAGGACAATGGAACCGACGCCGGAACCGGAACCGACCGCAGAACAGATCCGAGCGCTAATACCGTTGAAGCTGTCCCCGTGGACAAGTAATTTAAAAGTTTACTTAAGGGGCATCATTAATAACATTAAACGATCATTGGATTGGGCGCGAACGGCAGGAACGGCCACAAATCTGCACCGGAAGTCGAACAAATAGATACTGCCTAATGAGCGCAGGGAGACTGACACGGTTTACGGCTCAGACCATAGGCTCATTTTTCCTTCGTGAACCTGCTTAATTCCTTGCAGAGCAGTACGCAAGTAACGCAGCAAGACCATTCAAGTCAATTGAAGGATTACGTGGTGAGGTCCGATCTTGAACCTCTAGGTTCAGGTCGGCCGACTATTATTATTATTTCGTTCCGCATTCAACAGATTCGATTCAGATGTAACTGCAGTGGGCTTCAAACCACAGTAATGTCGACCCGTTTGACGAACAGAACTGCATAACGATGGCTGCTCGATAGTGAATATCTGGTTTAGAAAACATTCGTTCTTCATCTAATACACAAATCGAAGTCGGTTCTGGCTTCTGAACGCTTTCCTAACAGTTCTAATGCCGCAAATGCCCCAGAAACTCGGCCGCTCGGCAGGTTGATGGGATAACCAATCGAAAGACAATTCTGGCAAATGCTTCTCTATACAGTTCTTTTGTTGCTGGACTAAACCATCACTTCCAATACAAATGGCAATGGCAATACCTTCCTTGGTTCCCGGACCAGACGTCGAAAATTGTCTCGCCGTGTAGGTCAGACACATAGCGTATGCAATGTACGGGTGTACCAAGGAGAAAGACCAAAAAACTGAACAACTTGTACACATTTAAACACGCCTTGTACAGGCGAACAGGGCCTGGGCCTGTGCCTGGTGGTGTGAGGTGTCATATTAGGATTGTTATGGAACGGAAATGGACCAAGAGGCGCCACTAAGCCGGGGCCGTAAAGGGATGTCACCCATGACAGAAGGATCATCTTTACAGCTCCTCACCGCTACGGGAAACCAAGCGCATCGGTCGCCCGCTCAACAAGGTGACGACGAAAACACCAATCTGGTTTATTATGTTTGGCAAAGGAGCTTGGCCCCGGGTCGTTCCGTAGTCACTAGACCGGAAGGGTAGGTTAGATGCCTGGGAGGGGGTGATGGAAATATGGCAGACCCAGTGCATGAGAAAGTGAAAGAGGAAGTAACAAAAAGAAAGAAATCACTGCGCACCTGGCTTGTCGTGGTGATTTGATAATTGTGCCCTAAACGGTGTGGGACAGACAGTGGTTTTCAAAACGAAGTTTATTTCGGCAAGAGACAGGATTTGATGAAGTACGAAAAGACTAACTTTTCGTTATTCAAAACATCGATTCGATGCATCGGATACAAGCTCTAGTACGAACAAAAGGTCTTTCTAATTCGTTAAACTTAATCATCTAATCTAGTGGTAGATTGGTTAAAATTTCCTACTTCAAGTAACTCAGGTAACGTAACGCTTAACCAACACTATTAGTCTACCGATGCATAGGCAATTCGTCATCATAAATAAATTTTAAGCTAAATATAACATATGAAAACTACATCGTTTGTAATATAATGATTAGATAAATATTTCAATTTAAGGAATAAAAACTATATGAATATGGGTGGTTCAGGGTTCAAATCAACGTATGTTTCAATACTGCTCGAACGGCGGGCACGGCTCCGTTGGTTCGAGGCGCACTAGCCGATGGGTTCTCTCCCGACCGGTACAGGCGAGTTTGTTTTGACAGTTCGACCGCGTGTGTTTGTTTACATCGTAGCGAAGTTCGTTGTTGCACGTGGTATAGACTTTCAAACTTTGTGACTGATCCGAGGTGTGTTTTCCGTGTTTTTCCGTGCGTGTGTTCTTCACAATCAACCATGGACCTGATGCTGAGCAACTTCATCGTCGACGATGTTTCTGGGAAGGGTCCTGAAAAGGTAAGCCTACAAATCAACCTCTGCCCACAACAAGCACTCAAGCGTTCAGGCGCGGTGCGACATGATGCTGCGAGGAAAACAAAGTAAAGAACTGTAGGGTGCGTCGTATTGAGTCCGCTTGCCTAACGATTGCTTCTTGCATTGCAGACACAAGCGAGCGTTCCGCTCAAATCGGCAAAAATCGATTCAGGAGGGGTTCCTTTCTCGATAAGCTTTAATAAACCGACTCCGATCAAGCCAGTGCTAGCCCGAAAGCGACCGGTTGCTAAACAGTTGACCCAAGCTACAACCGGTATTCGGCTGGAGCCACAGAAAAATGCTGTAAGGACCAATAAACTAGCGAAAGAAACCGATACGAGGTCGTCACCGCTCGATGAAACCAGAACCGTCGGGAAACGCAAACGAAAGGAAACGGACTGCATTGGGCCAGCAAAGTTGGCTACCGAATCGATACGTTCTGTGAAAAGAATTGATAAGCCCGATTCGCTTCAACCAAAGGCGACCCCTACCTTTAGCTTTACCCCGGATATCGATTCCGGAGTTCGTGCACGTAAACCTAACATTTTCGATCGCCTAAAAACCGACCTACCGAAGGTGGAGCTACCAAAGGTGCAGCCGATGGAAGAGAGCGTGTTTAGTGAGCAACCTATTGAAGCGCTCGATATTCATTCGCACACGAAAAAGAACGTGGCCGATCTGTTGCACTACACGCACCTTACGGTGGTGCAAAGCTTAGCCATCCCGCGGTTGCTCGAGGGGCGTGATGCATTGATTCGGGCTCAAACGGGGTCAGGGAAAACGTTGGCCTATGCGGTACCGCTCGTCGAAGCACTTCACTCACAGCGACCGAAAACACGTCGCACCGACGGCATCCTGGCGGTGGTGATTGTGCCGACCCGCGAACTGGCATTGCAAACGTACGAACTGCTGGTGAAGCTGCTAAAACCGTACACTTGGATTGTGTCCGGCTATCTGTGTGGGGGTGAAAAGCGCAAGGCGGAGAAGGCCCGTCTTCGCGCGGGTCTGAACATACTGATCGGGACACCGGGCCGCTTTTGCGATCACATTCGCAATACGGAGACGCTCAAGCTAAACGGAGTTCGGTGGTTGGTGTTGGACGAAGCCGACCGGCTACTGGAGCTCGGCTACGAAAAGGACGTTAAAGAGATTGTCTCGACGATTCAGCGTGACGACGGTGCAACCGTTCGGGCGGAGGGTACACTCCAGACAGTGCTACTGTCTGCCACGTTAACTTCCTCGGTGAAGGAGCTCGCCGGTTTGACGCTGCACAACCCGGTATACATCGAGACGTGTAATGCCATTCGCCAACGGCAACAAGCGGCTGGAGCAACGAGTGATGGAGCTACCTTCACCGACCATCTGCTAAACGTGGACGAGTGTGTTACGATTCCTGCCACGGTGAAGCAACGCTATTTGGTAGTACCGCCCAAGCTGCGACTCGTTACGCTCAGTGGCTTGCTAGCGCATGAGCAGCGCAAAAAGCCATCCAAGGCGCTCGTCTTTATGGCGACACAGGATTTAGTCGATTATCACTTTGACATTATGGTGGAAGTATTAACCACGAAGCGGCTTGACTCTGATGACGAGGAACTGGACGAGGAAGAGGACGAAGATACGCGCCTGATGGAAAGAGGGAGCGAGGTGGGCTCTGTACTGCTGCCACGGTTGGCCTTTTTCAAGCTGCACGGACGCATGACGCAGATTGAGCGAAGTTCGGTGTTTCAGGCATTCCGCAAAGCGAAAGCAGCCGTGCTTATCTGTACGGATGTTGCCTCCCGCGGTATCGACGTGCCCTGCGTGGATCTGGTGGTGCAGTACCACTCGCCGCAAATTCTGGCCGACTATGTGCACCGAGTCGGGCGCACAGCCCGAGCAGGCCAGTCCGGTAAAGCAGTTCTTTTCGTCGAGCCATCCGAAGTGGAATTCATCAAATACCTCGCTGACAAGCAGATTCGGTGCGTACCAAATGTTACCTGCTCTACGCCTAAGCTCTTGCTCTAAATGAACGTGCTCTCGCTCATGTTTGATTGACAGAATTCAGGAGGAAAAAATCGACGGAATTTTCGTATGTCTTGGACAGCTGCTCAACTGTGGGCAGAAGCGTATCGGCAAGAACAAGGAACAGGCCGCCATAGAGCTGCAGTATCGTTTCGAGCAGTTGGTCGCCAAGGAAAAGGAACTGTTCACCAGTGCCAGCAAAGGTAAGTGTTCCGATCGTGCGTAGTATGTACGCTGCTCTGAATGTACTGTAGTTCTATTGTTTTTATTTTATTGAAGATAGTCATCGGGCGTAAACACGCTTACCGGACTATTACATTTAGTATCACACTCAAGATTGCGATTTCGGATATCAGACTTGTTTTAGGCTGACACAAGGAACAGTCAGGATTGTTTAATGGGTCAAATTACTTCATTGGAGCTCCCTACATTGTCTAGTAGTTGAGGTTTAAATCACAAACTGTTTCGAAACTAACGAATTGTCGGCAAATGTCGGCGGTTTACGTGTACAATGGAAAGACACCACACGGTTCGACACATAGATACAAAAAGCCTGAAACACTGGCCATGCTCGAAGTTGTCGTATTGATCAATTTCCTCCTGAAAAGTACGTCCGGATTTTGGTATGAGCATGTTCAGCAAATGTACATTTGATTTTAAATGTAAACAAATGTAAGGGTAGCGAGCAAGCGTATCGTCCCCTCGACTAAACTTTGCACCGTGCACCAAAAAAGGGTTGTCACACATATCAGTCCACTGTGTCAACAAACCGAAGCGTTGCATTAGATGGAATGGCTGGAAGCCGTTACTGGGGGAAATCCTCATAAAATATAGCAATCCGCTTACCGTTAGTGTCCCGTTATTGGCAGGAAATATTGAACTTGCACCCACTTTCAATTAGACAGCAGATTCCGCTATTGTTTCGGGTTCGCTCTTAGACGTAGCATAATCCTCGGCTAGTGCGTTAACAGATTGGCTGCTTTAGTACCGTTTCTTTAGGCCAATGTGATAGACAGTTCATCATCCCATAAACTCGATAGTAGCTGTATAGATTGCAGCTTATTCATTCCATTAGACCATCTGCCAGTGGGTCAGATTTAGGACGGTAGGTGTGTGGTACTCCTTGGAATTCATGGGGACGATCGGAGGGGACTCGGACCGGTGTACGACCGTCGAAACGACAACAGTTGCCGAACAATTCGAACGTAACTTTCACCCGAAGCTTTGCCCAGCGGCTAATCGAGTTTAGCTATAATTGTAGGTTTCTACAGTATGCCCTGTGAGGGATGCCGATGATGGCGGAAATGCCAGCAATAATGTTCGTAATTCGGCTTTCTAAGGTCCTGCGTGCCCGATTTAGCCCAGTTGTTTGCAAATGCGCTTTTGCACGAGCTCCAGTGTTTTTTTTGGCTTCCTCTT
The DNA here is from genome assembly GCF_943734635.1 of Anopheles cruzii. NCBI lineage: Eukaryota > Metazoa > Arthropoda > Insecta > Diptera > Culicidae > Anopheles > Anopheles cruzii. The sequence continues at coordinate 1,658,177 of NC_069143.1, forward strand.
TGTCCGTTTATTTGGTGCCTCCGGCAATAAAGGACACCTCCGGCGGTCCGGGCAGCTCTACAATTAAAGTAGACCAATAAGGACAATCGTATGCCCACGAAGCTGGTGCCACCGCCATTCAGCAACGCGACCCGGGTGGTCCTCGATAGCGCCTCAATGGGAACAAGCAAAACACGCAGGATGTGCCGAATGGCCGTTGTTGGCAGGAGCTGTACTCAATCCCGAACCGACTCGAGTCGACCGGACACGGTCGGCCCGTAACCGAAAGTCAACCGAACAATACGTGAAGGTACTGGATTCGATTCACTGGATGCCAGGAGCGTTTCCATGCACCGTCCTTTGGTGTTTTTATTGTTGTTTCTGGTGAATTTAATTACTGTTAAAAACATCCGCCGTCCCCCGTGCCGTGACGGTTTGCACGGGCTCACGGGCATGGCCCCCGCTTCGTTTCGCTCCCTCCCGTTACCCGGGTTAACAATGAACGCATACGGAGACGACGAGTGGCAGCGAAAGATCACACATAACGGAAACGGCACCCCTTGCGGTGTAGACTCGTGGAAAGCGCGATTGTTGTAATGAGCGAAACGCGGTCGGCCGACGGGATGCTGTTCGTTCCCCCTGGCCTGGCCAAGGAGCACTCGACTCGACGAACCGCACACAGATGATACTGTTTCTCCGCGCGTTCCGCGCTACACCGTGGGCCGCCAATTTGCTTTCCGTTTGCTCGCTCAACGCTTACCGCGCGTCGCCCTGCGGCTGTAGCTAATAGACCGTGCATTGATGATGACACATGCACGGTAACATTATTGAAACATTACTGTTTCGCCGCGCACCCTCCTGCGTCCGCCGGTGAGTGGAAGCCGGTAAACCCAGAATGACAAATTGGATTGTGCCAAAAGTGAGTTAGCGGGGCGGGCGATTCCCGGTGGCCGGTTGTTTTGTGGAGCGCCTGGAGGAAGGGGGCCACTCCGAACCGTAGGACACGGCGGCGGGAGGGTTGCTTTAGTGGGCAACCCGCAAACATTTCGACTGACATCAGCATAAGCGTTCCCATTCTGCCGCGTCCGGCGTGGAAACGATATCCACTCCACTGTGCGTAATTGATATGGCTTAACGTAACTCCATTAAACCCCTCCGGCCCTCCTTCGCCCTTGCAGCGAACACAAAAGGGGTGCGTTGACGATGTGTATGTGCCTCATTAACTGCGCTCTACATCTCGCCGCGCCGTTCCGGCAGCGAAGGCAGCTCTGCTGCTGCGGATTGAGTTGGTTTAGGGGTGCCTGTCACTAACGCCCACCCCCACCCCGCGTAAGGTATTGTGACCGAACGGTAGTAAGAGCCGAAGTTCCCGCCGACGCCGCCGCAAGTCCTCTCGAGTTGGCAAGTGCGACGACGATGACGCCGTGCGCCGCCCGTACATCCTCCCTTTTTACCACCACCCGGCATAATGCTTCGTAATAGAGGTTTAATTCACTCCATAATTAGTCATTAATCACTTTAGCGACAATCGTATCCGATGTTTTCGGTGCGCGCGCGCGCGCTTGCCCAGGGTGTCCTCCTCCGTCGCCGCGTGTTGCTGCTGCTGCTGCTGTATAAAGTGGCAATTTTCTCTTCCGATTCCGGTGCGCCCTGTGCAGGAACATGGCAGGCAGGCCGCAATTTTCAAAGGAAGAAAAAAACAAAAACCTCATCGACGATGAAAACAGCAACACACGAAGGACACACCACCACAATCCGTTCTGCTCGGGGGCGGGCGATCCGGTGCTTGGTTTGAGTCCTTGGAACGCCCGGTCGATCGAAGCGGGGCGGCGCCGAAAAACCCAGCATGAAGCGCTGTTTGACTTCGGTTCGGGAGACGAAGTAAATTCATCTGGAAGAAAGGATGTCACGGGATGCTGGGAAGGCGTTAGGGTAGCGCGCGGTGCTGCTGCCACCGGGGACAGGACACGATGACTTGTGTGTGTGTGTGTGTGTGAAGAAAGTAGCAACGTGTGGGCTATAAGAGCCGGGGTAGCCGGGGAAAAAATGGGGTCCCTGTGAAAGGTAATGAAAAGAGCCCGAGAGAGAGAACGAGAGCGAGTGAGAAGATTCCGAAAAGTGCCGGCTGGTGGTCGTCGTCGGCACATCTGAAACTTTCCTTTTTCACGACTATCCTGTCTCTCTAAGTGAAGATTTTGGCTTTTTGCGCAGGGTGTGGGGTGGGTGTGTACGTGAACGCCCGAAAAACCCCGGAGCGGGAAAGCAGTATTTCCCCTAATAGGATTAAGAGCCGATTTTCGTGCCCCCGACCACCACCACACACCGACGGCCCAGGTCTCCACGTTCACACAAAGAGATTGTGTGGCGCGCCCGGAAGTGGAACAACTTTCGGCAAAATTCAATTTCATTCCGGTACGCCGGTAGCAATCAGGACGACGGGGTGGCGGAGGACGAGGTGCACCGTCGGTCCCCACCGACGCTCGACGGTGGTGACCTGTCCTGTCGTTCTGGCCCGCGTTGGCGATGGATTCAGGTTCAGGTTGGGCTCTAAAAGGTATATCATTACAGGGTTGCACTTCGCACCACACACCTAGCCACACCCGGCCGACCGACCGACCGGGGTTTGAAGTTGGCTTGATAGGATTTGTGGGGGTTTTGGGATTTGTGGTATGTAAAGTAAACGACCCCGGGAGCGGGGATCGACACCGACGCTGCTGTCGCCGACGGTAGGTCGGTCGGTCGGTCGGGTTTCACTCACTTAATTAGTGTCCCGCACGCCCATGCCCGATCCGATGCCCGAGCCTCTTCAGTCTGGTCTGGTATGAATTCTCCCGGTTGGGGCATCACTCTTGCGGTGCGGCATGTTTCCAGCAGCAGCAGCTCGCAACGGCAGTGGGAGATCTAGTAATTATCCCGCCGGGGTCAATTAATGTGCGCAACGGTGTGCGGGTGTGCGGGACCCCGTCACCCCGGTTGCGCCATTGCAAACCTGCAAACTATCTCAACGACTCGAGCCCCGCGATCGAGCCCCGCCATCGAGCCCCGCCATCGAGTGGATGCGGATTGCAAATGTTCACCGAGCTCTCGCTCGGAGATGTAAGCGATTCAAACTAATTGATGTGATTAATATCGACGCATCTACGGGTCGCTTTTCGGTTGCCGCCTGATGTAGCAGGTTCTAGCAGTTCTAGTGGCTGATATATCTCCTCTGGAATATTCAGCATCGTCGTCGCCGTAGTCACCGCCCCCGTCGAAAGGAAACCGCATTACGATGTCGAGGGTCGAGGGACCATTTTTGGCCACCGTCACCGTCAACGGTTTGCGCCAGCGATTGGACTAACCTGGCCGTGCCGAGCCGAGCCGTGCTGCTGCTGCTGCTGCTGCTGCTGTTGCTGTGTTCCTGTTGCGGTTGGTCGGTCGGTAGAATGGATTTATTTTATTGAATTATTGTTATTTGTTAATTACCGGCCTCGCAAATCAGGAGAAAGCCGTTGGAACTCGTTGGTCGTGACCGTACCGCGGCCGGGTTTGCTCGCGCCATCCGGTTCCCGATCCTGTTGTGGATTTGGTTGTCATTTTTTTTGTCGTTTCGATTCGTTAGTCGCGTTTTAGGATACGCGCGTCCCGTCATCGCATCGGCAGATGAGGAACCGGGTGGGGTACGGCTATGTCTCGTGGATGATTGGCTTATTGATTGTTCCTGAGATTGTGTCCTGTGTGTCCGCGCGTGCACAGGAGGGCCCCGTGTATACCTTGGACTCGCGCGCCCGTTTGGTCGCCAGCAACCAGAATGCCAAAAGGACTAGAAATTGTACGATAACCGCCATGCACGAAGCACGGAGAGCGAGATAAAGTTTCAGGCAGAGTGAGCGTGGGCGAGAGTGCGAGACAGAGAGTGGCAAGGGCGGGCGAGGGTTCAGGGAGAGAATATAGTACGTTTGCCTATTTATATATAACTATATATCTACTATATCTACTGAGTGTGAGAGGATGGCGCAAATAGTAAATTATGTCAAGGAGCATACAAAGAGAGAGATAGAAAGGGAGGGACAGCGAGAGAGAGAGAGCAAGTTCGGACGTGGAGGACCTTTTTGGAAGCGTTGATTAGTTTGCCCAAAAAGGTCTGCGGCTGTGGCGGAATGGGATAACGCCTCGTGCCGGAGGCTGGAACGATGGACAGGATGCTGCATATAATTCAGCGCCACCATTTCTCGGAACATTTTACCACGGCGTGTTGCGTAGCTAAATCAATGACCTCCTCCTCGTCGGAACACACCGTGTCTGTATCGTTTCACTTGGCACGAGCCCTTGGCAAACTTGGTGCCGCCCAAAGTTCCGACTTTCAGGAAACAGGAACCAACGGAGCCATCCAACATCCAACAGTTATTTTCCCCAACGAACACGGCTACTGCTACGCTATAGCGTATTGCGTTCCCCACGGTTATTTAAATTCCAACCCCAAAAACCCGGGCTAGGCGCAACAACTTGTGCACCCTCTTCGCTCTGAGGCGTACACCTGTGCCGATAATTAAGTATGCCCAAAGACAAATGAAGTTATTTATCAAAATATTACCAAAACAGGATACACGTTTCAGGGTTTTTTTTTCTCTCTCGGTTTTCAGTCGAATTTCAATGCAATCTTGAAGCGCTGGATCCGGTTCTGGATGGTTCGAATTCGACGAGCTATTGAAATATTCGATGTACGATGTGATCGATTTGACGCAGCAGTTAGGCGCTCGGCACTTTAACATTTCATGGGAATCCTAGTTTAATTTCGTTTTTTTTTATCCTGGCGCTCTCCCGGTCTGCCCGGTGCGGTGCTCTGGTGCACAGCTCAAGCTGTAAATGTCCTCGGCAGCCTCACCAGACAGCCTTTCCCAGCCGCAGTAACCGCAACCTCGAGCTTGCTCAATCCAATCTGGACTGGACTTGGGCGGCCCAGGGCACTCGAGCGAAGTGTGTTTGCTACTCACATCACTATGCTATCAGAGAATGACGCTGAAGGGGGGGTAAGGTGAGAGTCGTGGGGACGCACTTTTCCCTAGAGAAATGAAAATCAAATCAAAACCCGGATCGACGCGCGCACTCGGGCTGCGATCTGGGCCTACCGTCCGACTTCTCGCGTCCAAGCGTCCTTGCGAAGCTGCGAGCGGAGCACCTATACCCCTGTCGGGATGATTGTCGGTGGCGCATTATACATTTTTTCCGCTCACTGCGCCACGCCAAACTGAAACAATAATCATCCGCCGTGGTGGTCCTCCTCGCGACTTGCGACAGTCGCGCACAGCACGCGGGGATTGTTGTTACCACCGTTGATTCAAATGCCATCGATGGGCCGCGAACCGCGCACTGAAGGACCCTCAACTCATTGCTCTCTCCCTGCGGCTCTCCGAAGCTATTTATTGCGCGTTGATCTCGCGTTTTCAACGGTCCTTCAACGAGGACGACAACAACATCAAGGGTGCTGGTGCTGGCTGCCTATAACTCCACTCCACTCTGCTCTCGGGCTCTCTCTCGCCAGGCTGGCTGGCTGGAAAAGTCACTACACACACTCCGAGTGTCCGAGTGTGTGTGTGTGTGCCCAAATAAGGCGTGTTTTGTTTGTTGGCGGCCCAGGGGTCCCCTGCCTGCCTGCCAGCCTGCCCGGGGTTGTTGTTGCTGCCGCGCGCATGTTTCTGTTTCTATTTTCGCCTGGGAAAATCCCGCGCGCCCCTCTAACTGCCATCCCCATCCCACACACACACGCACACATCTCGCGTATGGCCAGAAAAAGGCAGGCCCAAAATGGCAGGCCAACATTATTAGTAACGGTTGCGGAAGCGCGCAATGCGTGTGTAGCGCCACCGGAAGAGCGCCAAACGGTGCGAGGCAGGGGAAGGTGGGGGTAGGCGAAACAACGGGCACTCGAAACAGAGCGGGCACGGAGCTGAAGTGAGCCGAGAAGTGTAATATGTACGCCACACAACTGACTCGCCGCACCACCGCGCTCCGAGTCATTAAGCGTCCATTAAAAATGAGCAAATTCAATGACTTTTCAATTGCTGCCGCTGCCGCTGCTGCTGTGCACTCCATAATAGACCTCTGAAGTGTGTCCCTCTTGACTTTGGGTTCGGCCTTCCTTCCTTCCTTCGTTCCGTTTTTTTTTTCTCTCTCATTTTAGGTGGCCTGCATTGGCGGCATTATCCTTTTTTTCCCCGCCGGCTCAATTGTTCGGACCAGCAATCACCAGCGAGAGCGAGAGAGAGACAGAGCGAGCGGGCGGGCGAGCAGGAGGGAGAGTTGCCGCGCTTCTGAGGCAATGCGTACGGCGGCGGCTCATGGAAGGGGTCCGCTGTTTCCGGACCTTTTCCTTCACCTCGGAATGCCGACCAGCGCGAATGTCCTGAAAGAATATCCTGTCGTGGCCGTCGCGAAAATTGCTGCAGCCGACGCAGGCTCCGATGCGACACCAACCACTCCAGGAGTACCGTGGAGTCAAGGAGACTCCTTATTCCGCGTTAGTCCGGCCGCGAATTCGGAATTCGGATGTTCGATCGCCGCGGGCCGGCGACTCCATCGACGGGGCTTCTTTCCGCTGCGGATGCCTTGGGTCCGGCCACTGACCCATTGGCAGGTGTTGATGGACACCGAAAGACGATATGTGCTGCGTCTGCTTGAATTACCATCAGTTCTTTCGTTAGAGGGGGGGCATTACGGGAGCCTGTCGTTGGCCGCGCGAGGCTTAATTGAACATTAATCCCGCGGCGAACGGCGGCCATACTGTTCCCGAGGCTGCACTGTGTAAGCCGCCAAAATGGTAAAATAATTACGCCGACCAAAAGCCGCCCCGCTGATGACGACGACGGCTGATCGTTTCCCGCTCCTCCCCGAGGGCGGTGGGTTTCCGGGCGTTGTGGGTGGGTGCGCCGTTGTTGTTACATTGAATTTCTCAATCAATGGTCCACTTACAGATTTCTAGCCCCCGAGAGAGAGAAATAGACAGAGAGAGAGATTGAGTGAGGCTTAATAGTAGCCCCGAACCCCCTTACACGGTCACTTACGGGCATCAGGCCGTCGCGGGCCTCTTGACAATGCCCTTTGAATGAAGTGGGCAGTGCGATGGGAGCAGTTTGATGCGAGTTTGAACGCGCCGGCCACGATGCTTGGAGAGGGTGCTGTGCTGCTGCTATATTGTAATAAATATTATTCTACTTCCACATTTTCCGGTGCCACCGTGGGAAACTCCAGCGTTCGTGTCGTGGGTTCGCTACTATTCCAACTTCCCGAAGGAGCTACGCCGTATATTCACGATCCGGGCCATTCACATGGGCCATTACGCCAAGTGTCTGGGATTGCGCGACCCGCCAAATCAGTTCATGAAGGCGCACACCGGCCCGGCGGACGAGGACGAGCAACCGAGAGGCGGCCGGGCCGTCGGAGGTCGTGACAGGGCTCCCGGTAGAAGGTAAGAATCCTGGACTCGCGAGTACCGTAGTGGCTTCTAGCTCCTTATCGTCCCGTTTCGCCCGTCCACAGGTCCCACGGTGCCGAAGTTCGTCGGCTACCGGCTGGCGTCAGACGGAACGGAAGGCCGCCAACGGAGGGCCAACCGCACCGAGATCTGGCCGACTATGCCCGGCGCTCCCGGATCCAGAATACGTCCGAGTTCGACAGTGGCCTTGGTCCGGCTCGCGCGAAAAAAGCGAAAAAAGCGTAGTGACTTATCGCGCGGGGATCCCTGACCACCGGGCGAGTACGCGAGAGTCCTTTGCCACACGTCGGCAACACACAAAACAAATTGTAATAAAAGTCCTAACTCCTTTTATATACAGAGAGGGACCCCCAGAAACTGTGAATCTATTTCACTTACTCGTGAGAAACGAAAGAGAAAGAAAGATAGACAGAGAGAGAGAGCGTTAAACGTAGTTCAGGTTGCGCCTCTGATATAACGGTAGGCCATCTTCCGATTGTTGTAAGGGCGAGCAAGAGAGGGATCAAACGTTCACCGACACCGACAGGACTCACCGGGGTCGGTGACAGCCGCCAGGTCCTCCGTCTGTGGGTTGCCTGGAGTCCAACCCCAACCACACGGAGGCGGCGCCGGATTCCGCACAATTGCAGAAACCGCACCGTGCCCCTCGATCCGCGCCCATGCGCCTCGTAACGCAACGCCCCCCTGGCGCTAATGGTTCCCAAATGGTGCGGTTTCGTGTCCTCGGCCTCGGCAGCGAGCCAGCGAAGCGCCATCCGGGAGCCACTGTGTTTAGTGAGCCACTTTCCGAACGAGAGGCGGCCCCATCTCCGGCCGGCCGTGACGTGGCTGGCGCCACCCGCTTTAGGCCCGCTGCGTGGTGCGTGTGCGGGGTTGCTGATTACGATCTCTCTCTCGCTCTTTCTCTCGCTCCCGGAATTCCTCGGCGTTTGTCGGCGATCAACTCGTCTGCTCTCGGTCGTCCGTCGGGAGAAAATGACGAAACGAGGCGCCATCCATTAGGCCGTGGTCGTGCGGTTTTTTCTTCCTTCCTTACGTGCTTTAAGCTCTCCCGAATACCCCGAGTTCGGGAGTGCATCTTCTCGCACGGGGCGTACTGCCGATGATTGTATTGCCCTCCACCTTTCCACCCGATGCACTCCTGGGGCACACGCTGCTCCGGGGATGCTGCAAGCCGTGCCGGTAATGACAAGATGATTGCAACGCTACATCCGGGAACCCGAACCCGGGTGCAGTAGCTGCGATCGACCATTTCGACGGCGATTACCGACCCCCGCCCGCGCCCGCCCGGACGATGGAATCAATTCGGTGGCAGGAAGTAACTGATTTGTGAGCCCGACGACGACGATGACGGTGGCGGTGGCGGCGGCACACACCGCAGCAACCGCAGCAGTAGTTGCGAAGGCGCATCCAGGATCGGATCATCTCCGCCGGACCGGGGGCGGGTCGGGTTGGGCGATTCAATCACCGAAAAGAGCGATTGCGCCGGCCGGCCGGGCGGGATTATTCAATTTGAGGTCGCCGCCGGTCAGTCCGGTCGGGTCGGCCCCGGATCGGATCGGCCCCGGATCGGATCGGCCCCTGTGATGTTCCCGAACGGGGTGCGGCAGGGCGGAAACTCCACCGAAGCGCTCGGGCGCGCTGGCGCAGGCTCATTAGTGGTGGCTGGCTTTTTAGCTAATTCTGTTTACTCAGTCAACCCCATTACACACTGTTGCTGTTGCTGCTGCTGCTGCCGCTGATCAAATGCGGGCGGCTACAGTTATGGCGCCCCATCTCACCCCCATCTACGACGCCGTGCATCTGCGTCTTCCGCCTGCTTCGCTCTTTTGGCTGGTCGTTTTTCTTCTTCTGCTGTTCGCTTCTTGCTTTTATTGTTTTTGTTTTTTTGTTTGCTTTGGCGCTAAACATCCGATGTTCTATTTTTATACCCGTGGAACCACACCACTTTTCTGGTGCTTGTTCATCTTTCAGCTCTCTGGCTGGCACCGGCAATAGGCAGGGTGTTCAGAACACCTCACTAATAGAGGCGCAATGCAGGAATATTTGGTTTTAATTTCGCTCACTCATCTCACACCCGACTCCGGCCGCGCCACCACGTGATGGGCACTTCCGTGGTACTCGGAATCGGAAGGAAGGAAACCGTGATCGAGTCGTTCCTCGGCGCGTTGGTGTTTTTGGTCGTCCTTCCGAAGCGAAGCCGGAAAAACGGATGTCCGATCACCAGGCGCGCGCGCGCCCGCGGGGCCGTAATTGTACTAGGGTGTTCCATAAGTTCTTTACCTCGATAACATAGGGCGCTGTATTTAGTATCGTCATGTCACAGTATTTTTTACAATGGAAAATATCAAGCATCGTGCAGTGATTTAATTTTTATTTTTGACAGGTTAAGAGGAAAGTAAAATGATGAACGAATGTTGAAAGTGTATAAGCACTCTTCGCCTTCAATTAGAATATAAAAAAGGGATTTTTGAGTTTAAACGCGGTCGTAGTAGCCTTCAAGACGATCCACGTCAAAAACGTCCAAAAACAGACACAACATCTGAAATCGTAAGACAAATACAGGATATCGTATTGGAAAATCATCGAATTACTAAACGAGATTTAGTATAAGGCCTAGCCATCTCATTAAGCAGCATAACCGTTATTTTGACTGAAGTATTGGGTTTCAGAAAGCTGTGTGCAAAATGGGTGTCGCATTTGCTAAACATGGAACAAAAACGCATTCGAATGCAACTTTCTGGACAACATTTACAACTTTTTCGAAAGTTTGTGCATTGAATCATCACTATGGATGAGACTTGGATCTATCACCATGATCCTAATTCAAAACAAGAGGCTAAGGAGTGGTGTGAACCCGGTTCTTCAGAAATCGCCCAAAAAGGTGTTGGCATCAGGTTTTTGGGATGCGAATGGAATGTTGGTAGCGGATTACTTGCAAACTGCTAAAACAATCAATTTCGATTATTGTTGTAACTTTTTAGACCAACTGAAAGAGAATCCACCATATCCACTAGATTTGGCCCCTGGCGACTTTCATCTGTTTTCAGACCCAAAAAAAAAATCGTGCGCGGAAAGCGTTTTTCATCAAACGATGACGTCATAACAGCTGCGGAGGCGTATTTTGATGCCCTTCCAGATTCTCACTTCAGGGATGGAATTTATAAATTAGAACCTCCTTGGCACAAGTGTATTGATGTTCAGGAAGACCATACTGAATAATAAAGTGTATTTCAAACCATAAAAATGTGTTTTTGTTATCGAGGCAAAGAACTTATTGAACAGCCTAGTATAAGTTTGCAGTTGGCAAGGTTTCGTTGCTCCAGCTCTCCAGAGCGCCTCGCTCGCTGGCTTCGTTTTGCTGCGGTGCCAGGTACTACCAGGGTCATGTGCCGGCACAACATAATGTTGGATCGGGAAGATGATCGCAGCGGGCCTTCTATCTCGTGCGCTCCCTCTCTCTCCCTCTTTCGCCCTTGGGTTTTGTTTCGCTCCGTATCCATGCCTCGCTCTGTCTAACATGTTCGAATGCAATTGAAGCCCAAAATGGCCCATGAAATTAGGCACTCTTCGCCCGTAACACACAATAGTGAGAGTGACAGAGCGAGAGTAAGAAAAACGGAGAGGGGGGGCCGGGGGGAATCGATTCCTGGGTAATTCACCCAAATTGAACATAATTATGAGAATCTACCCAGCTCCTTCTGCGCGCGCGCTCGAAGAGAGACGTGAACGCCCCGGGGCTTGAATGAACAGTTCCGGAGTTCCGAGTAATAGATTCGGAATCGAATCAAACTATTTCAGAACCAACATCCCCCCTCCGCCGTGGACGAACAGTGGCAGCGGGGGTGGTGGGAGACGGTGGTCTGAGAGCACCTTAAAAATAGACATTTCCACGGCAACCACCGAAGTGACCTTATCACACCTGACCAGAGTATCGCCGTGGCGGTGGCGATGGCGGTGCTTCCATTTGCCGCTCCATTTCAGTCCATGGCCGCGCCTCGCCTAGGCGGCCCTCCCCGTTTCGGGCTTGATGGAGCGCCCCTTCGAGATCTATATCGGCGTCCGATGACAGCGGGATTTAAGTGGAGAATGTAGCCCCCGGATTGAATTCCGATCGCGGGCCGCGAGGTTCCCCGGGCGGCTGCCGGGCTTCCCGGGTCAACAGTGACAGCCACACTCATCGGTCGGCCGATGCCTCCGGGTGAATAAATTACAAAGCTTGGGCTGGGCGCGTGCGCGAGCGCCGATGTAAGTTAGCGCCGAGATTAAGATCAGGGTTAATCGGCCGCCCGGCCACCGAGAGACAGCAAAACGATCGCTCTTCAACCGTCCCCCACCACGGGGGGCTACCGGTGTTGACCCGCTTGCCGCTCGGGTGTGTGGATGTGTTTCACCGTGCGGTTCTTTAGCGATATAGGAGTCCGCCGGAGTGTAGGAGTATCCACCGGCCGGGCCGGCATCGGTGAGGGGCTAACTGCGATGCTGACGGGACGGGACGGGACGGGCTAATTGATCCCGTCGACCGCACGGCGGCCTGCTCGATTTGACTCGAACCCCCTCCTCGGAACGCGTGAAGCAATACGTCTTAAACGCTTCGAAGTGCTGGGCCGCGTGTGATCCGCAGCCTCTCAACGGTAGCACTTTGAACTAATTAGGTTCGGCTGCCTAATTAGCGGTGTGGTCTGTGTGTGCCCGACGCCTATCCAGTGGATCCGGATTAATGGGGCCCACTTCACGCTCTGCGCGGCCATGGCTCGGCGACGGTTGGCTGCTGACTGAGGGTGCACCTCAGATTGACTTATCGCACCGCCGGTTCTAATGGCCCTGGCGACCCTCTGGTGCCTGCCTAATGACTGAAGATGGTAATTCAAGGCGGAAAACTGTGCAGCATTACCGAGGCTAATCGTTTTTTGCTCACCCCTCGTAGACATCTTCAGCTCAGACTCCATTTTTGGTCGGGCTCACTCGGACCTGCTCGCCAGCTGTTGACTAGGTGGCGGACTAGAAAAAAGCGCGAACGAAAGAAGATTCCGATTTTCTGGCGTACCGGCGGACATCTTCGAAACGCTCAAGGTCGCGTCGCCCGCCATCATCCGGACAGGGCTAATCGGAGTCCCGCGGATCAAGTTGGGTGTCGGTCGTAAAATTACCGGTTTCCCCGCAGCCATGGCCACTGGGGACGCCGACCAATCCCGGAGTACAACGCCTACGTGTCATGGCTACGAGGACTGATGGCTGAGGGTGCACTTTCGCGAGTGACTTCCCGAACGTACAGGATACCTGGTGGAACCGAGAGAGCGCGAAGGTGTTGCAGAACGGCGCGCAGGCTCAGGCAGATTAAATCGGCACCAAGACAAGGGAGTCTGCAAGCCGCAGCTTCTCCCCAAGATAGCCGAGAGACCGAGAGTGACGTGGAGTCGGCCACAAGTTGCGCGGGGCCTTTATGTTGGGTTGGGGGGGAGGGCTTATAATATATATTTAATGATACCATTGTTGCTACCTGTGGCCCGGATGGAGACTAATAATGTATCTACATTATTACCACCACAATAATTGCGGTGCCGATGAGCGGTGAGCCGGGGACGAAATTGGCCATTTCATCTGCCTGTCAATCTTGCGCCAATCGGCGCCAGCCCTCTCGTAAACCGCCAGCGCTGCCTTTGTCGCCGATTAACTCGACTCTGGTTGGACCCGCCGGACGTGGTTAGCGAAGGTCTCCATGATGATAACCACCAGCGCAGGAGTCGGCATGAGATGATGACACCATCATGATCCCCACTCCCTCACGAGTCCTAGCGAATGGACGGGGCATCCGACGTAGTACAGGGTTACTTCGTCCTAAAGGGCACCGTCCTTCTCGCCGTTATATTTGCCGTTGCCGTAATTTATGTGTGCTGTAGCGGTCGAGACGACCCAGAAGGACCTAAACTGTTTTGTGATTCGGATAACGAAGGTTTTGTGAGTTCAGGAACTCGGTCGCCCGGATCGCGTCGCGGATCAAAAGCGATCGACCCCGTTGGGCGTTGACGTGACAGGACCACCGCGACGAGCTGGACGGGTCCGCAATTCGATACTTCCCGGCCGGTTTTGCTGGGTTCGACCGGGCTCCCGGCTCTCGGCTGACCCGGCTGACTCCCCTGCCGTGCCGGTTCATATTTCGCACTCACTCAAGACTCACAAGTCTTGTGGTGGAGTCTTCCCAAAAAACTCTGCCCCCTTCACTTGACTCCAATTGGGAGAGCGAGCGGGGCGCGAATCGTCTGCCGGTCGGGACCGACCGATTGTAATCCGATCGCCTGCCAATTACAACAGTGTTATTGGCGCGTTCGAACGTTCAGCCCTACGCTTAGGGGGGGCGCAAGATGCGCTCGGGCAGTCAGATTTGTTAGTCTATTGTTGTGGCTTGGCACGTGCGTCACTCAACCCCGGACACTAGACATCCTAGGCCCCCACCAGGAAAGGACACCCTGGTGCTTATCTCGTGGATAAGTTCCGCTCGCTGTCAGGCGGCTAAATTGGTTCTTCAGGTCAGCCAGTGTCCATACAAAAAACAAACAGAAAAAACACAGAGTTTAGTCGATGAATGGATGAATTACCGGGAGCCTCGGCTGCTGCTGCTACTTGGTGTCAGGATACCGGTGGGACCGGTGTCGGGACGGACCATCTCCACGTCTCGGCGGCGGCGAACTTGGCCGGCTTTTTGAGCGGTTGGACCACACGGATAGTATCGCTTCGGTGCACCATCGCCATCGGGGTATCGGTTTGGTCGGGGTTTTGATTTCGATCCGTGTTTTTCTCTCCGTCCCGAATTGATCCCCTCTCTACACACACGTAACACGCACACACATACAGGCAGGCTCGAGGTGGTTCTGGTTTCTTCTCCGGGCCGTCCTTGCGGCCTCCTTTGTTTTGTGTCCATTTTGGCGCGCTTCGAATCGCACCGATAATACCCAGGGAATCCCGCAGAGTAGCGAGCTGCTGCACGGAGTCCTTGCGTTCGGGAGCCAATATCCTGTGCGTGTGTGCCCACCATGCAACGTGATTCCATCTTGGCACCACGCACGTTGAATGGAATGTCCCTGCCAAGAAAAAACACTTTCTCGCAGAAGTATCAATTGACATAGGAACGCCAGCGCAATGGAACCTGTGACCGCCGAGCTATGCTGATGACGTTCAGAAGAAATGGCCAAATAAGCGTAGCGTAGCGAGAGTGGAGTGGCAGAGAGTGAGACGAGAGACCCGTTGCATTGCCTGCGTAAGGAAGCCCAAAAGTGCGGAACGATTCAAGATGCCTCTCGCTCGATAGCTCGTCGTCCGACAGGCGCAGCCTCAGGCTTAAATTGACAGAGCGCCTGCCGCATCAAGCGACGATGTAGTTAGCTGAAATCAGCCGTACCAAGAAGTTTGTTGTCGCTGTTTATTTTCTGCTGGGTCCCTTTAGGTGAAGGTGATCCCCCTTTATAATGCTCACCTCCTTGTAGGGCTCCAGAGAGTAGCGTTGCATAGGGCTTCCGCAGCACTGTCTAGTGCTCAGTTGGTCCTCAAGGCACAAATCAAGCTCTACGAACTCTATGAAAAATTTGTGTTGAAAAAGCGACTTCAAAGTTACTCCGCCGATCATCTACGGATATCAGACTGAAGACGTTACCTGGATTTGATCACCAAGTTCGTTAAGATTCTAATTTAATCATAAACAACCATAACCTCACTCGACGTACTGTAAACGCGCTGTATTTTTGCAGAAGTGCCATTTGTTATATAGAAGTAATATTGATAGCCATTGCTACTTCTGCTTTCGGTGTCCCAGGTGTTCCACCTTCTGGTTCCGTCAGCAGATACCGTCAGGCCGCAGGGAGCCTAACTGACCTCATTGCTTGCAGCGAGCGCAAATCGATGGAATAATTTCCCATTACGGTAGCGTTTACGCTGTACATGATCGCTTTTTAAACGAGTGTGCTCGCCTCTTGCTCGACGGGACCGGTTGGCACCTGAGATCCTGAACATCTGAAACCGCAGCGCGTCCGCTCTGTGGCGGTGGGCGCCCTACAATGAAGTTGCACGCACAAAACCAAAGCAAAAAAAAACTTCACAAAGTCCATTACCAGCGCGAAGCGCGCCATTTTTGCAAACCATGTTGTTTTTTCATGTTTTTAAAATTTTAAATTGCTACCCCATTATACCCCTCTTAGGAAAGGCGAATGGCGCTCGGCGAATGGCAGCATAGCGAGAAATTAAGTTTCCGGTTGACGACGACGACGGCGGCGGCAAAAAAGAAGCAAAAGAGGGAAAAAAACACCCGGACTTTGGTTTGATCTTGTTGACGCAGGCTTCCTTCCTCCGGCAGGCAGGCAGGCTATCGATAAATGTTCTACAACCGCGGTGCACGTGTAGCTCCCTCCCTCCGTGTGACGACTGATCTAAGCAGCCGGGCAAGGGTCCGGCAAACGGTCTTTCCTGCCTGCAGGAACTTTTGCACAACTCGGGCAATCGGGCAAATCCCACTGGGCTGGGCTGGGCTGGGCCGGGAGATGAAAGTGGACACTTCCGAGAGTGTGCTACTCCGAGCGCAATCTAATGGAAAATGATGATTGATGTGACGCGCGCGTTATCCGCGGGGACTGTGGTGCTTTGTGATGTACCGTCAGACGGTTGAGTCGTTGAGGCAGATAACTCAAAACATAAGCTAAAACGGAACTTCGGAAAGTACCACCTCGCAGAAAAGTCGGGGTGACGAAAAAAAAACCTGGTGCGCTCGATAAAAGGAGCTACATCGACGCCCTATTTCGATTTGATTTTTTTGCCAAAGTGCCAAAGAAGAAGGAGGCACTTTGAGGCAGGTTTGGTATTGGAACAGTTCTCGGTGTCGCAATATGTCGTAGCCTTCCACCGGCCGGAACCGATGCGGCGCGGTGTCGGACTCCTGGTGGACACGGCTGGACCTGAAGCTTCGGGATGTTCCCGGTGTCCAAAGTCTAACAATGGCTTTGGACGCCGGCTGGCATTCAGACTTGGCAGACACCAAAACGAGTGGCAGAACGGACCGTCGAAAATAGACTTCTAACTAGCTCCTGGCCGTAACTTTCTCCTGGGAACGACTTACGAGAGCTGTTCAACCATTTTTGCGACATTTGAATTTCCGCGGGCTACGTATGTTCGATTCTCGATTTTTTGTGCGTTATGTTGCTACTCATGTCACTCACTTATGGTGACAAGTTCGGCCATTTTCAGCAATCAGTCAATTATTGACAGCTGTTTTGCTTGGACAAGATTTGGCTTATCGTCGATTTTTGCCTCTTCTAATGGATGGCAAAGAATCTTTATGAAATTATGTGTGAACAAAGTAACTAAGAGCGCAGACGCAATCGAAATGTTGACTGTGGTTTATGGTGAAGCCATCAAGACCAAAAGCAGAGCTTATCGGTGGTTAAATTTTTTTTAGAGGCCCCCGTGAAAATGTGAACGCACGGAGAGCCAAGTTTGGTCGAATGTGCACAGTTTTGCTGTCTTCGATTGCGGGGTTGCCAAAAGATAGAACAGTCTATAACAAAGATTTCCTGCAAGTTACGCGCAATTCACCCGAAGCAATCCGTCACAAACGCACCCGGATTTGTGGGAAATCTAAAATTGGCTGTCACGCTCCTGCTAACACATTGTGGTTTCTGGGCGAATTTTTGGACAAAACAACACACTAATGAGTGTGATATCTTTAATAATATCTTTTTATTCTCTCAACGAAAACGACATACGGCTTGCACTGCCGTTTACTGACTAACTCATATTCTTCTTAAGCACTACCTTTATACCTATCTTAGCCTACTTTGTAATGAATATTCGCTACATGAGCTACCGTATTCTCTAGATCCAGATCCCTTCATATTACCGCTTCTTGGTCAATTACTTTTGGAGTAGACAAAACCAGTCGTTGAGCCAAAACACGTCCAAGCAAAACAAAACAGCTGTCAAAAATTCAGTTATGTTGACAATTTGTTTTGGGACGAAGATCACGTAGAATGGAGTGTGCGCAGACAGGACGCCAATGTTTGCACCCGTTCATTTCTGGGATTTCTAGGGTATCTCCTTCGGCGGAATTAGAGCCCCGTGTTTTGGGGCTAGTAGAAGATTTGTGAGCTTCATTTCCAAACGCACCAAGATGGCTAGACAGTAGTTTCGTCCAGATGGTACAAAAATGACGGCCACATTCTCCAAAATTGGACGCTTCGATCCGTCGAAGGTGTTAATGCGTATCAAATGCCATCGATTGCTGTGTCAAAAAAACCCGATCGTTATGAGGGGTTGCGTCGAACCAGAAGTCACCAAACGCGCATCACTGCGGTGCCACCAAGTCCAGCCAGCTGACACACGGATGCCGATCACAACACCGGACAAGGATCGCTAGAATGATGAAAGAATTGAACACGCTGAACGCGCCCCGAGCCCTCATTCCGAGGTGACGAATTGGGTGCCAGCTACCGACATTAAACCCGACCCGTGATCCTGGAACGCAAAAACACACTCCCCGAGTAGTAAGCCAAACAGAAGCCCAATGGTGCGGTGCGTCGGTGCCAAAAAGTTGAAGTAAGCAAAACGGAACCCCAAAACCTGCCCACCGAACCTAACCTACAAACCTACAAACAAAAAAAGCACGCCAGTGCACACACATATCGACCGATAATTGTTCCCCCCCAGCTCGCCATGGTGTGCTGGTGGTGGTGGTGGTGATAAGCAGTGGGAATACCGAGCAGCGTTTCCATCATCGTGTAATTATTGCACTCGACGGCAAACCGAAGTCACGTCAGCCGGAGCCGGAATCGGAGCCGTGCTGTGTGCACGTCACAGGGGTCACACTATCCGACTTCGACGGCTTCGACGACGACGCCGACGCAAAGGGAGAGTGCTACTCCTGGGCCCCGGGGGAAGGCTTCAGTTGCTGTGCTGGGCTTTGTTCGGGCGGGACTCTGCCAGCCCGAGTTGAGCACAATAGGCTCAACAATAGGCGGCGATTACTGGCCCGGGGGCTGGGGTCGGGGCGAGCAGCCACCGGTGTGACGTGGAACAGAACAAAATGATTCAAATCGATCAACATCCATTAGCGCGGCATGGTCCCCTCCTAGCACCCTAGCGGCCATCATCATCATGCCAGCAGGCTATCCGAGCCGAGGTCGATCGATCGTCTGCGATGCCAGGAGGCCAGGAATGTAACACAAAAACACAAAAAGCCAAACAGTAGTGGAAGACACGAAACATCGAAACGAAAACTCATTTAGTAGAGGCTCCTGAATTTTTTGTTGTTCCGGAATTATCTGCGGGTAATCGATGAACGGCAGCGGCTGCTTCGGCGGCAGTCTCCTGCCGGTGCCGCACTCCTTTAGCCGCCGAGGATAAAGCGGTAACGAGCTCCCCCGGGACCGCGATGCTCCACGGTGGATTAGAACGTCTGTTGTGCTCGGTTTCGCGCCTTCGGCCTTCTTGCCCGGGTTCGAAGGCCACGAGCCCGGACCAAAAGCCTCGGAAGCTTCAGGTTTACCGCCCGTTTGACAGATCTTTCGCCGAACACGGGCGCGGGGGGCGAAGTGCATGATTGCGCGCGAACAATGGACCGAATTTAATGGTGGCTATTAGACCGATCGGTGGCCACTAGGGGGCGCTCGCGTGCGCTGTCCGGCTTCTGTTTGCCGCCACAGGTCGGTTTTGCTGACATTCGCTCGCCTATGCCATTCGCGCCATCTTGTTTTGCGGTTCCCATCGCATTCCCGGCGAAGTCCCTCGAAGATCCAAAAGAAGTTTCCGGAGAGGGAGTGAGAAAGTTTAAAGAGTTCCAAGATCTTCCAGTTCCAAGTTACAAAAAGCCAGCTTGTTGTGGGATCCCCATCCCAGCACCAGGAAGGGTTCAGTCCCTCGGAGAAGTCCAGAAGACCAGATGTTCCAGAAGAGTTGCATAAGAAGTTCCAGACGCAAAGTTGCACTTCAGAGCACTCCGAAAGTGCAAGAAGTTCCAAGGCCCGGCGGGCGGTTGGTAAGTATCAGAGGGTATGGACCAAGGACCGGACGAGGAGCCGATCGTCCACCACACACACACACACACACACACACACACACACACACACAAACACATACACACGTACGTTATAAATGACCGCAAAACGATCGTTCGGCCGCTCGGCCGGAATCATTAAGCTAACCGAGCAGCGCAGCAATGGCGGTTCCCTGGTGTGGGGGGAGGGGAGGTGGGGCCCGCGCGGATCCTTTTGTTTGGACAATGGGTTCTCGGATTCGTTTCACGGACCCTTAAAGTGGCTGGCTGGAGTCCGGTCAAAAGGCGCGAAACATTTATAATTTCTCAACACTTTGCATCGTTTATCTCGCCGACCTTCGCCGCCGACGACGACGACGCCGCGAGCGAGACCTTTCGGCGACCTCTACGGTGGCCTGGCGGCCCGGCGGCGGCGGAAGCAGCGATCTACTGCTGGTGCCGCTGCACACTCGATGATTGGAAATAATTGTTGATTGATCGCGCGCTCCCCGAGCCGCGGATGGAACGAATCCATCGCCGAAGACCCGCGGTGTGCCGCGCGCGGAAGCCTGAGCTGATGCTGATGCTGAGGAAGATGCTTTGGCACAACTGGAAAAACAGAGTGGGGTACAGGGGGATGGGTACTACGCGGAAGAAATTAAAGGCATTTTTCTTCATTTATCAAACCTCCGAAAAAACCGGCAGCGGCGGAGTCCTACACGGAGACTTCCTCTGTGCGATCCTGACGGGTGCGTCGGGGGTTGGTGGGGGGACCATTAAAAAGCGAAGTCCACAACGAAAGAGTGTACGCCGGGGAGTGGCGGCGATTTTGCGGCGTCGTTCAGCTAGAGCTGTCGAAAACCTCCAGCAGCCGGCCACCAGTTCTCCATGACCATTATGTTCAGGAGTGTCCAGGAGTCGACCAAAATGTCACCCCAGCACCTAGGTATATGAAGTCATCGGAGCCTAGCGGGCCAGATCACTTACGCCACTGCTGGCGGAGTAGCCATGTCCGCTGTCAGCAACTGGAGTTACGTCGTCGACACCGGGTCGTCGATGAGTTCTGGGATGATCGATCGCCTCCGGATGGCGGCGACCAATGGCTCATTAGAGGCCGGGGTGGTAAACCCCCCCACCGGGCGCGTTGGAATGCGCGAAGATATCCATCCGTTAACCGGTGGGTAACCTCAAGCCCGCAGGTGCCGACGATGGTCTTCTTCGACCGACGATAGGCATCTGGACCTGCGGTATCCATGCGATTAGGTGAACAATTAGAGAGAGCGAGAGAGCGCTGTATGAGGTAACTGGGGGTGTACGATGCGCTTCTAGATGGTCCACGATTGCAGTTGTCACAGTCAATTCCGCCGTCCGGACGACGACGACGACGGCCATGCCATCTCCGAATGCAATTTAATGCTCAATCTCTCAATTTACCCCGCGCCTAGTTTGATTGTGGCGGGTAGCAGCAGCATCAGCAACAATCTTCACACCTCCACCCGGTACCACCATCCCGCCCCACCCTCCAAACGACATCGTGTCGGCCAGGCTCTTGTCGGTTGGACCATTTGTCAGGCGCAGGCCCAACAGAATGCACCGGGGCCCGATGTCCACACACACCGGCGGCAGCAGCAGCAGTAGCCATGTGGATCGTGGCATCCTTTCGGCATCGGCTTCGGCATCGCTTTCCCAACCAGAGAGTTTCGCACTCTCTCCCTCTCGCGCTCTGTTTCTCTTTCCCATTCTTTCTCAAGAGCCCGTTCCTCATTATGGCGGTGGACGAAGATTAATTTATCATTCCATTGACGCGAGCTCTCTTGACGCTGGGCGAGAAGGCTCGCTTTTCAGGCTCTTGACGCTTTCTGTGACGCTGCATGTCGGGTTGGGTTGGTGCGGCTGCTCCTGCTCCAGGACCCAGGCTTTTGAAGCGGATGTTGTTGACGCTGCTTTGTACGGTGTGTGTATGGGAAGGATGTTGCATACCACCGTCACCGTCGAGCTCGCTGGCTGCGAGGTCAAGTACTTTTTCATCGTGCCTTCTCTCTCTCTCGCTCTCCCCTTTCTTCTCATTTCTTTTTCTTGCTGCCTTTTTGGTTCGCTGCCGCGGGAGGACGCGAAATTGCTACCGACAATAGAGCGGAGCCACGTGTGAGCGAAGAAACCGCACCCGCGCGAAAGAGGGAGAGAGAGAGGCAGAGCCCGAGTGATGAATGATCATTGCCATCAGAAGTTAATTGTTGTAAAGTGGCTTTTCTTTCATTTGTCCCGCAAGGGGCGTGTGGATGGGGAACGGCGGGGGGAGTATAAAGTGGGTGGATCGGGTTGTGTCGAGGAAGGAAAGGCGCGCGCGAAGGAGAGAAAGAGAGAGAGAGGGAGAAAGATTTAGCGAAGAATGCAGCAGAAGGGTAGAGGCTCATAGGGTAACGAAGCAGGTTCATCGCGGATCGGTTATATCGGACATCGAGAAGGTCCCTTGTCACAGAAATGGGCTTAGCGACACACACACACACACACGCACAGTTAGATTAGCAGCGCAAGTGGAAGAAAGTGTCTCCTTGGAATTGGAATTTCATAACGGAACATCTAATATACTTGCTGCTCGAAACTGCTTGCATGTGAGTTTGCCTACCCGTAGCTTATGGTCGAACGCCAGGAATCATAGGAAAGGCTAATACTTGTCACACACACACACACACAAAGCCCACGCTTAGCGATGAATTAAGTTTCTATTCCGTGCCCCTTTTTCGGGCCCCGTTCGGTTTTATCAGGCTTCCTGTGTTTGTTGCACACAGCGTTGCCCCAAAGCTAGCGGAAGCTTCCCATCCCAGGCGCAGGTGAAGCTACATTAATTAATTAACAAATAACAAGATACCTTTCGGAGGAAGGGCCACGGATCGACTTGCAGCTAGATGCAGACTACTCTGCTCGAAGGCTTTTCCTAGGGCCAGGGGGCCCTAGGGCCTGCCATTTGCGGTCATGAGCTGACCCCCCTCCCCACAATCCCCAGCACCCCTCCGCGGCCACAGCTAATTACCGAACCATTATCTTAATGAGGGGTGAAATTTTTATTTTAATACTTTTCCCGGGGTCCGCGTGTGGTTTCTCCCGAAACACCAAAAATCAACGAAACACACACATAGGAACCCCAAAAGGGTTTCTACGGGGGGCACGGCCCCGGGCACGACCCAGGGCACGACGGTATGCTGTTTAATTTACACCTTCACCAGTAATAATGGGGGGCTGGCGGTGGTCCCCGGTTCGGTGATTGAAAAACGCGGGGCCATAAAAACGGGAACGCCCTGCTCGACACCGGGGAAGGCTGCGTGCATTCCCCGCGGAGGGGGTATTGCGGACATGCTTCTATCGGCTACCGGGCAAGTGAGTTCGGTGACACCTCGAGCGACAGTAACAGGAGACCATATGGAATCTGTAGTATGGGAGAAACAAAACGTACGCCCGAAGGTATGCAACCCGCCAGAACGTAAGTTAAACGAGTTGCTGGGAAAGACTCACAGGGGCGACCACAAGACCTTCTTCCAAGAGCGAGGCGCTACACGGACCCCATTCATCGATCGGCCAGAGGCTAACAAGCGTATCGCTTAATGGTAATTGTAGCACATTTTAAGCACACATCGGCCCGAACACACACACACACACACACACACACACAGAAACCTGCGTGGCCCGAGCAGAGGCGTTTTCTGGAATGGGCTGAGGGCGAGTTCGGAAAGAAGGCAAGCCGAAAAGCTGCGGTCCCCGAATAAGACTGAAATCAAAACCCCTACGACGTGTGTGTGTGTGTGTGGTCTACGTTCCACTTCAATCCAGAGGGGTGAAGGGCGCACGCAGGAGCTCTCACTGTGGCCAGCTCCAAAACCACAGAGCCAAGCGAGGTTTCCATCTGACGCCGCCGCCGCTAGCTCCGATATTGAGGGTATTTATTTACACTGGTAATTAGAACATTAAGGAACATTAAATTTGTGTCCCCATTCAGGGGTTGGGGTGCGACGGAAACATGACATGGAGACCCAGCACGGCTACAGCGGAGACAGGTGGTGGTCGGATTTCTTCTGGTCTGGACTCTGGGACTCGTAAGCGTCTTCGAGCCGATTTGTCCGATGTGAAGCCAATCGCCCAAAATTGTCATCGACGAAACACTTTATCACACACACACACACACACACACGCAGAGACGCCTGACGGGTCGGGTCCAAGGCAGGCTACATCAATAACGAGGCATTTAAATCAAAACCGCGAAACCGAATCCAGGCCGCCCGGTGTACGGTTACTCGGTCGCTCGGTGTGTGACGAAACCTGTCAACCGTAGCGGCGGATCTGCGACCTCTGGTGGGTCGACGATCGGTGGGCTGGGCGCTGCTGCTGCGCCTGCTGTGGTCCAGTCCAGTCATCCAGCCGGGACCGGTCCAGCGGTGTCCCAATCCCAATCGATTCTCGGACGTGTTCCCGGCATCTGTTGGGAGCTCATTGTTGTTGAGCCATTCCGTGAGTGTGACCTTCGTGACTCGCGGTGTCGCGGACTTGAACTCATGACCGACTTTTGGCCGGCTAGGCGCATCCAACGGGATCGGGATCACCGCCACATTTAATGCTGAGTAGCTGAGCTTCCGGCTTTTGCTGCCTAAAATATGACTCGATTGTTTATAACACCCGATCAACTACTGCCTTCGGCTCTCTCTGTACATCGGGGTCCTAAGCGATCCATCTGGGGTTGGTGAAGCTCTCTTCTCGGTGCCTTGGCCTCTTGGAATGGTGTCCAAGAGCGCCCTATACGCAGTGCACCCTCCGCTATGTGTCAGACATTGCACCAGCAGCTGCGTTCAGGGTTTCAACCCTGCAGAAGGAAGAGTAAGAAAGTGCAGTTCTATCTGCACCCAGCGTAGTAGTGGTGGTGACTGCGGGGGGAACCGGAGATCCCCCCCGGTCGCCCTGCCGGAGATCGGTTGGTTCAGCAACACCCTGCCTGTGCGCAACGGAGCGCAACAAACGCGCGCAGTCATAATAATGCAATTAATTATTAAATATTAATGGAAACATGTAGCGCGCCAGGGGGACCTGTAACCCCTGCAACACCACCACCACCACCACCACCACCACCACCACCACTAGGAAGCAGCAGCTCGGGCACTGCATTCTTGGAGGCCCCTTGGAGGCGCGTGTGAAAGCAGGGCACCCTTGGCTCCCTATCTCTCTCTGGAGCGCTTGGAGATTAGCTTTGGGGCAGACGGCGCAGAGCGGTTGTTAAGCGCCCACCTCCGTCGGTACGTCAGGCGTAGAACAGCCAGCCGACTGTGTGTGTGTGTGATGTAGGCCTTTTTTTAATAAGAGTGATATCAATCGGGCAATCAGAGTCATTGGGCACCTCCGGGAGTCGCTCCCGGGAGTTTCGCTACTGAACGCAGCACCCCGAACGAGGCTACTGCTGCCTTGGCCGCCTCGTGACCCTCGGTGCTGGTTCCCGCTTCTTCGGCCGTGTTCCTCCCAACGCGGGGGCCAACCGGTAATTTGCACTTGTTTTTAATAGACTTGTCAGTGCATCGTCCGCTGGTCTCTCCCTCAACCTCAACAATGGTGTGCCCCGGATGGTGGGTAACAACACGGAGCGTAGGCGGCGGTCCGTGGGATCGCACCTAGCTTTCTAGCGAGAATGTGCCGTGCGCGCCCTGAGGTGACGACGATTACGGCGGTGACCGACGGCGTCCCCGACTGACAGATAGGTGTGTGTTGGCTGGCGAATCAATTTGCTCCTGCGCGCTAAAAAGAGAGAGAGAGAGAGTGAGAGACAGGTGCAAAAAGGCCGTGTGTGAGTAAGGCATCAAACCTTAACCAACCGAGGAATGTGATCATCAACGACGCTAACCCGCTAATGTACCGAGCGATCTCTGTGCGATCGGACCATGATCAGACAGCGGCGTGTGACATCTGCGGGAGAGAGAGAGAGAGAGAGAGAGAGAAAGAGTGGAGCTTGCGATCATTACCACGCACGGAAACTAGCGCAACCGTTAGCACCTGATTCTCAGGGGCAGCAGCGACCGGCGATGCCGTTATGACAGGCACTTTGACAGCTCGCTGCTTTGACAGCCAGGCCCGGCGGCGAACGGTGCGTATGCAAAACAATCGCACGGGCTCGCATCAGATGCTCCCCTCGAGGATGATTAGATCTCATTATTCCCAGGTAAGAGACTCGCTGCGGGACGCCGCCAGCCCGGTCCTCAAACGCCGCCAGCCCGCCAGCCAGCCAGCGAGGTTCATTACGGCGGCAGGTCGATCGGCGACCTCTCTCGTCCGACGCCCCGCGACCCCCGATATAGTCCCACCGGAGGCACCGATTTTGCCGCGTCATGGTCTGTCAATAATACTTAAGCCAATTTTCGGAGAATGAGGACCCGGGCCCGGGCTTCCTGTGTGCGCACGGGGATCGCTGCTGCCAGGCTGTGGCGCGTCGATTATCTCTCCCTCGCCGACCAACCGACGATGACAACGACTCAATCGCCTCAAAGCCATGGGTAGGTAGGGTAGGTGGTGCCCCTTCCATCCATTCGATCCCAGTCTGTTTTGCTTCGCCTTTCTATTAGCTCTGCTCCGGCACGCCGCTGACGCCCCTCACCACTCTCACGCGAATGCCGTCGAGAGCTGATTATCAAACCGCCGCCAGAGGGCTCTGCTGGGCGGTAACGTTATTAATATGAATCAATTTCATCATCAAATAAAGTAGCGAACGAAATCAGTGCTAGTGCCGCCACCGCTGCCGCCGCCGCCAGCGGTGCTTTTAGACATCACTCCCTTCCCTCCCTTCCTTCCTCCGCATCGCTCCCATACAGGCGGGGCGGGAGGCGCCGAGTAAATGACGCCATGACGTGACAGGATGCGGTGATGATTGAATCGAAATCGGTCTTCGGTGTCGCTTCGGTGTTCTGGGAGAGTGATACACTCCGCGCCGGAGGGGTGGAGGGGTGGTTGCCTTTTTAAGCTTCACCGCCCCCACCCACTCCCATCGTCCCCGTAATGGGCACATAGTCAACAAACGTAATATGGCGGACGAAGATGCAAAAAAGGCACTGCGGGCAAACGAGGAAACGGAACGCCGGCCAAATGACAGACTGGGGCCTGGGCCAATAATACGGTTGCTTTGACTCGCTAGGCACTGGGCTTTAGTGGGCCGTCGCCATCGAGCATATTAGCGGCAGTGTCGGCATCGTCCTCCGGTATCGACGATGCGCTGCGCTGAGCTGCTGTCAAATTAGGCGGAATGTCAATACGGCGACCAGTAGTTGGGACGTTCGCCACCAAGTAGTCGGGCTTTGGACACCTAACCTAGTGGGCTACTAATGAAACAATCTCAGTCTCAGTGCACGTATCGTTCTCTCACTCTTTCTCACACGCACAGGCAGAACAAATCCCAACCAAACTGTGGCGGTGCAGAGAACTAAGGCGCCCCCCCCTTCCGAAAAAGCTGCCATGTAATCTGCCTATAATTAAGTGCCCGCAAAAGCCAACAAGAAATTCGCCGCCACCGCGAACCGCCGCGCCGTTGCGAAAACTGGAAGGCGCGATCAATCGGGGCAGGGGTGGCAGGTTAAACTAATTCATCAGGTAAGCATCAGGCTCTGTGGCGGCCCGGGCGGCGCTAGATGGCGCTAGATGGCTCGACCGAAATCTTCATATAATTCAATTTAACCCCAACCTCCGTCTCCGTCTTAATAATAGGGCCGTCGGGTCCCGAGGCGCGGGATCGTGTAGCGTTTAACGGCAGAGTTTAGTGGTCGGTGGCTTCGACCGGGTGATCATCGATCGCCGTGACGCAGCAGAACTCGACCCTCTCTATCTGGAGGAACCCACGAAAAACCCAAAGGGCGTTGGGCTAACAATCATTGCGTTGCCCCGTGCGGGACCCAAAGCTGTAGAGACCGGCGAGGAATCCATCGAGAAATAGTCCAGCGGGGTCCCTTTTGGACTTTTGGACACCGCCACATGATTCAACTGTCAATTATTAGCGGTTGTTGGGGTTCCCTTTTCCTGGGTGAAAATGGTTGAACCCTGTGAGTGAGGGTTCTTCTCTCTCTCTCTCTCTCTCTCTCTCTCTCTCTGTCTGACGTTCCACGTGGTCGGTGTCATTCTTTGGACCACCACAAATCAACGCACATTCTGTCCGACCCCAGCGGAATTGAGGCTCTCGTGCCGGATTTCTAGCCGCGCGACCTAAAGCCTAAGATAGAGCGTGTCTCTAGGCACCGGTTATAGGGACTCCAGCAGCAGCAGCAGCAGCAGCGGGAGTTGTGTCGGTGGGTCGGCGATCGAGCAACAATCAATCACATCACCTCGACTGGTCTCACGCGAGCGCCTTTTGGAACCTTTTCAGCACGGCGACCTTCGGGGAACCGAAGCACGGGACTTCCGTCGAGTGTTCCGTCCCGGCAAGTGCCGTAGGCGATTAGGAGCAATCGACGGGTGCCAAACAAAAGACAACCCAATCCACACACGGGACGGGACCTCCCACGGGTCTCGGGACTCCGGGATGGATCCGATCCGATCTACGCTCGAACCGAAATTTACCGTGAACACCGTCATCACCGCGGGACGCTACCGGGCGATGACGAAGGCGAGGGGTCCGGCGGCACCACGTGTGGTCAACTACTCTCGCAGCAACCGCTCAGCGCTGGGCGACAGGGGGCCATGAAACGGAAACGGAGCACGCGGATCATTAGGCGGCCCCCGGAAACAGACAACGAAGACCAACGATTGTCGGAATTAGCTTTTGATTGCTGGCCGCCACACGTCGCTTCGGGGGGGTGGAGCCTTCGGTGGCACTGGAGCCGCTCTTCAAATCTTACGCGGTTCGCGTTTGGACGGACGTACACCGCAAAACTGATAAAGAAGGCACCGGCACTGCAAGTAACTGGAGGTCCTAATCCTCGTGGCTGGAACGGCTAGTCGACGGCTAAGCCGGCAAATGAGGCACTTTCAACGTGGACACGTTCATCGCGTGACCCGCCATCTCCGGGACGTCATCGACGAATCACGGTGCCATCGGGACGAACGGACCCTCTTCCCGGCGTTCAATTCTTCCCGGAAGTGCCCAACTAGCCGGCTCGTTAGAAGTCGGCCGTCTGCCAGTCGTAAGCCCAGACGAACCTGGTCCGGGACGGCGAGTGTCAAGAGTTCTCTTGACGTTCCCGGGCTCGTTGTCCAGGCGAAACGTTTAGCAGTTATCAGGCCTCAGGTCTACTCAGGTCGGACTTTTCCCAACATTCCCGGCATCCAACAAACCCGGCCTCGGATTGGCGAAAAATTAGTCGCCCGCAATGAATTATTGGTGCCCCCAGTCCCCGGGTTCTCCGGGCTAGCAGCAGCGACCGATTGTTTGTGTGAGTGTGTGTGTGTGTGTGTGTGTGTGTGTGGCGGAGGCTCCGTAACCGGTAACCGAGCCGATCTGAGCCCTTCTTAACCGCTAGCAAACATGATAATTGCCCTCGCCGGAGACTAACGCTCGGCCCCAGCAGACCGAAACTTTCATCACTCAACGTTCGTCCGTCCGTCCGTCTAAGTCCCCGCCTCTTGCCCATCGTCTCAGCAACATCATCATCATCATCAGCCCATCATCGAGAGGCATCGAGATGATTGCTGGCCTCGATGAGTGATGATGTTGTCCATTAAATATGATGCGTTACAATATTTCATTTACAAACTAATTGAGTGGTCGACTACCGAGACCGAGGACTTCCATCTCTACTATCTGCTGCTGCTGCTTTCGCTTCCCTCACGCTCCACAGACACACACACCGTCCCTGCGCCGGGTCGGGTTAATCCTTTAGAATTATAATACCCCCGGGGCCGGGGCGACAAACGTCCGACAACCGACACCAGATCCGCCGATCCATCTATCTCTCGCTGGGATAACCTGGGACGCTGCTGCTGCTGTTGCGGCGGGTTTAGCGGTTTGCTGTCCACGGGTGTACACATCGCTCCTACACCAGGATCATAAATTATTCAACGGCATCCCGGAACGCGGCCAGCGAATCCGGCGTGTCCTGCCTCGCCTGCCTGCCGGATGCGACCGGGACGATTAGCACTATTAGCACCCCGAGCGGCCCCGTGTGTGTCATTGAACCGTTGGCATTTCTTCTCCGCTGCCAGTCGTTGACCGGCCCGGGGCCCGGGCCCTGTCTTCTTCTCCGCTTGTTCTTCGGGTGCGTATGGGGGAAGTCGTCCGTCGTCCACTTTCGGAAGCTGCACACCGGCAATCTTGCCCGCCGGATCTCTCGCGCGGGTTCGGGTTCTGAATTATCGGAACCATCTCCCGGGGGCCGACGGTGATGGCCATTTTAGCGACACGGCTGCAAGTGAGCTCCAACCGACCGACCGAGCCGGGCCGAGATCAGGCACACCTGATAGTGTGTACCATCTGTACCCTGTCTACCCCGGGGGACCCTCTCGTGCAGCAGCAGCACCACAGCTTTACCGGTTGATCGCCTCCCTAGCGTCGCGAGGTGAGCGGCTATCGCTCGCCCCGAGTCGATTAGCCTCATCGGAAGCGCTCCGAAAACGTTTTATTTCCCCTGTTTGGGCCGGAGTTCTTACCCATTCTCCCTCTAGACTAGTCCCGTCTCGTTTCCGTGCCCTCTTGTTCCGGTAGAGTGCTGATTAGGATCGCACACACCGGCAGCGCTCCGACGAGGGATTTTAAACGATCACCCAGATTGTGGACGCACTAAAGTGCCTCTCGCACCATACGCCGCCGATAAATGGTGATGCCGTTCCGGTCTCTCTCTCTCTCTCTCTCTCTCTCTCTCTCTCTCTCTCTCTCTCTCTCTCTCTCTCTCTTCGTCACTCACACACACACGGGAGTGCGCTCGAGGCACGAGCGGTCTTTTAATCTGATATCTCCGACCGAACGCTGGCTGCCAGTTTGGGACACAATCGCTATTCCCGGGTTCTTAGGTTGCAAGGGCAGCCCTTTTGGATCCTCGTGCCTCGTACGGAGATTAGGTAGCCGGCACTGGCACTGGATGTGTGTGTGTGTGTGTGTGTGGTACAAAGAATACTTTGCGTTGATTTGGTTCTACAAAAAAAAACTCACAACAAAATAGGAACACATGTTGCACGCTATCCGTTCTTCAATCGGCTAATGAAGTGTCAGATTGTGTGTCTCTACGGCAACAGCACGGTGTGCTTGAGCGCTTTTGTACAAATGAGAGAGGGATAGGGCAGAGGGTGAGGGGGAAAAAATGAGCGACCGACCGTAAAGAGTTCGACCGTATTATGGGTTCGGAATCGGTTCGGTATCGGCCATCGGCCAGCCGGGCAGTAATTTATAAAGACTCTCTATTTTATAAATGAAACGCTTAAAATGAAAAAAAATGACAACCTTGATGTACGTACGTGCCTCCTCCACACACAACCAATTCTTCACGAAGCGCGTTGGAATCGGGCCAGATGTGCCTAGACTCTGGGAAATAGTTCTTTTGTTAGTCCACATTGATTCTGGACTAGAAACCCAACCAAACCCAGACTCAAAGACTTAGTTTCACTGACAGTAAGCAGCGTTTGACAGACCAGGTTTCCGGATCAGACGTAGTCCGATAAATTTAGTGCGTTCAAAACCGTACCTCCAAATATCCCGTTCTTTGCCGTGGACACCCAGGATCTGTTGTAGATTGACCATAAGCTTAGAATACTATTTACTGAGGTCGTTAGGGAAACTGTAAGCAAATGGTGTTTGGCATCGAAGTGAATGTTTCTTCAACACTCCCGACCAACACTCTCTAGCACTAGGTCTGCATTCTCACCGGGCTCTGCAACCACGAGTTTTCCGACAGGGTCCCTATACCAAGTCCATTAAGATCCAGGTATCCAGATAGACCTCTGTAGTCACTATCGAACAAGTTTGTATGTCTGGGGAGAAGCAGGCCGTGATTGTGTCTCCTAGGCTGTGACAGATCACCGCCATTCAACGTGAGAGTCGCCGCTGCTCTCTGGCCGATTCGATATTGAGGAGGTCCTTCGCGTTCCAGTCCAGCTCGATGTACATGGGCGAGTTATTCTACATGGAATTACTGCGCCAACCAGCTAGTGATCTGAGCCTATGCTGGTCCCGACACGATTGGTGTCGACGATCGATCAATACGCGGTCTACTTGAATGGATGTAACGCCATCCCGTACGGAGACAGCCACGTGGTGTTGTTAGTGTCCTTTCGAGGCAATTTTAGCAGTAGGCAGCTATAGCACGGAGTGTTCCATTACGATCCAACTATTTAAATGTTGAATAACTCCGCTATTTGTCAGTTGATTTTGACAAATGAACAAGATTTATTTGAGGGATAGAATGCTGTTTATTAACAATTTACCCAGAATACAATATCGATCAGAAAGACCGCCATTAGACACACAAAAAGCGGCCTTTTTTGGGCATTTTTCATTGTCTTTGACAACATTTCGGTAATAGACAACGTAATAGCCGCAATTTCCACTGTGATGTTAGCTTTCAGTTCTTCAATGGTCTTCGGTTGGTAGGCATGAGTCTTACTATTCGAATAGCTCCACAGAAAGAAGTCAGAAAAAACTCGGCTTTAATAAGCACGAACAGTTTTCACAGTTTTCAAAGTTGAAATTTTTTTTCAATGTAGAGCGCTACAATTTTAGCCCACTGTTTTACCGTAAATCGACTGACAAATAGCGGAGTTATTCAACATTTAAATAGTTCGTGATTGTGATGGAACACCTTGTAGATGTCGGGAGTCGGCATCGTCGCAATCGTCGTTAGTCCGGATCTCTTGGTGTCCTCTATTGCTTTCTGTAACTTTGTGTTGGCTAATTTGTTGGCCTCGCGCCGGTCAGTAGGGGGACCACGTTGCGGAGGTTTCCCGACTGCTACAAACCATCCGCTCGAAGGACCGGGAAGCCAGTTGGATATTGGAAGAATATGATACCCCTCTGTACAACCTGATCGTGGGTTACAATCAACCTGAAACCTATAGTATCCTTTCGTCGATGACGTCGATTCCTTCCCGAGCGCATAGCGTTAACGGGCTGGTGTTAACTCTTCCCTTTTCTTTGATCCTCTGCCGTGATAAGTGTTTTTTCTTTATAGTCTTTCTTGCTTTCTGTAACGTTGTGTTTTTGTGGGCGCGGTTGAAGATCGAACCGAGGCCTCAGGCTGCGTGTCATCGACGAGCTTTACCGTCACCGGCTCTACTGGAGTACCACCGTGGTTCGAGTGGCACCTGCGGCACGGCAGTCGCTTATGTGTCATTCATGTGTCACCGGGGACTGGGTTCGGACTTCCAGACCGTACAGTAGTGCCGGGTTCTCAGTGACGGCCAGTCTTCCTAACCTCGGGCACCTCGGGCACACCAGGCTGACACTGACTCCGGCCCCGGCAGCCGGTAATGTCTGCCGACAGCTACTGCCCTGCCCTCCCCTCACCTCTACCCTACCCCTTGCAATCCGCTGGCCGACACCCTGGCGGCGATGAAAGTACCATTCACACGGGCCAACGTGTTCATTCCCAGTAAATGCTATTACTTTATTAGGTCTAGTTAGAGCAATCTGCGGCGCCCGTCAACAAATGGCGCCCCCTCGCCCCGCGCTCCGTTCTCTCCCAACCCCCCCTTCTGGCCCTGTGTCACGGTCGTCGGAGGCATGAAAATAGCTGTAAAAAAATCCAATTTCCCATCGGAAACTTTTAATCGAGCCGACGGCGGCGTCAGTCCCCAGCGGCTAATGATTACATTTACGGAGGGCCGGTGCCGCGGTGCCGAGGGTGCCGGTTGATCGTCGGCACTTGTGGTCCACTTCCTCTCTCATCCACGCCCTCGCCTTGCACTCCGAAAAGGAGGGCCCGAGCTCGGCTGTGTTTTTTCACGATTATTAATACCATTATTATTACTATTATTAGTATTATTGTTTTATTAATACTAACTACACGTGGGTGGGTGGGCAGTACGGTGGGTGTGGGGTGGAGTGGGGAGAGCAGCCAAGGGGGGGCAAACTGAACCGAAGAACAAAAAAGGCCACCGGCCAGAAAAGGAAATACCAAAAACCACTTCAAACCACGACGCCACGCATTAGAAAGTGCAGCGTCTCTCTCTCTGTCTCTCTCTTTCTCTCTCTCTCTCGTTCGCTTCCCTGTCAGCATGTGTGAATGTGTAACACACCGAGGGCGGCGATAGTGTGGGAGAGATTTCCAGCGAAAGAGAAGGCACGGCGTGGAGATGCTGTCTTCATTTCCCAATTTCTATTTGCTGTCAATTATCTTGTCTATTACACGAGTGATTATTTCTTCCTCCTTTGTTTTCGGGCACCTTGAACAGGGTGGGGGGCGGGTGGGGTGTAATTGTTATTTCATTCCTGCGAGTGCGGGGAAGGGGGCACCGAGGAGGAGATGCGAACACCGCGGCCCGATGAAAAGCGCGCTTCCGACGCGAAGGCGCCGAACCCCACATCGGCGAGAACCTCCGCTTCCGGGCGCCGCTCTGGACCACGGGAACCCGCCGACGCGGGAACGGCCGTTCGCACCATCATCTTCCTCTCCCACGGGGCACCTGCCACCGGGGCGTCCGGAAAAGATCCGGAAGATCCAATCATCGCGCGGCCCGTTCCTCGGACTCGCGCGGGATAAAAATTGGATAAAAGGCGAATTTTAGGGGTGGGCCGGCCCGGGCCGGGGCAATGATGCAGCGGGTAGCGGGGAGCTACCCCAAATCAAATCAAAACAACTTGAGCTCGAGAGAGAAGCGGCTCACCTCCGCATCTTGCGCGAGCAAATTGGGTGTTAAAACTATAGGTAACAATCGCGCCGGCGAACCATATGTGTGCCGCTCCACCCCGATGGCTGGGTGTGGTGGGGGGAGAAGGAAGGAGCGAAGCTAAGGCGAAGTGGGCTCCGTCACGATCCCCGCAGCCAGTCGCGCGGAAGAAAGCTGATTTTGTGGTGTGTAAATAATAAAACAGTGTTCGTCGCGTGTTAAAAAGCCAACCCCGGCGCCCTGCTTCACCGCCGTTGCATTATGCTCACCCCGCGCACCAACAGTACACCCACCCACCCACACACACACACACACAAAATCATTACTAGGACGGCCGGGCGGCCGGGCCCGTCCCGGTGGAGTGGGAATGCAAGCGAGCGTACAAAATTAATAATGGTTGCTTGGTGTGCTGCGGGGCTGGGCTGAGCTGGGGTGGCAGGGGCGGTGGAGGGTGCGTTTTGCATCATAACAGGGTTTGCCGGTCGGCTCCCTGGCAGGGCCCAGTTTGCGCTACACTCAATCAACCCATTTTCCCCCGCCCGACCAACAATTTCTTCCGAAAACACGCTCCGGAACTCCGGAAGTTTGAAGGCGGGCAATAACGGCCGGTGGCGCTAGTGGCGGACAACGGAGTGATGACGATCATGTTAACACGTGACATACACACACCCAAGTGTCGAAGAGAGGAAAACTGCCGAATCACAGTCGGTTTCGATTAAAAAGGCTCAATAACTGGAACCCTTTCCTACGTGGGTCCACGGCAAAGCCGGTTATGGGGTTGTTAAGTTTAAAATATAAATCCTCCAATGCTTCGCGCAGGAGAATAGATTCTTTCAGCAGTCACACTAAACCACACATGCTAGTTCGCGAATAATTGGAGCCGGACGTATCGGTAAGGAGCAACTTCGTCCACTTGTGGAACCGGAACCTCTTGAAGGATACTATAGGTTCTCCCCTTCATTCAACATGTACGTGTTGTAGTACAAAGCGGTAACATATTTTACGAATATTTTTGCTAGGTTAACATGAGTGGCTGAGTAAATATTATGTTTATATGGCACAAAAAGGGAGATAGGTCAGAAGGTCGCAACTATACCGTCTACAAGATTCTCTCAAGGTTGTTGAGATAGTCGATAATCATCAGGCGGGATTCCGAAAAAGAGATCAACAGTCGGATCTTCACCATGCGGCAGATCCTTGAAAAGATGATTGAGGTTGCTAAGAGCACTAAGCATCTCTTCATCGATTTCAAGGCCGTCTATATGAGAGCAGTGCCAGAGTAGGTGTGTGACAGCATGACTAGTTTAAGAGAGTTGCCAGACTTGTTTGAATGACCATGACCATCGTCACAAGATGCAAGTGGACGGCAAGCTTTCTAGTCCTTTCGCCAAAACTAAGGGATAGCGCCAAGGTGACGCCCTAGCATGTCAGACTTTCAACGGGCCATCCGGGACTCTTGAGTCGAGACGTCGGGGACGATCTACTGTTAGTCCAGCCCGATCCTGGCGAAGGCTCTCCGATGTAGCACAGGCTTACTTAATGATGGCGAAAGCTGCGGATCAACTCGGTCTGTAGATACAACAAGTAAAAGATGCAACAAGTAGTAAAAGAGAACAGGACCAAATTCACGAAGACACCATCAGCAGGCCCCAATGGTTTCGATTCCCGATTATTGCCTCGATAAAAAAACTCAATTTTATGATTTGAAACACACTTTATTACTCAGTATAGTCTCCCTGAACATCAATACACTTGTTCCAACGAAATATCAATTTCCATGAATTCCATCCCTGAAGTGGAAATCTGGAAGGGCTGTAAAATACACTTCCACAGCTGTTATGACCTCATCAAAACGCTATCCTCGCATAATTTTTTTAGTTCTGGAAACAGACGGATGTCGCTAGAGGCCAAATCTGGTGATTACCGGTGGATTCGAACTTTAATTAATGGATTTTTACCATTGTCAAAATGCTCTTGTAACACGGCGCATTGTACTGATGAAAGAGGATGTTTTTCTTCTGCAAACCGGGCCTTTTTCACGAATTTTCTCTTTCAGTTAAGGTCTAAAAGGTCACGGACCCAATGAGATAGCTTCTAATAAACCTCTTTCAGTCACTCGACGATTTGCCAATACGATATCCTGTATTTTTTCGTCAAGGCTTGTACGACCAAGTTTAGATTCAGCCACCTATCTTTTTACTGTACTCATTGAAGGCGAAGAGTTCTAATAGGTAAGAGTAAGAATAGAGAAAGTAAGTTTTAACCTTCCAGAAATAAAAGTTCAATCACTGCTTCCGGTACTTGATGTTTTCCATTGTGAAAAACACTGTGACACGTCGATACTAAAGGACTTGTAAACAAAGAATGAATTGACAGATTGAAATGAAGCTTCACATACGTTCATATGAAGAAATTTAGAGTAGTAGCAACACCCTCTGTTATTGAGCCGCAAAATTGATTAAATACCCCAGTATTTATTTACTTATTTTTCATTTTTTTTATTTATTTATTGTCAGCACCGACGGACAAGCCAGTCACTGTAATGTAGGTAAAAATGTAAGCATAAATAGCATAATCGTAGCTACTAGCCCCAGTGAAGTCTATGCATGCTGCAAATGAAAGCAGCATAGTGACAACGGTTCGATAACGCGAACTCGATAGACAAAGGTGTCGCAAGACAAAACATACAGCGCGACACATTAACTGCGGCACATACGGTGCCAGGAGCATGTTTCACCTGTTTCCTTGTGTGTGCGAGTGTACGTATGTGTGCGCGCGGATCATTCAGTGGCTGTCCTATTGACCGAAATGGACACAAAAAGGGCATCCGCGACGGCGACGCTGTTGTTAGAGTTCAACGACGCGGCGATCAAGTGGAAATCGATGCCTAATCCGGAAGTGTCCGTTCGATTGCTCGGTCTGTGTGTGTGTGTGTGTGTGTGTGTGTGTGTGTGTGTGCGTGTGTGGTATGGTGGTATCAAATGCTCGAAATACGTTGGCTGACCGACTAAACAGTGCCGCGAGGACTAACGCGCGAGGTGCGTGATGTAGCCGTAGCGACCCTCTAAGGCTTCGTTAGACCGAAGGATGCAGCCCGGATGGCCGACTTCCGTCTTGCGGCGGACCCCGGTGCGGCGAAAGGTCAGCGGCCCCAAAAACCGCGTCAATAAATTAGTGGAAAACGGATTTGTGGATCGAACCACGGGCCCACTTCAAAACACCGTTAAAAGAGCTCAAAGAGCCGTGTTTTCTACCGAAAACCTGCACCCCACCTTTTCCGACAAAAGCTAGGCTCTCGAACACACCGTCCCAGCCCTCCCCAGGTGAGGCCAAATTCGTTTTTCCTCACGATTTGAAGGGAGGAAAACTATCACCACCAGGCCAGGACCAGGATGGTTTCGGTGGCGGCTCTCGACCCGCCTCTAATCGCATTAACTTCGAACTGAATTTTGCTTCCGGAAACGCCGACACCCCCACACATCCTAGCCCCCATCCTAGTCACCCCCCTTGCGCCAGGCTCATCATTGGCAGGCGGGATCGGATTGATTTATAATGCCGCGTTGCCCGCTTAGCCGCGGCCCCGAAATCCGCTTATCCGCAGCCCCGGGCCGGGCGTTAGTCACTCAGTTCCAGGAGTTTTCCTGAAAACACCGCCTTCCCCCAACACCCGCATGCACAAAAAACAAAACAAAAATAATGGAAGCATAAAAATAAGAAACAGTGCGGTGATCAATTTGAATCCACCGGGGGCGCCCACACGATCTCGATGCGTGCCCGAGATACGGCGCAAAGGGACACAGAAAAACGGAACGCGCCCCAACAACACAGCACAGCAGGACACAGGACTACGGGTCGCCAAAAAACGAAAGGAGTACCAAAACCCCGAAGCCCGCAAAAAAGATGTTTTGTCGTCGTCGTTTGTTGGTGTGCGATTTGTTGTGTCTCTCGCCGTGTCTCTCTCTCTCTCTCTCTCTCTCTCGTCCCGTGGCGAACGTGCGCCATGTTGTTCACGACTTTATCTACCTCCGCCCCCATCCGCTCCCTCTTGCGTCCCACCACGCCACCCATTTCCGGAGCGAGCAAGTTTGAGAAATTATCTTTTATTAATAGCATTTTGGACGTTTCATTCGAATGTCACGCCGGGTTGGTGGGAGGGAGGGACGGATCGGGTTGCTGGAGGAGATGCGCTGAATGGTTCGTCAATCGTTCGATAGTCGCTGATTCGATGAGTGTCGTTCGTGTGTCTGTGTGTGTGTGCTTGGACCTTGGGGATGTGGTGATATGACGGGCGGGCAAAAAATCGCAGACTTTCAGAGGCCCGAGGAATCCCTTGGGAAACCAGGAGTAACAGAAGCAATACAAAACAAAGGAGGGAAAAAATATAGAAATTGAAGCAAACGGCGCAAAACATAAAACACATAAATATGAAAAGTGGGAGTAGTGGAACTATCGGTCCGCCGATTTTGCTAGGTCCGTCGGAAAGTTTCGCGTATTTCGCATTTTTGGTGCGCATTGGAACGCTGGAAGCTCCCTCGATGTGGTATTATCGATCTCTCTCTCTCTCTCTCTCTCGCTCGATCGAAAACTGCGATTTAAATAATTGGCTGGCTTGGTTGACAACGCTTAGTGGATAAGTCCGTGCCAATCTCACCTAGCCAAAGACATAAGCTGGAAGAATTAGGTAGTTCAATCAAACGCTCAGAAGTGTTCTCGGTTCCGGTGAGGTTGCCCCTTGTTTTCCCTTTGGCAATGTTCAAGCTTTTAACTGCTCAAACTGATGTCCTGCTTTCTTGTTTCATGGTCCCTCCGTTAACTTAACTTGAACTTGAATAAATATGCAGGACTTTCCGACTAACCTACCGAGCTGTTGGGTACCATCCCCCGTGTAGCCGGAACGAGGACGAGCCGGAACGAGTTCGTGTTTTGTATCCACCGTATCCTGGTGTGTGTGTGTGTGTGTGTGGAAGATAGGAATGAAGAAGGAACGACGCGGCCGATCGCAGCGTGGGTTAATTTCAATTTTTGCTCCGGGTTTAAAGTCGTTATTATGCGTTGAGTTTTGCAACGGAAAACGATTATGCATACTTATCTGCCGTACGTGCCAGCTCCAGCGACGAGCCAATCGAAGTGAGTTGTTGCGCGCAGCGCTCTTACTGCTGCTGCTGCTGCGTGTTGCAGCATCGGCACCGCTGGCGAAGAGCCTGGCTGGCTGGCTGGCTGGCTGGCGGCGGCGGCCATTATTTAGTCGTTGGGCATTATTATTGGGGCAACCGAAACCGAACAGTGACAGCGAAGGAGAAGGAGGAGGAGGTGAAAACAACAACGCCGGCAACGACGACGACAGCCAAGAAGGACTCGAAACGGGGCGGTACCGCGACCGAGCAGCGACGAAAAATATGATGAAACGGCAGGGCGGCAACGGCTGCGGTGGGGGGGCATCGGCGGGATGCTGGGGAGGGCTCGAAGAGTTCATCGTATGATAGAAGAATATATATTGGGTTGTAAATGCAATCAGAACATGAAAATCAAAGTGCACAACGGCGCGACCCGCGCGACGACGACGACGACGACGACAACATGTGTGCTGCTGCACCTCTGAATGGTTGCTCGATGGACCAAGCGGACCAACACAACAGCAACAGCAACACGAAGCAGACAAGGATGCAGTTCCCCACGGGGCAAGGGGCCGGGCGCATCGCAGCGCTGAACACGATGGAGTACATGAAATGTATTTTTCGTAAATTTCGTGGGCCGGACTGGGGAGCGGGGAGCGGCACCGAAAAGGAGCGTGACAATTGCCCGGCTACCCCGGATGGCACGGATGGCACCAGGCACCAGGGCAGGAGCGTTAAGTGGCCGGAGCGGAGTCGTGAAATTGGGTGCAGCGTTTTATTTATTGCCCGTTTCTTCGAACATTTTATTCGTTGCCATAATTTTGCCAACCGCCTTTTCCATCATCCTGCCCACCGCCATGCCCGTTTGGGCCCCTCTAGCATCCCCGTTGGAGCCTTGGGTGTGGACTTGGGCGTACGGCAGAACACGTCACCATCGCTCGCGAAGGTCAACATTTATGCACCCGAAGGGGTCATTCGTAGACGTGCCACACACGAGTTGGATGTCTTCTCAAATCATTCCGCCTCTCGGATTGACCCGCTTAACAACCGTCGCTAGAGCTTAAACCGTGCATCAACGATAATGAACTTCAACATGTCCATCAAACCAGTGCAAAAGTAGTATTTAAAGCATGGTCCACTTAGAATCGGGAACAATTGAATTAGCTCTGCCTCGGGGTTGGTTTGACTTAGGAAACATGTCAAGGTATAAAAATGAAGGTATTTTATTGTACTTTAAGAAAAAAATTTCAGAAATTTATTCTGTCGGTCGTCGGATGAAATCGCGAGCTTCTGTTGAATGCGCGCCATTATTTTCTGCACAATGTTCTGGTCCCCCTCAGTGGCTATTTTGTTCCAGTTTCTCGCCATCTCTGCAGCATCATGCATCACCTTTCCAGTCTTCTTCAACTTCCATTTGATTATTTCGCCCAATAATTTTCGATTGGGCGAAGTTCAGGGCAATTTGCTGGGTTGATATCCTTTGCGATGAAATCCACCTTATTGTCACGGTACCACGGGGAACTACCTCCCTGCTGTAGTGGCAGCTTGCCAAATCAGACAAAAACTTAACCGGACCTTTGTGTGACTCAATAAATGGTATTACACGCATTTTGAGGCACTCTTTCTTGTACAGCGCTAAGTTCATTGTCGTGTTTGTGATGAAAACCTTAGTTTCCAACCACAGGTGCAAATTCCTTACCAGATCATAAGTTTCCTTTCAAATTTATTTGCGAATACATATTAGAACTTGCAGAGGACCTCTCCTCGTACCGTGGTGAGATAATACTTGGGTCCAGGAAGCTGTCCAACATCCATTTTCATGGATGTTTCGTCGTCCATAAGCAAGCATCCTTTTGACCTCGTCAGAACCTTCTCGTACAACTTTCTAGCGCGTGGTTTAGCGGCTAGGTTTTGCTTAAGTGTCCTGTTTGGATGCTTACATGCAAGGAAAGAACAATAGCATCTTCGTAGACAGGACAGTGCTTCTGCTGACACCATATTTTTTGCAATATCCCGAACCGAAAGTCCAGGATACGCTATAATTGATCTCAAAACCTTCCAGTTCAGCTGCCGGTTGTATGTTTCGCTACAACACCTAGTGTTGTTGGAATTTTTAAAGCAGACCACGTGAGGTTCTCGACGTGAGTGTGCCGAATTATTGTTCTTCTTTCGAGTTCCACTAAGCATAATTTTCTATAAACTCCGCGTACCAAGATCAAACTTTCAGCACTGAAAGTTGAATGTTTACTAAAGACATACTAAGTAGCTGTCAAAACGTTTGAAATCCGACCACCAGAGGCGCAGCTAGAAGGCATACAACTTTTCCCGATTCCAAGTGGACCATGCTTTTTTTCTTTTCCTTTTGACTCTCACTTTTTTGTTGTTCATTACATAATGCTTGATTGTTCTCACTATTTGTCCCTCTGAACGTGTTTTGTTATGTTAGGCGTAATCTTAAGTTTTAAGTTTACTTATTTTTAGTTTATACGTATGTGTCAACTAGGCCATGTTGGCCCGTTGACTGTAAGAATGAATAAATAAATAAATAAATAAATAAATAAATAAAATCACTCGCGGTCGGTTTTGTTTTGTTTTCTTTTCTTCTTGGGGCTGGTACCGGTGGATCCGAATATGTCCAGGGACGGCGCAAGGTATCCAAGCTCCAAGCACTTGACCGCGCATTTGAACTAACACGTGAATCTACAGACCTACGGCCACCTGTGGTTCCTTGACCAACAAAAAAAGGGACTCCTAGCGCCATCTCGTCAGCTTCGGCTTCATCCTTGACTTGACAGTTACTACTTTAGTTACACTAGTACATTAGCAAACTCTCTGGCACTCGTTGCTTGACTTCAACCTTCGCGTTACCCAGTGTCTCCACTGGGTTTCAAGTGTTTTGCATCAAAACTTCGGCGAGGGTCCCGACGGGTTCGGCTTCACCAAGTGATCGCACTCAGCTGTCAGTGTGGACGCCTCGCTGAGCCCGTCAACTTTACGCTGGCTCGCTAATAAATAGCAACAAATCCGAACCCGAACAAGCAACCGCGCCCCGCGCGCGTTGGTGTTAATTTCCTGTTCATGTGCAGCACTTTTTGTTTCAATCAATTTTGTGCGAGGTGGCCGAACCAAACTACGGCCCCCCTCGGGGAGGGTACGGGAAGAAGAATTTGCAGCCCCGCAGCCCCCCCCTCCAAGGGCCCCTCACGCCGGCGGGAAGAAGGGGAGAGAATCGGTTGGGGAATCGAGGCAAATCATGATGAAAATCGCAAATTACACACAACATGGCGCGCGAACAGGAATGAGAAATAATTGCGCACAATCGGACATCTTTATTTTTACCCCGTTCCCTTCTCTTCCTTTTCCCTTCCTCACTCCCTGTCTCTTTCTCTCTCTGTTGTTCGCTCGTTACCCTTTAAATGTGTTGGTCGCTGGCTGGGACCGTGCGGGACAATCTTGTTTGGCTAGCAAAACCATTTTTCTCGCGCGGGCGATGGAGCGGACCGTGGCGGAGTCCGCGGATAACCACTCACGGTCCTCGCGGCGACGGAGGACATTTTGTTGTTTGGGTCGGGGGGGGGGGCCGGCGCACGTTACTCGCGGACGATGCAACCGACGTGTGCAGCAACACGCCAACGTAAAGATACCTCCGCGGATGCGAACGAGAGACCGAGAGCGAGAGAAAGAGAGAGAGAAAGGAAGAGAGAGAAAGAGAGAGAAATACGAAGGCAAAACAGCGGCGACGGTTGGCGACGTAGTCGTCGTTGTGGCTCTGAATCATAATTCGAGCTATCGATTCCGCGTTCCGCCTCCCCGTAACGACGCCCGTGATCTGTGGTGCCCGGTGTGGCCCCTGGCCTAGCGCACTAATCAACGGTCAAAGCAACAGGAGCAACGGAAATGGGTGTCCAGAGTCCGCAACGCGCGCAATCGTAAACATTGATCGAGGCGCGGAAAGGAACTTTTCGGAAAGGGGCCGAACGTGCTCACGGTGCTCGCCCTTCGACCGCACGCGGGGGGCACACGGCTGTCACCGTTGCCGAAGAGGCCAGGGGGGGCAAAAGAGCCCCCGTCCGTTTCCGCCACGTTACTGTCTCGTTTTCTGCTGCCTCTTTTGGCGTTGGTGGGTGCTAGGGGAGTTCGGGGGTGGCTTGGGGTATGCTAGGGGGGGGGGGGGGGGAGAGAAAGGATCAATAATGCATAGCTATTGGCTCGCGGCGCGGCGTGCGGCCTCCCGCAGATCAAATTAGTAGCCCAGCCCAGACCCACGAAACGAAAGACTCTCGGCGCAAGCGACGAACCCGACGACGATCGAGCGGGAGTGCGCGCCCTTTGCGTACGTAGCTACCGGGGGGTGCCCCGCCTCTGAACGAATAAAAACGGCCATCCCAACCGCCACCCACCACCAGCCACCCGTCCTCCCCATCCTGAGGGGCGATGTCCAAAACCGTTTCCGAAGTGTGCGATCAATGGTCGCTCGCAAATTATGGTCACTGCGATCCGTTCTGTGCGGCACAAAGAGATAAATATCGCCCCGCAGGATGAGCGCACGAGACGGGGAACCTGAAGCGGGCCGTGGTACAGTGAGACCACTGCGTTCTCGGTTGCCACCGTACGCCTACGAGGCCGTCTTGGTCGTCGTCGCGCGCGCAGAAGATTTTAATCCGTCGACGACGACGACGGGGCGCAATAAAACAAAATGAAATCGGCCGCAAATCGCCACATACACACACACAGGAACAGGGAGTGGAACGGCCGTTAAAGAAGAGTCGTTTTCCGTGCCATCGCGATCGCCAGCAAAATCCGCGAACGGCTCGTTAAGCTGTAACATCAAAAATCATATATTTTCCCTATCTATCTCTCATTTTCTGCTCGCTTTCTGTTTCTTTTCTGCTTTTTGTGTCTCACTCTCTCTCTCTCTCTCGCTC
Source organism: Anopheles cruzii (assembly GCF_943734635.1). NCBI lineage: Eukaryota > Metazoa > Arthropoda > Insecta > Diptera > Culicidae > Anopheles > Anopheles cruzii. The sequence goes on from NC_069143.1 coordinate 1,702,436, forward strand.
TCTCTGTGCCTCGCTCGGTCAGACTTACGGCTGCGACGGAGGAAGATGCTGGTGGAGGTGCAGTTTGATAATACATCCGGCGCAGTGCATTATCGATTTTAGTGCGAACCTCGACCACGCATCCCGGTCCTGTGGCCTCGGCCGTGAGCAAATTAATGGCGAGTTTGTTTTATAATTTCAGATCCCGATTTACATCCGCGCGCGACCCCGACCGAACCCGGCGACGACGGTAATCGACGGCTGCAATGCACACCAAAACACTATCATTACGAGCGATGAGGATAATAAAAAGACTATTTCTTCGGCGTAGCAGCGGGCCGCGGCGACGTGCGCTGCGTGCCCTTCTGCGCTTTTGGGCTCCGTGGTTTTATAGGTTTTATCGACACCTACGTGCGGGACGGCTACGCGAAACTGAGTCGTTCGAGTCGGCGATGTCGGAGTTAACTCTTAAAAAAAACAAAAGGCAAAAAGAAACAAATGAAACAAAAGCAAAGCTGAACTGGGGCTTCGGGGCCGTCGGACGTGGCGCAGCAGCAGCAGCGTTTGGTAGCGTTTGGAAAGCGTCATCTCCGGGCAGCGACGAACCTGTCATTAGCGAAACAACTTATTTCCACTTGATTCGCGGTGATGGTGGTGGCGGTGCACGGTGCTTCACGTACCTGCCCTCCAACGGCGCGGTGCAGCGCATTTAATTTTTCAGCTTTATTTAACCGAAAATGGCTGTAAAGGCCCTGGCACTGCCCAAAACAATGGCTGCAACCAGGACCAGGATGCTCATTGCTGATTCTCGGCTGCGCGCCATTTCGCCATCGCCCTGAACCTGAATGACCGAGTTGGGATTTTGGACATTGTCACGCGCACACACACACACGGTCGCGAGAATTTAAACAGCCGCATGGTTCTGCGGAGTGCTGGAAAAACGAAAGACTGCAAGCGACGAACCCGGCGAACGAATCGGTCACTACGGGATCGGGGGTTTTGTTGATGCTGCACATGCATCCATTATTATTGTTATTATTATTGTCATTATTATTGATATTATTATTGTTACTGTTAGTCTTCTATATTACATGTTGTGCACTGATGTTGGTCGATCGGGTCGATCGATTTCGGATCGACGCACAGCACGGCAGACAACTTCAAAATAACCTCCCAATCTGACGATCCGCAGTTTGCGTTAAATGGAGGCGTAAAACACACACAAAATGGTCGATTTTATGCTCTTCGTGACATAAGCGGTGTCTCTCTGTTTGCGGTGCGATATTTTGCGCGAGTATGATCCCCGTCGTTTGCCCTAGGGATTTTGTGATGCAAGACGGCCCACACGCATCCGTCGCACCGCACGGGATTGCGGCGGGATACAAAATCCTACCCCAAAAACCGGCCAACATTAAAGCGGGTTCGTCGCCGTGCGCTCATCGACTGCAGCGGCGGGATCGACGGGTGTTTGGCGGCGGCGTCCGGGCTGCATTGTGAATGAATACCACACACACACACACACACACACACACACACACACACACACACACACACACACACACACATACACACTAGGGCAAGCCTCCGGTGGCTCCCGCGCGGGGACGGAAATAATTAACTCACTAAGTGAATTTGATTATCCACAACACCGACTCCGGGCTCCGGGCTCGGGTGCCGCCTTCCGCGCCACGTTAACCCCCCCCCCCCCCCCCCCTCCTTATTATGGGGCTACGCATGCATGCATGCAACGTCGTAGCCCGCCGCCGCCACCGCCACCGCGATATTTGCACATGTTTTACATCGTTTCGCTGATGCGCCGATGTGTTGCTGCTTTTAATGCTGCGTTGCTCGATTTTTCGCCAACGATTTTTTTTGCGCCACTACCACAGGCTTTTGTTGCCTCGATTGTTTGACCGGACCGCCACCGGACGCCACGGACTGCCTTGCGATGGGGGGGTTTTACGGCTCACTCGCTCTCGATTAGGATGGTCTCTCGCATTCCCGCCCGGGCCGGGCGCGTGGTCGGCAGCATTTAGCGAGCATTCACCGGTGGGCGGGGGCTCCGGCGGGCCGGCGGGCAGTGTGGCTTTCGTTTTGTATTACACATTTCCCACTGACCGCCCCGCGCCGCTGCAGGATATCGGCCGAGGTTGCTCGGCCGGAAAATAACTCGCGCCTCACACACACGAACCGGCGGCGGCTGACGCGGACCACCGGTGGACTAGTGTACGGGGTGGGGCGGGGGGGAGGAGGCACTTTAATCTGAGAGGCACTTTAAAAACTGTGAAGCAAAACCATGACACCCCCCCGACCGCCCGTCGACAGGCGTTTTCTTGAAAATTTAGAACCCCCAACAACATAATTTTTATCTCCAACCATCCACCGGAAGAGACCGAAGGAAACTTCGAGAGCCACCCCACCGCCACCCCGTTGCACATAATCACCGCACGCATAATCGGGTGCAGCATAATCGCACACCCCTCGCACACCCCTCGCACACACCTCGTCTGTGTCTGTTGGTATTATCACTTGGCCCACAAAATGGAACAAAAAGTGATTGTAAGTGCGCCCGACCGTGTGTGTGTGTGTGTGTGTGTGCTCTCGGTTTAATGTTAATGCTCTGTGTTTTCCGCTTCAGTTTTTCCATAACACCACACCACAACCCCACCCCCGCAAGCGGGGGATGCGTGCGCGCGGCATTGTTGCGCTCCGGTAACGCGGGGAAATGTGCGGGAAAACGCCCGATCGCCGTTAGTGGATCGGTGCCATCTCCTCCCGCCCCGTCTTTCAAACTCATCACAGAGCAGAGCACGCCGTATCCTCGCGGCAATGTGAGAAACATGGCCACACATTTCTTTTTGTTGCAAGCGGCGCTCCATCATCTCGCTCCAGCTGCATCTCGTTTTCCGATCCAGCCAAGCGTCAGTTATTGCAGCGGTGAGGGGGGGGTTTGGGGGGGGGGAGAGCGGGCGTGATGGGTGGTTGTGGGACAAAATTAGTTTCTCAACGGGCAACGGGCGCACTAATTGCGTCTTCGGCAGCAGACATTATGCAGTTCGGTAACCGTTAAACACTTCTCACCATACCTTCTTTGAGCCGCTCCTTCGAAGGGCTTCGAAGGGCCATGTCGGGCGTGGAGGTGGAAGCAAGAAGGAGGGAGCCGCTGGCAAGTGTTTATGGTAACTTACGCCCCGGCCCCGGGAAGTGAGCGATTAGTTTCCGATCATGT
>NC_069143.1:1712487-1751886 GCF_943734635.1 Anopheles cruzii
TGACCGGAAAGAGACAACCGGTTGGGCGACAAGAAAAAAGGATCAAACGATAAAACACTGATGAGCCCGGGGGCACCGAGAGGAAGGACAGCAACGGCAGAGCGAGAGAGAGAGAAGGAACGAAGAATGGCAGGGAAGGGAAGAGAGGAAGAAGGGGTGGAAAGCGTGAATAACACCCCTTAAATTATGTGCTTCACTAATAAACTTAGCAGCGGCAGGAGCAACGGCAGGAGCTGCTCACGTCGACTCAACGTTTTTGTGAAGAGGATTATGTTCCCTGCCGCTCGTTACCCCGCCGACCTCCCCGACCCTCTCCCTGCTGGACAGGCTGGCGACAACTCCATTTTCAAAGGCAAAAAGCCCTTTAGCCGGCCCGCTCGGCCCGTTCCGCCACCGCCGTCGCCGTCGCCGCCGCCACCGAGGTGCCAAATTGGATTCGTTTGTGGCTGCCACTTGAGCCACTTCCTCGAGCCTTGAGCCACTCTCGTTAACGGGCGTCACCTTTCTCCCGGCCCGGCCTGGCCCTGCGCGTTGATAGCCATTTTGTGTGTTACTTCAAACCAAGGCGGAGGGGGAGGGGGGGACCCGGAGTCCGGGTTTTGCCGACGGCCCGGCCATATTCGGCGGCGGCGTGGGGACATCCCGAAGGGTCCCGGCATCTGTCACCGATGCTCGCCCGCGACACAGGTTTGAGACCTTTATGCGAGGAGCTCGCCCGGCGGTGGCGAGCGATTTTTCTGGAAGGATCGCCAGCCGCGCAGCACACAATCCTTGCGGGCTTCCTGTGGCCGTGTGACAGAAGGTCACGGGTTTACAGATCCCGGGGGCGATCGATTTCGATTCGCTCCTGCCGCGTCGATTGTTGTGACCATTGGGAGCATTAATTTGGCATTCATGTGTGTGTCTCAGCTGGGTGTGACCAGCTTCATTCAGGTCGAATGTGTCTGTTAATGTCGGTAAGTCGTGACTTAAACGTGCAGCCTTTGATACGATTTAGCGTGCCTATAGAATGCCTGCCTATGCTTTGTCACATGGATCACGTGAGTCCTCGGAGTCAAGAATGATGTGCGCCTGTTATGTGCTGCGTGATTTGCTCTCTGGTCCGTGCGATCCTCGAGTATGCTTGTGTTGCGTGATTCAGCCTTACAAGAACGCAAGTCACCAAGATTGTTCCGTTTCTTTTAGGCTTTTGGGTTGGTACGCCGCGTGATGTTTGAACGGCTGACCTGACTCCTGGAATTCCTGGAAGAATTGCTGTACCAGCCGTCGTCTCTGACCGGATCTAATGACCCGACTCTTTGTCGTAGGTATAACAATTTGTCGGCTCGGCTTACTGACTTTAGTATGTTCCTTGGACAGTGTTGCGTTAAAGATTCTTCTATAACGTCGTTCATTTCGTAGTTTCGAAATTACAGAACAGGTTTTTTACACTTTTCAAATACATTTGTCAATCCAAGTATCAAACTTTTAAAGGGTGTTAACTTTTAATAAGCGTTCTTTTGGTTTCATTTGGTTATAAATAATGTTATAAACTTTGGTTTCTAAATAAAAAGCTTAGCAGTAGCCCATTCGATCGACCTGTTTTTGAATACATTTTTGAATACTTGGGCGGCCAAATGCCGCCCAAGTTCGCAGCTTTAATTTCGCCGAAGAACCAATCAGCCAAAATCCGCACCAAACTGTCCCTCGTTGTGGGTGCATTGGCTTCTCTTGGACGAAAGGTGGGTTTTCGAACCCCAAAAATGACAATTCGGCTTACTAACATAACCGCGGAGGTGGAAATGAGCTCCAATGAAAGCAGCTTTTCACATAGCGTAGCGTGTAGCTACCACTTTGGAAATAAGTTTTTCATATTTCCCAATTTTCTGCAACCAACATTGTATTTTATACATAAATTTGGAGAAGCAACCTTTCAAGTAAATGTTCAAGCATCGAAAAATATAAAGCCGTTATTTTTTTTATAACTAAATGAAAAAGTGAACGCCTTTTTGATCACCCTATAGCACTTTAGAAAACGAATCGTTCAACAACAATACAACATGTTAAAAATACTAAAACTTACTACAATAGCCCACACAGGACGAAAACGCTCATTTTTCCAGCCAAATTTGCTTCATCGGCCCTGTATTTTTTTTGCAATTGGTGGCACTGAAAAGGCTCGATTGATAAAGGAGAGGCCTTTATGTTCTGAGAAGGCGATTGTATGTGGCGAGCATTAGGGACTGGCGGCAACCCAGGACCCTATTACCGTCAATTCCGAGCCAGATACCGATAGATAAGAACAAAATTTTCGACCTTCGACGATTGGACGATTCAATACCGTAGGACTTTTCTTTCTTCTGGGGCTGTGCACAAGTTCGTGGTTATCGCTGACAAGCCTGCCACTTAGGAGCATTTGAAAGTAAAACCATTCGCCAAGTGATGGCCGCGTGGTAACACACGAAATGGGCAAAACAGTAATTGAAAATTATTTCATCAGAATCGACTGCTGCCAAAGGCGTCCCGAGGAGGCGTCCATCTGAACGATATTGTGTTTCTCACACATTGGCAAAGTGCAGTACTTTATGATAAAAAAAATCCTTTGACTAAAACTAAATTTTTCATGCGTTTTTTATTAAGTTTGTTTTTGAAAATACGAAATGGACGACCTTCGAAGTACGTCATAGTCACTGTTTCAATCACTTATCAGTTCCTACAACGATTATCTGGTACTAGTGTCGTCTCGTCAGTTGTGCTTCCATTAGTTCTAAGTTCCTATTCTTGAAGCTGTAAATCAGGCTACGCAGCCCACTGACCCGGTGTTTGTAATAAATAAACAAATATAGTCAAGCTATCTTTCCAATAAGTCACTCACAGCCTTTCGCAACGTGCTGTGTTGCGTGTTTCGCAACGTGAGAGCAGCAGTTTCTATCAAACCCTTCTGTGTTTAATCGGAACCCCGTTATCCGTTGCGCGATTCACTCGGTAACATCTACCCTACGCCACCGAAGGACGCCACCGAAGCTGTCGTGACCAGTAGCCGTTACAAGGACACATTTTTACGGATGGTAGCGCCGAGAAGCCCGTTGTCGAGAACGTTAATCGTGGCCGATGAATCAGCTGCGATCGGTGCCACAATCGGTGTGCCCGGAACGGAGTGCTCCACCATGAGCTCCGCCCGGTTGGTTAGTCGCAATGCTTCAACACCTCGTCGAGATACGCGTAGACGTGTCGTGAAATGCTGTCGCAATGAGTTAACGACAGCTAACTCTGGGTAGGGCCAATCGATCAAAATCTGGAACGTATCGGAAACTGTACCTCGAACATAAATATATAAAAAGGGACCACCACCAGGGTGTGCGTCAAGGTGCTCGTGGTCAACTGTCAACCGACACTCGAGCGCACCCCTTTGATCGCCCCCCCCCCCCCTCCCTTCCCGGCGGCTTTCGATTGGTAGAAACCAAAACAACCAACAAAAAAAGAGCGAACGAACCATAAAATTTAAATAAATGTTACCCACCACCAAGCTACCCCCCAACCCGGTCGATCGATCGTCACTCAGCAGCCGAAACGAAACGGAGCCCCTCACGCATTAACACACACACACACACGCACACATCGAGCCGAAAGTCCACCGAAAAATGCCGACGTTAATTGCTTGTTACGGCCGCTGGACGCTGTGGCGCTAATTACTCCCGATTTGAGGTTCTACCCCGCGCGCGCGTGACCCTTTTCTAAACCCAATTTCGGTTCGGTTTGTTTCTGGCAAGGCAGGCAGGCAGGCAGGCAGGCAGGCAGGCCGGTCTGTCAGGTGTGGGCGGAGGCAGTGCGATTGAGGCGCTTCGATTCCCCGCCGCCGCCGGTGGTGCCAAATTTGGTCGAGAGGCGCGGTTGATTGAAGTAATTAACTTCAGGCAGAGGCCCGGCGTGCGAGAACGAGAGAGAAAGAGGACGAGGCTGCGGCGGAGGTACTCCATCATCGCCACCGAACCCCACCCCACCGCCTCCCTTGAAGCTTTATTGTTTCGTCTTACGCGCACCGGAATTTATATGGTTCGATGAAAGGTTCGAAGAAAGGCGTTGATTTTTGGGCCGTGTGGGCGGGCGGTGACGAGATGGGCCCCGCCACCCCTCCCCCCACCCGCCACGGCTTTCTCGGTCGACCCAGTGCATCGGTTCGCGGTTCCGTTTTTGTGGGGGGGCTCCCGTGCGAAGAAATAAAACAATTCCGGAACTTCGGCGCCCGAGGGGTGTCCGACGGGGTGATGGAAAGGGGTGGTATGTGTGCAGGGTAAGAGATTTTGGTTTCCGGTTTTCTGAGCGGTGGCGGGGGGTGGGGGGTCTCGGTGCAGGCAACCGTAACCCGGGAACCCCCCCTCGGCAGGGCTCGGCGGAGGCTCCGGGCCACCGAGATCAGCGCCACCTGGCGGCCAGATATGGTGGCGGCGGCGGCCAGCTAACGACCACCTTTAATTGGTGGTCGCCGAGCCCGCGGGGCCCATTTAATTACATTCAATTACGTGACGCACACGGCGGGCGCCTCGGTTTCGTCGGCCTCCCCCTGGCCTCGGTTCGTTGCGGTTCAAGGGCTTTTTCCGTTCCACTTCCGGTTTGTTCATGGGTGTGTGTGTGTGTGTGTTAGCCGGGAAGAAGAATGAAAGACCCGACATCCCGAGAGGATACGTCCACACGACACGGCCCTCGTGGTTCCCATAATTGTCGCGCTCCTTCTAAGCCTCACGAGGGCTTCCAGGAGTCGAGGTCGAATAGTTTTACCTTGTCTTTCTCTGTTTCAGTTTTTCAACCACCGCGTTTTGACACATTTTTGGTTACTTCCGGCGCACTCTAAGCATCACTCGGTCGGTCGCTCCAGGTCCTCCTATTTGTTAGATTTTTTTTGTTTAATTTTAATAAACGAAAAACTAATAAGAAACGAAAGTCGCATCGGAGCAGCCTACTCCTACGCGCCATTTCAAGAATCCCCCCCCCCCTTACCTCCACCCCGCACACCCTGTGCCTTGATTTCTTTCGAGGACCCTTTCGAAGACAAGACACCAGCACTATAGTATGTTTCTCATCAATAGTTTATTTTCACGATAATGTTTGTTGCGCGCGCCAAACACCAACACCACCATCGCGCCTCCGCCCGGACTCCCTCTGTGTGTGTGTGTATGTATGTGTGTGTGTAAATCCTGCGCACTCGCTATCCGCTCCCCACTCCCCCTCCACGAGCACGAGATCCTGGCTAATGAAACATAACGCTCCCGAATACTTTGTATTTATCTTATTTTGTTTTCTTTTCTCCTTTTTTGCTTGTTTGTTTGTCTAAATTTCTCCTCCCTGTGCATCTGTAGCTTGTTTGTTTGTTTTGCTTTGCTTTTGTTTGTCCGGGGTTTTGCTCGGGAGGCTCGTGCTGGCCGGCAACGGGCTCACTGGTTTTTGTTTGTGGTGCGCATGGTTTTTCTTCTTCACTTTAATAGTTACCACCTATGTACAATTCCATAACTATCTAGAAAGCATCTGCATCTTCACTGCGCTGATCTTTGATTCACTTTGATTCGCTTACGTTAGTAGTGCCCGACGCCTGCTTCTTCCTTTTCTTATGCTTCTTCTTCTTCTTTTTCTTCTTCTACTACAGCTGCTACTACTACTACTTCCTGTTCTTTTTCGGTCGTTCCAGGCCAGGCAAGGTTTTGCAATGACCGGTTCTTATCGGTTGCATGTGTGTCTTGCTGTTTTTTCCCGGCCTTGTTGCTTTCAGTCATCCGCGTCTGTGGCGTGTCGGTGTGTCGGTGTGTCGGTGAGTGTGTGCGAGTGGTTTTGTGTTTTATCTGCACTGGCGCGCATGTTTTCTTTTGCTGCTTCTTCTCTTCGCTTCGCTCTTCGCTCCGTCGTACTCTTTGTTCCTTAACCGATAACGTTCAAGTATAGTTTACGGGGGGGGCGGGAGGGGGGGGGGGGGTACCTACGAGCTATATCTGAAGTTGTATCTTCGCTTACATATTACATTTTTGCTGTGTGTTTTTATGTTTATTTGTAACGTCTGTCGCGTTCGCGCTTCTCTCTCTCTCTCTCTTTTTCGCTCTCTTTCCCGTGCTCTCTGCTCTCTGCTCGTCCTGTTCCCTTTTCTTTGCCGCTGCTTCGCTTCTCGTCTGTTATCTTGTTCTTTTCTGTCGGCCCCGTTTCTGTGTGTGAGCTCGCTCCCACGGTCCCACGGCTCACGGTATTCCTGAATTATTTTATGCTGCTGGGTGTGTGTCCGTTTTTTTTTGTCTGTTTTTCCGTTCATTTCTTATCCAGCCGGCTATCGGCTAAAATCTGCCTACCGCCACCGCCGCCGCCCGAGGCATGTACGCACGCGTGTGTGCTTATTTGCTATTAAAATATGTTGCAGTACGAAATAAGAAACGCTCGTCTTGCTCGCTCGCTTGCGCATTTACTGCTTTGCTCTTTGAAGGGGCTAGCAAATCCCCAACTTAACTAAAAACACAACAGATCCTTTTCTCTCCCGGTCGCCCACCCGCCCCCCGAGTGTTCCCCGTAGGTCTCCCCGGTGGTCCTGTTTGTTCATAACGGAGGTCGGCTAGTGTGGTCCGTTTCGGAGTAGTTCTGAGTACGAGACTCCTCCCCGGTCCTAATACTGCTGTACAAAGTCTGGCCGGTCGAATCCACATTCGAGCAGATTCGAGCAGTCGGGATCGCATAGGTGTAGTAGGCAGACCCAACCCAAACCAAACCAAGCAACAACCAGAGTGGTGTGCTTGGTTTTTTTTTGCGTTTAAATTATTATCCTCCGAAAATGCAATTAGCATAAATTAAGATTATTGTTAATAAAATTTTACCTCATTTTTGCGTGCGCGCGCGCGCCCGGCGCGCATTGTCACACTCGCGCACCCCGCATCCGAAAACGGAAACGGCTAAAGCGTCGGCGTCGCGCCTTCGTCGTGGCAGAATTTATTGCTCAACTTATCTCTAGACAACCACCCGAAATTAACCACACACAACACCTCCTACGTACCGGGGGGGGGGGGGGGGGGTATCGCGGGACGCGAAGAGAAAGAGAGAAAAAGAGAGGCAGAGAGAGAGAGAGAGAGAGAGAGAGAGAGAAAGAGAGGGAGCCTTAGTGGCCGCCTAGCGGACCTTACTATTACTACACATTATTTACGAGTATTTGTTTTCGCCCTCTGGCGCGGCCCTCTGGCGCGGCCCTCGGGTGCGTTGGTGTGCGTGCGTCTCCACCCCGCTCTTTCTCTCTCTCTCTCAGCCTTTGTGTGTCCCCCTTTCTTATCTGCGCACATATTTTGTACTTTTAAAAGGGATTACCTGCTGCTGCTGCCGCCGCTGCTCGGCCCTCGGTCCTGGGAACAGCCGTTAAAAAAAATGGACCGATACGGCAAACCCTTCGCCCACCACCCGACACACACACCGTCCCGACCCGCCTCCCAACCACCTCGCTTTCTCGGTCCAGGACTGGCACAGGTGTTGACGACGCGGCGACCACGACGATCCAAGATCCAATACCTCTCTCCCGGAACCCTCGACACTTTCCCCTACCCCCCCCCCCCCCCCCCCACCCACCCTCCTCTCTGCCTATCTGTCCTTCTGTGTGCGTTCTCTGCGAGCGAGCAGCAGCACTAGAGCCTCCTCATCCAACATCCACCCGAGATGCTCTAGTCGTCCTTCGCGGGGACCCAGCCTCTCGGGCGGCGGCGGCGGGACACACACACACACACACGCTTCAGACCTGAATGTTTTCCTCCTCGTCGTCACTGTCGGGCGGGTTGCTCTCGGAGCGTCCGGGTGGGCTGCCGGGGTTGAGCGTGGGGCTGGGCGAGCGGCGGGCTTGACTACTTATACTAGACGCGTTGCTGCTGGCCAGCGACCCGCAGTGGTTCCCGCCCCCGCCACCGCCCCCGCCGACGGCACCGGCGCCGGCACCGGCACCTCCTGTTCCACTGCCGGGGGTGCCGGAGTCCCGGGTGGGACCGCCCGGGACGCCAACGCCACCGCCACCACCACCGGTTCCTGCCGTCTGCTGCTGCTGCTGGGCGGCGACGGCCGCCGCCGCCTGCTGCTGCTGCTGCTGCTGGGCGCTGCTCGCCTGGTAGTAGCTGCTCAGCGTCGACAGCGAGCTGGAGGCGGACAGGTGCGGGAACGGGCCACTCGGGCCCGGGATGGTGTTGAGCGTGCCGAGCCCCGGCACACCTGGGTAGATCCGGTAGGGCAGGGGTTTCTGGAGGGCGGCGGCGGCCGCCGCGTGCCGATAGTACGCGTCGACCGCGCTCTGCGGCGTCCCGGGCGGTCCGGACGGCGTCGGGTACGGCCAGCCCCCGATGTAGGGGGGCCCCCCATACAGCCGCTGGAACGCCGCGTAGTTGCCCGCCTCCGCCAGTAGCTCCAGTCCGACAGCCGTTTGCCGTTTCCACTTGGTTCTGGAACCGAGAGAAGGAAAGAGAGAAGGAGACGGGTTAGGAGGATGAGTTACTTGGTGAGCCCGGTGGGATACCCCGCCGGTTTGGTTACTCTGTTTGACACTGTACTTTTGTCGAGGGATTGGGAGTCGTGGTGGTGGTGCCGCTAATTTGTATTCACCCACAAGGGTGCGGGGTGGTGGGTTGGGGGTGCGCACCCTGATTAGGCGGTGAAGGGCAGCCAGCCCGACGTTGTCAGCCTGACGCGAAGCTGACTGACCGCAGCCGCTCCCTACATATATGCACCGGTGCACCGGAGTTTGGTGGTGGCTACCCCTCGAAGAATTACCCCTCGCACCCCCGGGTGCCACGGGGGGGACGAAGGGAGTTTTATTGTACCCGGCCCTGAAGGAATGAAAATGAAAACATATCCCTCATTCTCGCTTTCCTCGATTCCAGCAAGATTGACAGCGGAAGACGCACGGCGGGGGGAGGGGCTACTGCGTCCGTCCCCCGTCCCCCCACTGGCACCCTCCACACATCTCCTGGCGATTGCCGGGCGTCAACGCTGTCCCGGCGCGGGGCTGCAAGCCGACACTTGCGTCCGGCACGGCTTCGACGGGGGCCCTTAATGCGTGCACCCGGGGACTCCCCCCGGGGACCATCCAGCGTGTGTGTGTGCGTTGGGTACCCCTCTCTAATTATTCTGGGAACCACTTTTGCACCCCGACCTTAATTGCCGCGGCGACCACCAACTGACCACCAACCGACCACAGAGTCCCAGCGTTCCAGAGTTCCAGAATTGCGGTGGTCACCTCTCGCTCACTCGCTCACTCTGTGTGCGCGTGTGTGTGTGTCAAGAGCGGAAATGGACCGTGAAATGAAAACCCGTACGCACACCCGGGGCGCGTTGCAGCAGCAACAACGGCAGCAGCAGCGAGCCTTATCGGTGTGGAGCAATCGCTCACGCAGCGGACCCCGTCGACGGGGCGGGGAGGGAGGGGGAACCACTTTGTCCGCGGGACGGCTGCGGAGCGCCGTCCGAAAGCGCTTGTAGCTGGCTTGTAGCTGCGCTAAACGGTTGAATTATGAAAATATGTTCACCCCTCCCGGAGGCACCCTTCTGGGGCAGTAGCAGCCAGGGGTAGTGTCCACTGAGCAGCAGTCCGCAGGTGAGCCCCTGATCTCTTATCTGCATCGAGCAAGTTCCAACGTCAGGGCGGTGCACCGGCAAGGCCGGACACTCGGACACGACACGGCAGCCCCTAGCACCCGACGAGTTGACACGTCGACGTCGTTGGACTTCGGTTTGAGGACTTCGGCTCCTGGCCCTGGACCCCGGGTCCCAACGGCCACACGGTTCACATCACACACCCCGGCACTAAACTAAATGGTACCAACATCACCCTACCTACGGCGACGGCTTCTGAGCGGTGGCGCAGAAGCCTTCCCCCGGACGTCGGACGACGAAGAACGAGGAAGCCTGGAACCTGGAGAAGTATAATCTCCACTCCAGTCACAGACACAGACACAGACACACAGACAGTTCCACATAGTGGGAATTGTGTCAACGGCCATCTATCAATCGAAGAAACGGATCGGATCGGCAATCGGATGGAAAAAGGACCAACGCGCACAGCGCACTGAAGTTGCGGATGACGCCGAAGAAGGTCGGAGCGGTCCGCCGGCATCAAAAGTAACGACAGGGGCGAACGACAGGAGTGGCCGGCGGAAAGGTAATCGATCCTGCTATATCTGCTTTCTCCTCGCGCCACTCCGCTCGCCCTTCCTTGCCTCGTCTGCGTCATCTTAATTCGAGAGCGCGAGCGGATTACCTCGCGGAGAAAGCCCGGGAGACACCCCGAAGAAGTCGCGTCAACAGTCAACAATAATCGCTCACTCACAAACATTCTCTCTCTCTCTGTCTCTCTCACACACACACACACACACTCGAGAACCTTACTGTAGTGGGCTATGTAGGACATAGTCCGGATATAGTAACAACAGCACCAGCACCAGTCCGTGGAGTCATCTGCGCTCCAAAAGGACAGGACGGACTCTGGCGCTCCAATTGCTACGTCTCCTAACCGAAATCTCGCCCCCCACCCCTACCACCCCGCAACACCCCATCCCCACGGGCAAGGTATGGCATGTGTCACACGCTGGTTAATGGGCTAATCTCGACGGACCCCGAAGGTTCAGGAAGGGTCCCTTTCCAGGGGGTTGGCCGTGTAGCTGGCTCTCTCTCGTTCTCTCGCTAGCCGCTCCTCGGCTGCCCCCTCGGCCCGGCCGGGTGCTTAATTGCTTCCGGTGAAGATTAAAAGATCTCTCCCGGCGTTCGAAGGCGAGAAGTGGAAGATTAATTAAAAAGTTATGATTGCGAAAATGTGCTTTTCGGTCCGTCCCGTCCCGTCCGTCCGTCCGTGTTCGGTTCTATTTGTTGTTCAGGGACCCCGGACCCGGGTTCTGAGACGGTTGTTGCTCTTTGGCGCTCCTTTCTTTCCGCTCCCCTCCGATTTCTTTGTCCGTTGTTCCGTTTTTTTTTGGTTCGTTTCTTTTCCGTTTGGTTCGTTTGCCTTCCTTCATTTTTCTTCCTTCACTTTTCTTATTTCTGCAAGCGGCTTCACCCCGGTCTCGCCTCTGTGTCCCCTCGTTCACCTCGTTTCTTCCGCCGTTTGCCGAGTTGGTCCGAGTTGTTCTTTTTTCTGCCTTCTGCTACTGCCTTCCTTCGGCGCCTCTCTCTCTCTCTCTCTGCGTGTGCTTGGCGGGTTCACGCGGTGCGGTGCTCGATATTTAGTGGTTTCACAAGGATAAGCAAGGCCGGAGGAGGGTCGGGAGCGGAGTGGTCGGGTGTGGTGTGGCTCTAACAAGAGAGAGGCACCAAATCGGAAGCGAACGACCGGCGCGCGCGCGCGCCCGCCTGTCAGCAAATGCTTTGTTCGCGCGCGCTCCGAAACCGTTTTATTTGCTGGGCCAAGTTCGTGTTCTTCTCTTTCCCTGCTCCCTCCTCACCCGCTCCCTCCCGATCCCCTCTGTGTTTCAATACTTGACGTTTTATGGCTTGCTACGGCACATTACTGTTAAACGTCCGCTTCCGAAGTGTGTGCGGCCGATTTTCCTGCCGGCTGTCCAGTCCGGGGCTCAAGATGGTTTTCTGATCCTTCTTACGCCCGCTTAGTACCCCCTATTCTTTTCCCTTTCCGTGCTCTTGTTTGGCTTCCAGATCCTTAAGCCAGCGCCAGTTTCTCTTTCGAAGCACCCTCGCTAAATCGCCGGTGTAAAATATGAAAAAAATGCTCCCCCTAAAAGTGAAGAGTTTGAGCTCTAGCTACCAGGGGCCGTCGGACAGCGCGGCTCGACACGCCAGCGTGTTCGCCGCACCACGTTGCAGTTGGCTGTGAGTCGACCCACGAGAAGCCGCCGCGCGGGGGGTTGGGGAGCTGGCTCCTTAATTCAAAGAAGATCAACCAATCCAAGCCAGTGCCAGAGCTGTGCAGATGTGGGATGTGGGGTGCAGAGCACACATATCGCACACGAACCGAGCTCGAAAGGCGTGTCCAACGTCGCAGGGTGGGAGGGTGGCAGGACTGGGGGGGGGGGCGGTGGGCGAGAGGTGCCAACACAACAACGGGGACGTCGCCGTCGGCGCAACGAGCCAATCGGAGGGAGCCCAAACCCGAGCCAATCAAGCGAAACCGACTCGAACTCGCTGCACTCGTTCCCCCCCCATTTCCCCCCTTCCACCCACTAGCCGTGTAGGCGCAGCGAATCGGCGGACAGCAGCGCAGAGCGCAAGCGCCGACAGCGTGAGCGAGCGAGAGCGATGAAATCGGGTACCGGGCACGGTACCGGGTTTTGGGACACTCTTGGGTCGCACAAGATTCCACAAGACACATTCCAAGAACACATTCCCAAAGCGGCAGCTGCTGCTGCCATCACTAATTACGCCCATGCACGCCACACCAATTTGTGGTCCTGGGCGCGACTCTCGGGAACCGGGCGCGATAGGAGCCAATCGCCGATGTTGCTGCTGGGAATGCCGGTGTCCCAGGTCGCCGGTAGCCGGCTGTTCCGTGTGTGGTAATCCGTGACTGGATCTCGCACACACACACACCTGGGCCCACGAGACAGCCGGACAGCGAGGAGATAATGAGCGCACCGCCACGTCGCTGGTAGTTCATGCGGAATGCAGTGGAGTTGCGTCATTGTTGTTGTTGTTGTTGGGGAAATCGAGGACCCGCTCAACTGACCCGCTCAACCTGGCACAAGTCCACGTCGTGACGTGACGGCGCGGCCAAGATGGCGGCCGTGCCCAAGTTGTTGAGCGATGTAAATGAGCGGTACCCGGTACCCTCTAAGGCTCGGCTCGGTGTAGGGTTCTGGAAAAAAACGTTTATGAGCACCCCGCCTCCACACGACCGGTCCGCCCACGCCCGGGCCACGGGGTTTTTGCAATGGTAATAAGGCAATTGCGTGTTGCGAATCGCCGTATCCTGGGCCGGTGGGGCCTGGAGCCCCACCGGTCTGGATGTGTCTGGCCGCTTCGTTAGCCGCAGAAAATGGCCGAACTCCCCGCAACTGCACGGCGCGGACTGCAATTTAGCGGTGTCTTGGGCTGGGGCTGTGTTTTGCTAACAGCCTCGCTTCTCGCTTCGTTTCGCGGTCGTTCGCTCGTGATTTACAAATCGTGCCAAAACGGTTCCGTCACCGGCCGCCACCTCCGCCACCGCCAGTCGGTCGGCAATTAGGTCGGTCGGAGGCAGTTTGCAGTTGGCAGTTGTACGTCCGGGGTGCACGGCTGCACGGTGCCGTGCTGCAATTAATGTGGCTCCGTGCTGCAGCCCTCATGCAGCGGCCAGTTACCGTGAGAACTCCCCGCTGGTCACTCGCGTCAAGATGCCGGCGCAACCGGCGTGTCCAACTCGCGGCGGTCGCTAATTAGTAGCGTAGCGCCCCACTCCGGATCCGGAGTTCTGCCGATCGCGCGATGCGATCACTACGAGTCACTGCACAGCACAGCGATCCGAGGGATCGCTTTCCGAGGGATCGCTTTCCGAGGGATCGCGGTGTGTGCAATCAACCGTAACCGGTACCCCGGACCTGATACGTGTCGTGGCGACCTGATAGCGACCCTGATGCGCCCGACTGGACCTGAGATCTGGCTGCTGGGGCTGGGATCCCTGCCCTGACATTTCAGCCGTGTGATCAAGCCACGTTCTCACAGCGCCCTGTGCAGCGCCCTACGGGTAACCTGAGACAGGTTCCGCCAGGTTTTGGCCTGTGCGCGAAAACCGAGACGCGAGGACGCGGAGGCATTCCCAGCGAGCGAGCACTCCTGGGAGGCTTCCCATGGCCGATCGAATATCGGTCGTGAAATTTCACACGCCCAAAGAAGCGTGAACGTCCAAATATTTGACCACGCGATTCACCTGGTGGCTGGTGTGCTTCCGGTCCAACGCTGACGACGCGGACGAATTGACGAGCGGCACCAATCGGCGCTTCTGGGTACTGGGTCTAGATGTTCGCTCCCGGTCACGGGTCGTTACTGGAGCGCGGGTCCTGCACCGAGCTACTCCCACGATCCCCACCGGGACCGAGACCGGGACCGAAGCCGCGTCGGATAATTGGGTGAAACCAATGTGGGTCGGAATCGGTGGCGGAAGGGTGCTAAAAAATCAATTACCCCGAGCCGTAGCTCGGGAGGAGAAGGAAAAGGCGCTCGCTCACATCCGGACGGCCACTTCCGGTCCCGGTCTCGGGCCCGCGGGCAGGGGACGCGAACGCTACGTTCGATTCTTGGATCCCCACTTACTGATTAATTGATTTGGCACACCGCGCTCACCCAGGTTCCTTCGGGGGCGCTGCAAACAGTCCGCTGTAATGGCCACGACCACGAACCGCACCGGACAGGAACTCAGGGGCCCAAATACCCGGTGTCTGTGCAGGTTCGGGGACAAACCGTCCCATGTACCGCCGGGTGGTACCGCCCCATGTTTGCTTTGTCTCGCTTTACTTGATCATCATCGTAATTGCCGGGGCGCAGGCAACCCGGCAAGAACACACTCTGCACCCCGTACCCCGTAAATGGAGCCGCTACAACAACGACGTCGTCCGACGGCTGCCATTTAGTCGTTAATTCTGCAACGAGTCCCGGCCGCCCAGTGATGTGATTGACTGACTATACGGCCAGTGGCCGGGTACGAGTGTGCCCGGGAGCCCTGGAACCTGAACAAATAGCAGATGGGAGGTTGTCACGGAGAACCTGTCGCAGGCAAAGGGGGGGGGGGGGGGGAGGTGGAGGGCGATGGTTCGTGTCTCCTCGCGCGTGTTGTGTATTTTGTGTGCTGGCGATCGATGGTCTCCCCATGTCATTATCGTGACTCGCGACGTCACCAAATCCGATCCAATCCGACCCGGTTGGAGGGGGCCGCTGCCGGTCTCTGTTTGCCTTACTCCACCCCGCCCACCTCAGTCCACCTCCCCGCAGGGAGTCGCTCGGGGAATCGGGCCTCGTCAACGCCGACGGCTACATTATGTCGTCGGCCACCACCGCCGCCGTCGCCACCGCATCGATGCATCAATCAATATAAATGCACCACAATCAACGATGCGATGTGATGCGATGTTTGCGGTTTGCATTGCCCCCTCCGCCTTTCTCTCTCCTCACACCCAGCCGTAGCCCTGCTGAGTGAGTCTCTCTGTGACAATATCATTACTATGCTATCGAAACGGGCCCGGGTCGTGCGGGAAGCAATTTGTATTTTCGTTGCACTGACCCGGCATGGTGCGGGGGGTGGTGCGGGCGGGGTTGGATAACCGATGCTCCCGATTGGCACGCGGTACGGGCACAACAAGCACACGCCCACGTCGCGGTTGGTCGCTGCCCGAAATGGAAATTATGTCATTTCCGAATCTCCTCTTGCCGCTTTTGTTTGTTCGGTTGTGTTTGATTTGTCGGCTTTATCGATTTCGGGTGCTAGGGGTGCTACTACCTACTCGCTTTTCCCTTCCTCTGCCCTAGCGCGCGGCGCTTGTTTCGTTCTCCTTTTGCTTCTTTCTTGCCTTCGTTCGCTTCGCTCTTTGTTTTTGCTCATTTATCAGCCTTTCGATGGCCGCTCGCATGTAGTTGACTTTGGTTGTGCGGATTTTTGCGACACGATTGCGTCGGTCGTTATTGTTAATGTCAAAATGTTAATTAGATTTTGGCCATGCCATGCCATATTTGGATCTCGGGCTTCGAGCATGTGCGCGGAGCTGTCAAATTGGAAAACAAAAACAAACCAAGTAAACATTGGGCGCTCAGGCGCTTGCATCGATCTGTCAAAATCGACATCGCGGTTTGCGATGCGTTCAGCAAAAAGCATCGCTGGACACAACAAATTTGCGCCACTTCCCGTGTGGTTCGTCTAGAACCGAGCCCAAAACACCTGCCATCGGTGCCATCAAACCGGGGCTCATTGCGAAAGATTGTTCACGGAGTGAACCATGTGAAGGTAAACATTCAATATGTACGAATTGTTTAATTGTTTTGTGTATCGTTTTTTACCATTACAGAAAAACGTAAAGCGGCACATGCAACTTGACAACAACAGAACGCGGCCTCATCGGTTTTTATCGATTCCGAATACGAAAACCGTCCGTTCGGGACAGTAGCAACAAACTTTGTAGTGCTGTACGTTTACTTCGGGGCCTTAATACCCGGCGTTCGTTCCGTTCGTTCGTTCTGCGAGCAATAAAATAATAAACATTAATCATCAACAAAACGCTGTCAGTTGACTGTCAGTTGGCGCACTTAACAGCAGGGTTCTGAACCAGCTTAGCAACGAGGGATTGTAGACCACCGAAACAATTGTTAAAACAGCGCACAACACTGTGCATATCTTCGAACGTGCTTCAATTTACGACGTTTGTTCATTTCATATCAAAACATCGGATCGAAATCGTAAAAGTAAGTGGCATTTGCGATACGACCTTCACTGGTGACCGTGCAGGGACCGTGTCACGGCGCCGTTTGTGGCCTAGCCGCACACACACATACACACACACACACACACACACACACACACACTAAAGCACTCCCAGGGTTGTGGAAAATGCCTGGAATCCACTGGCGGACCGTTAACGAGGGCAGCCGCAGCGGTGCTGCCCCGGGTAAGCACCAATTTGTCGTATGCAAATTTGACAAATTATTTCTCTCTCACGATCTCACCGCCCCGGAGCCGTGCCGTTCCATGCTCGGGGCCCGGGGTGGGGTGAGTTTTCCACCGCCACACGCGAATTTCCACCGCACCCACCCACGGGGTGTGATGTTGGTCCGCGCGTCGACGTGCGTTTGATGTTGATCGATTAATTTGTCGACTGCCGCCATGATTAATCGTTCTCTAACCCCCCCTCCACACACCGTCCGCAAGCCCCCCATACTGTGTCAATTCTGCGTTCGGCCGTTCTAAAAAAAAACGAGTCCTGAGGCCCGGTTGGTCTCGTTTTACGATCCACCGAAAACGGGGCCACGGGATTCAGGTCCTAGTGGCGCACATAGATGTGTTGGTTTTTTCCCCCGCCAGAACGCAAGCCACCCGGCACAGGACGAGACGACGCGAGCAACAAAACAAAAAAACGGACGACGTGAAAGTAGCATCCTCTGCAGGATCACAATCTCACTCCCGCGCCGACCCTTTCGGAGAATCCTTTCACGCTCTTACGCTAACGTGCGTTTCCGGCGGCGCCCTGTGTGTGTGTGTGCGTGCACGCTAATGTCTATTGTTCCCCTTTCGCGCGCGCGCGCGCAGCCAAAAAGCCGCGCCAGGGTCATAAATCGTGCGCCTTTTCCTGCATTTGCATTTGATTTATCGCTCGTTCCACGCGCGCTCGTCACTCTCTCTTTCTCTCTCTTTCTCTCTCTCGTTCCCTTGTTGATTTAATGGGTTTAATGACAATTTTTGTTGTTGTCGGTTGTGGTTGTTTTTTAGCGTCTTTTTCCCTCTCGGAGATGCCACACCCATATCCCCCATCCTGGGCCCGTTGACCCTAAGCACTGTGACTTCTGTGGTACTGTGGCCGTTTTTGCCGTTCAAAGATTCCTTTAAATGGGTTGAATTGATGTTGGTAGCTTTGCGTATTAACCGTATCACCGGGTATTGAGAACCTCATAGTAGATCAAACCCTTCCGATCCCACCACAAACACTTGGCCGTGCGATTTGGCCGTGCAATCGATTTGCATTAAGTTACCAAAGATGTTTTACGCTAACGATTCTCAAAAAGAATCCTCTTTTCAGTTGTTGAAGTTTTTACGGATTTCCTACTCCAGTTCATGTGGAACCGCCTTTTTCCATTATCCGTAAGTTATTGGTTCGTTTGGGATTCGATCTTTGCCGGAGGTTCTTGCAATTCACTCTCCTCGAACTCGTTTTCGGAGGTCTTCCAGGTCTTCGAGTCTGTCTTCGAGTGGTAAGTCCGCATTTCGTATCGTTCCGGACAGAAAAGTCTCAGACCGCATCTTTCTTTTCGTTTTAGGTGGAAACCATTAGCCCCAACCCAGCGAAGCATTCGGATGAGGGCTTAAAGTGACTGAGCTACTGAGCCAGGCTAGGTTAGTGAAGTCCCCGGATTCACTACCTCCTTACACACAAGCACAGCATAAAAAATTTAGCATATCTGGCCAGGTGTCGGCGTCAACGATGATGATGATGATGCCGATGCTGGCAACGATAACGCCAACAATTACAAGTACGTGACGTGTCACTTCCGCGCGCGCTGGCACTTCCCAAACACCCGCCACCCCTCTCAGCACAACTGTGTGCGTGTGTGTGTGTTCGTCCGCGTTATTGTTTGCTTTTGATTGCATGCAATTTATCGTCGCGTATTTGTCTCGCCCGAGGCTGAGAGAGAGAGAGAGAGAGAGAGAGAGGTGTGCCAGCGTGGTAATTAGGGAGGCTGATTAAAGGATGCACAATTCGATTCACACACACACACAGCGCGGAACGGAGCGTGTGACAATACTGATGACTAGTTGTTGTTGCTGTTGGTGTGCGGTTATGCAAAGCAGGAAGATGAGCGCACTGGGCTTCAAGCCGCGTGTGTGTAAACGGGGAAATGGAACCTCCCGACAACCCCCTCCCACCCCACCGAGCGCGCGCGGGGTGGTAGCATAAAACCAGGGCAAGCTGCTGCTGCTGCTGCTGCTGGCGCGCCGAGCATAAAGAAATTAACAGCCAAACTAATATGCATTTATTTATCTGCACGTTCGCGCGCGTTCATACAATTTGCATATAAACCATAAATTATGTTGCCCCGATGGCGGTTCCCTTTGTGTGTTTGTGTGTGCGCGTACGTGTGAGCGCTCGTTCGCGTCCGCGGTTATTCGGGGTTAGATCGCGGGTTGCGGATGCTGCTGCCACCGATTTTACGAGCCTCGCTCGGATCCTCACCTCGGATCCTCTCGCTCTCGTGTTCTCGCTCTCGCACACACGAGCAGGGCGTCATTTATTTGAACTTTAATGATCGAGTACGCGAGCGCACGCACGCACTCTGCAGACAATGCGCTCAATGCCACAGAACGCAGGACGATTCATCGTAATTCATTACCCATTACCCCCAACAACTGGCACACACACACACACGAGACGGGCCAATTTATTAATAGCCCAGCCACTTGAAGAAAGGACACGCAAAACCGAGCGGGACGTCGGAACCCTCCGCCGGTCGGACCCTGCTAGGCGCCGGTCGGGCCGGTTCATTTTTCATCTTGTCATCGACCATCCTGGGACTCCTGGGCCGTCGTTGGCGCCGTCGGCACCGCCACGACAGGACCTCCGACCACAGGCGCTAAAGGATGTCGGCGCGCGCGCTCGCTCGCTCGCTAGGATGCGCTAATTATTGCGATTAGAGGCACTGGCGGCGGCAGCGGCGGCGGTGGCACTCAAACGAGCGCTTGATTGACGAGCATTGACGGCACCAAGGACCTCCGGGCGCCGCCGCCACCGCCGCAGGGGTCCGGCGGCCGACGCTGACTCGACACAAAGTGCCCGCCCGCTACAAAATGTGGGAACAGCAGCTCCTTAGCGGTCCTTCACACACACACACACACACCCCTTTTCAGGACCGCACAGGAACGGGGGCCACCGGCTGTGGGGGCTGGGGACTACGATTAGTCGGCATCTTTCGCTGCTCATTAGGGCCGCCTGCCGGATGCAACCACGCCACCCCCTCGTACAACCCCCCTCCCCCCACCGGGACCACGGACCCCGGGAGAAGTTCAATTAATTGGGTACTGATTTCCCTACCGACTTTGCGCCGCCGCCGCCTTCTGTTCGGTATTTGTTCTTCTCGTTTTCCACTTTCTTTTCCACCATTTCTTGTTGGAGCGCCCCTCATTGATTGTTTTTGCCGCTTTTTTCCACTCCGCTTTTGTTTTGTTCTGTTTCGCGCGGTGCGGCACCCGTGTTTTGGTTGGCTTTTTTTTTGGTGTGTTTGTTATTCGATTCGGTTCCGGTTCGCTTTTCCGTGGTTCCCATGGAGAGTGTGTCCCCAGCTTCCGGCAAGGCTTACCTTCGGTTTTGGTACCACGTTTTGACCTGGGTGTCGCTCAGCCCGAGCTTGTTCGCCAGCTCCATCCGGTCCTGCACGCTGAGATACTTTTGCCGCTCGAAGCTCTTCTCGAGCGTCTGCAGCTGGTGGTCGGTGAAGGCGGTCCGGGCCTTGCGCTGCTTTTTGCTCAACCCGGGCGTACCGCTCAGCCCGAGCCCGTTCTTGATGCTGTTGCCATCCTCGTCCTTGCCACCTGCGACACGACGACAGAGAGAGGGGAAGAGACAGAGAGAGAAACATTAACGCCCGTGTAAGAAACAGAAACTCGTGTTCGTGCTCTGATGTGTGCAAATAATCGAGTTAATAATGAACCTCAAACGTTCATCCAAATGTTCACTCGAGCTTCTAACTGGATGAACCTTTTCTGTCGATTGATCGAGTTGTCACGGCATTTAGGTTTTCAAACGGAGACTCAAATTTGACAAACCGGCTTCCGCCAACTTATTGCAACGGAAAGAGCCGTTCTGTTAGGATATCTTTGATTTTATCAATTGCAAAGATAGTGATATTTTCAAAGATAGTTTATATTTTGGTGATGAAAAAGGCAGTGGGTTGGATTTACATCGCAATATTTTGCGATGAATCTTTGTATTTTCAGTTCTTTCACTGTCACTGTCGCTATCGGAAACGTAGAACGCGGAAATCATCTTAAAATTTTAGAAATATAATAGCAAGAATCGCACGCACATGGTGAACTGCTATCTGTTTACAACTTGAATGTTTACAAAATGCACCAGAATGACAGCTCGTACTCAAAGAGCTTGACAAGCGTTTCACGTTTAAGCTTTTAGTTTCGGAGCTTCTCTAATTGAAAACTGTGATGGCACTTGAGTTTGGCCCCCCCCCCCCCATCCCAATGACCCCAGATCAATTGATCACCAACCAGCCGGGTAGGACCCGAAACGAAACGGCCCGGGGGGATAGCTCGAACGCGCGAGGATCAAGCCCAGTTTGTCCTCTCTCTCGCGCGCCCGCCACACAGACAGCTGTCCTAACGTGTCCTTGGGCGCAACCACCACCACCACAACATCGGGATCATTCAGGATAATAAGGGGCACCCCTCCGGTGCCGGGGTGCCGGTAAAGTGGACAGTCATTTGATACGGAAAGCTGCACACAGACAGAGCGAACCGAGCGAATATCCAGGGAAGTTGTAATGAGACAGCAGTTTGTCGGTGCGCCTTTGGGAACACTCTCTGCTCGCTCCCCTTCGCTCTCGCTTGCTCCTTGCTCTCGTTAGCTACGTGCGCGCTTCGGTCGCTTAATTATGCTTTTAAATATTTATAACAATAATAACAATCAGCCAGCCAGCCAGCGAGCTCAGCGTCAAAGCGCGCGCCAGGAGGTAAGCGAGCGAACGAGCGAGGCCAGGCCAGGCCACGCCAGCCCGGCTCCGGCTCGGCTCCTGTCTCGGCCATCATTCATTACTGCCACATGCTGCTGCTGTTGCTACCGTGTGCTCGGTTCGGCGTTACGCGGAATTGTGACATTTAAAAATCTATTAGGCACCATTACGTCAGCAGATACGTCGCGCCCCGTCGCCCAAAGGGGGCGCACTTCCCGGAGGACCCGGGGATGGGCTTGAGCCGGGGCTTGATTTTTCGATTGACCCGGAGCCAACGAAAAAGGAACCACCGCGATTTTGACGATTCTTGCTCTGTTTGGTGGTGTTGTCGACCGCCTGCCGGCCAAAGGACCTCCCGGCGAAAGGACCTCCCGGCGGGGACAGAGAACGACTGTTGACTCAAAGGATAAAATAATGGGGCATGAGAAGGACACTGGACATTGTTGCCATGTTGTCGAGGATGGTGCCCGACACCCGATACAGAAAGAGAAAAACGAGACAGATAGAGAGAGAGAGAGAGAGACACACACACACACAAACACACAAACACAGCGTGATAATATTAATAAAATAAGGCGCAAAAGTGGCAAACGGTTGCCGTGTAACATTCCATCGCATCGCAGACGAGGGACCCAAAACGAGAGAAGGAGAGGGGGAGCGAGGGGAGGGAAGGAGAATCTCTCTCTCTCTCTGTCTCGCTCGGGTTTCGGCCGCGTCATGGGCGGGTAATTATAGATTTATTGATTCGCGGTGAGGCGAGGCTTCGGAAGGTTTTGCAAGGTTTCTTATTAATTATTTTCGTCATTCCAACCCGTGAGCTCCTCCACCCCTAACCAGCACCCAGCCAGTCCGGCCCCCTTTAGCCCCCCCGGGGCCCCATTCTATCGATCGCACCGCGCGCAACCCGCTCGCAACGTCGTCGTTACTCCCGGCCGTCGTTTTCATCCCGACCCGACCCGACCGGCAACTGATTCCCCCTCTCCGCCCCCCCCCCACCACCCTCCTGCAAAGTGCATTCAACCGCCGGTTGGTCTTTGTGTCCAGTGCCAGTGTTTTTTGTTATGCTGCGTTTGCCGCCTTTTTGTTTGCCGCCGCCGCCTCTATTGTTCCTCTCGCCACAGTGGCCGGTGGGGCGAAGGGCGAATGGCGGAGATTGTCACCTCACACAAGCCCAGCCTGATAGGATGGTGTGTGTGTGTGTGTGTGCGGGAATTGAGCCCGAGTACAACGCAACTGAGCGCAACATAATAATGATGATGCCAACCGATGCTGGTCGAAACACGGGGCCAGCCAGCCCAAGGCCAAGCGCGTACGAGAGAGAGAGAGAGGGGAGAAAGGAGAGAGAGAGAGGAGCTCCCAAGGCTGGCTGGCTGGGGGTGCTCGCGTTGTGCTGTGTGTGAGGTTGTTAAGTGGTCGGTAAACTCTACATAACCATTATTACATATCATTACACCGGCCCCCCCCACCCCCTCCCAGCGCACCCACCGTGATTGTCCCTCCCCTCCTCCCAGCCACCCCAGTTCCCCAGCCCCTAATCAAATGACGCACGCTGCCCGGCTCGACGACCCGGACCGGGGGGGTTGCATTTGCATTTTCCGGAATGCAACCTGAATCATCAGCCCCCGCCACTCCTTTCCCCCTCACGCTGATACTCGCGAGATTGCGTCGCACCGCAGCGCCGCAAAACCACAACCACACACACACACACACACACGGACGGATCCGCCTCACCTTCTCATCCCCATGCAATCCCCACGAGGCTAGCGTAATCATCATCACGCCGCCGCCGCCGCCGCCGCCTCCACCGGCGAGTGGGCCGTTAATTGTCAATTACTGAGGACCACCAGAATAGTGGTGGGGGGGGGGGGGGGGGGGGGGGCTGTCCGGTGACCGTCACCCTCACACCCCGCTAGAACATGCACAGAACAGGCTTAAGGATGCGAGGTGCGCTGCTGATGAACCGCGCAATTCGAGCCGAGCCTGGCGCGCAACCCGCGCCCCGGAAGGTCCTGACGCTCTCTCTCGCTCTCTCTCTTTCGGTGGGGTTGTTTGAGACCCAAACGTTCCTATCGGCTTCGCGGCCATTTTCGAACTAAATAAATGACAATCAATTTCTTATTAGGTGCGCAAATAATTAGTTCGGTTTTACAATGGATGGCATTACTCACTAAATGGCACATATTTTAATAAATGAAATATGTGTTTGACAGCTACTGTCATTACGGATTCAACACAGTATGGGATTTTTTGTGTTAAAGTGTAAATAACACCTTGTTTAAGCATTTGAACATGTTGAGTTTTGTTTCTGGTAGAGTGTTTTTTGCGGGGATTACTTTAATATGACGAAAACTGCTACCGAAAGTCCACACTACCTGCTAAACTGCTACCGAGGTTCCACAAGAATAAAAAAAAGACACATTGAATAAAAAAAGACACATACGAAAGGTGTGATGCACTATGAGCTTTCAGAACCTCACGAAATTATTGATGGACAATCCCATCGACAACAATTAATGCGTTTGAAGCAAGGTTTTATCCAAAAAAAGGACCAGAATGGGATGTAAGACGTGATGTGCTGATTTTCCAGAGATTTTTCAGCTCGACCCCAGATCGCAAAACCGGTCAAAACCTATTTCGAAAATGTCGGATGGGAACTGTTAACCTCCCTGCTGTATTCTCCAGATGTTGCTCCTTTGGACTAGTATTTGTTCCGTCGCATGAGTAACGATTTGGCAGCACAGCGGGGTTCACCTCTTATGACAGTATTGAAAAATAGGTCTCTGATTGGATCACTGATAAAGATGAGGAATTTTATCGACACGGAAACGAGGAACCACCTAAAAGATGGAAGAAAGTAGTAGCTAACGACGGACTTTCATTAAAGTCGTCATACGCTTTGTTGTTGTGTAGTTAGGCCACAAATGTCGAATAAAACCCGAACTAATTAATTCGCACACCTAATATATTTCAATCAATTTTTTACCTAACACACACACACACACAAACGGTGTCCGGCCTACGCGCTGGCCAGCCAAGCCGGTAATTAAGGCACGCGGAATGCGGAATTCGCATTAGGAATTCGGGCGCGCGCCTCCGAAATGCGGCTTCGAAATGCGGTGTGCGAAATGCAATTTGTGTTTCGCCACCACAATAACCGACACACTAGCCAA
The DNA here is from genome assembly GCF_943734635.1 of Anopheles cruzii. Classification (NCBI taxonomy): domain Eukaryota; kingdom Metazoa; phylum Arthropoda; class Insecta; order Diptera; family Culicidae; genus Anopheles; species Anopheles cruzii. Next base: position 1,736,979 of record NC_069143.1, read on the forward strand.
CACAACAACATTATGCACCGTGTGTCCGTGTACTTGCGTGTACGTGTGTGTGTTCGCCCTAGCCGTTGGCTACTGGTTTTAATTTCATTTCGCTTGAAATATATGTTGTTCCGCGGGGCCAGATTGCCCAGAGTCCGTGTCCGCGAGTGCGGGGCGGGGAGGCACTGATGATTGGCCGGGGGAGGAGCTGAGGGGAACAGCGATATTATAAAGGACAGGGGACACACGCGGTCCGCGCGGTGGCCGACTCCGACAAAGGAGGCTGGTTGAAATGAAATTTAAAATAACAATCAGTCCTTTGCTTTGCTTGGCTCTGGTATGAGGGGGGAGGGGGTTTGGCTCGTTCTCCCGCAACATAATGCAAACACACAGAAGAGACGCAACGCACACAGACACACACACACACACACCGCACACCACAACAGTGGCCCCAAATCGCTTAATTTGTTTTCGGTACTCTTCGCCTCTATATTTTTATGATCGTTTTATGGAAATTTAACTAGAACAACAAAGTGTTCTGCCACCCCCCGTTGCGCTCCCTCGCCCCCTCCAGCCTGCCTACACCCCCCTACGGCGAGGCAGACTTGCGTGTGGTTCGCCCTCTCGCCGTTGCTGAAGCGTGGAGCGAGCGCCGCACAGAACATGACAACGTGACCTCCTCTCCCTCCTCCCCCCGCACACCACCCTTAACACAGAGACAGAGAGACAGAGAGAGAGACACGACCTGGCCGGGCGCGCGCGCGCTTGGGTCCCCCGGAAGTGTTTTATATTCATGCGGTTCATAATTCTTCCGGCACACACAGGGAGCGGAGAGAGCGAGAGCGAGAGAAAGAGAGTGAGAAAGAGCCCTTGACAGGGGGTTGAGGGGGCTTTTTGACTTTTGCACGTGCGTGCGTGCGTGCGTGCAGAGGATCACGGTGGCCACACACACGAAAAATCACAAAATGGCGTGCGAAGCCCCACCGCGAAGTCGTTCACGGGTAGGTGGGTGGTGTTGGGTGGATATTGAGTGGTGGCGGCTTACCCGCGTTCGCCACTTCCGGTCGCGGCGGCGGCGGCTAATGTTCATCCACCTCCTTTCTATCCTTTCAATTAATCGATTAATGTGGTGTGAAGCCCGCACTGGGCGGGGAGGGGGAGTGGGGGGCTCTGCTAACAATGTGCACCCGTCCACCACCCCTCACGCGTGACTCGAAAATGTGTTGTAAATTATACCGGGCCTTTTAACCGGCAGTGGGAACTCGGACGGCTTGGCGTCTCGTCAATTTCTCGTTGTTGTTGCTGGTGGTGGTTGTTGTTGGTTTTTGTGTCATTTTATCCCCCACGTTACCACGCCCCCTCTCACCTACTCTCAGGGCATTTTGAAAAATCACCTTATCAGTTCTTATATCCCATTTTGGTCCTTTTTTCGCTAAAGCATTTAAACGCATTAATCGTTGTCGATGTGATTGTCCATTAATCATTTCATTAGGCTCTGAAAGCTCATAGTGCACCACACCTTTCGTATCCCACCATATGAAGAACGGCATAACATTTGCGCAGTGAATATTTCACTTTGGTTGCGAAGTGAATATTTCACTTTGGTTGCGATGGACCTGGTTCACCAGGTTGTATCCAGGGCTTTTTGCGTTTAGGATCCTCGTAATAGCTCCCCTTTTAATCACCAGTAACGATTCGGTGCAAGAATCCCTTTCTTTTTAGCCGCGGAAGCAGAAATTCGCCGGAATGCTGATCCTTCTTTCAATGGCTCATTTTTTCAATTCACGTGGAATCCATAAGACTCAGGCGATGGGAAACTGTCGCATGGTCAACTCCTAACATTTCTGCAAGTACTTTTTGCATCTGACATGCATCTCGATCGAGCAATGCTATCAATTCTTCATCATCAACCTTTTCGGACTGTTCACATCGCTCTTGGTCTTACAAGCCGAAATCACCACTTTTTAACCGTGCAAACCATATCCGACCACATGTTCTGTCAGTAAGAACAAGTTCACCAAAAACACCCATAAAAATATGATGACTTTCGGTAACACTTTTCGTCATATTAAAGTAATCCCCGCAGAAACACTTTACCAGCAACAAAACTTGACATTTTGACAGCTGCTGAAACAAGTTGTTGTTTACACTTTAACAAAACAACCTATACTGCGTTTGATGCGTAATTACAGTAGCTATCAAACGCATACTTCATAATTTGTGACATTTATTGAGTAATGCCATCTATTTTTAAAACGGCAACAATTAAGTCCTGCACCTAATATTACATGCGGAACGCGGAACGTTCCGTGCAGCGCTTGGTTTGGTTGTGTATGAATTGTTGTTGGAGCCAAATTGAAGTGTTCGCGCTTTTAGACACACACACACACACACACACACACACACACACACACATACATACATACAGGCACACCGCCCGGTAGTAATCTAATTTTGAGCGGGCGGAAAACGACAAAAAAGGAACCCACACACCGCGACATTCCCAGCGGCCTCCGGCTTCCTTCCGTTCTGTCTCACTCTCTCTCTCTCTCTTAAAACCGGCAGTGACCGACTCGTGTCTTGGCTCGCTGTCACCCCCGCCTGCCCCGTCACGAGGGGCGGAAACAAGCCCGAGCCCGGAGAACCGGAGCGAGCGAGTCGAGCGAAAGGACTCCCGGAGCCGTGGTGAGAGCGGTGCGAGTAGAGTCGCCGGCGGCGCAGCATCCCGGGTGCCATCCTGACCGTCTCTTTCGTGCACGCGGTGACACCCCTCTCTCTCTTTCTCTCCGAGCCGGGCCGAACACTGCGGAACCGCGAACCAATCGCCGCCAATCGCCGGGACTGTCGCCTGCGCCTGTCGCCATCTCGCTCTTTCGCTCGTCGTCGCCGGATGATTCACCGAGATGATGATGTCCCCGGTGACGGTGGCGAGGACGGACTCGAAGCTCCTCCCGACTCACGACACTCACTCGCGGCGAGAGAGATCAGAGATCAGCGGCGCTTGGGCCGCCCTTTGCGTCATGACGGCGGGCGCACTTCTTCGTCGCGACGTCGTTGCGACGAACGTCGGAAAATGGGCTCCATTAAAAGGGAACCTCCGGGTATCCAAGGAAATTTCGGCACAAGGAACCTTCGAAATTTCCGACGCCATCCTTCTTTCCGGTCCTCGGCCAGCCTAACGGTCTATCTCGCGAACGGGAATTGGGTCACCCGAGACTACAACAGTTTCAGCAGGCTCAGAAAGCTCAGAATCAGCAAACTAGCAGGCCCAAAGAATTTAGAATTTAGTTTGCGACTTATCTTTGAAGACGGTGTCGACCTCTGTGGCTGAAAATAATGTTCTGCCGTCTGCTGAAGAAAACTGCTACAGCTTGTCGCATCAAGCGCTTGTCGAAACGAGGGTACTCTTGGAGAAGTTCAGCCCAATTGTGTCTCAATACGCCGCATCCCTACTTTTAAAGGCGCTGGGAAAGATGAATAGATGTGGAAAATGGGTGCCACATAAACTGAACCAAATCCACAGCAGTAAAACCGAAAAAGCGCATATGAAATTCTTCTCGCCGCCCGTACAAAAGGAAGGCATTTCTCAATCAGATCCAGAGATGGAACGTGGATTGAGCATTTGAGAATCCTGAAAAGAAAATATCATGTCCGACTGCAACTTCGACGGCAAAATCAGATCGATTCGGCAAAAAGACAGTGCTGCGTGTCTGGTGGTGGGACCAGAAGGGTGTGGTGTATCACAAGCTCCTGGAGCCTGGTGCAACCGTTAATCAAAACACTTGGCTGGGAGATGCTTTCGCGCCCACTGTGATCGCCAGACTTAGCCCTATTTAGAGATTTATTTTCATCGATGGGACACGCATGTGCCACACTTCGATTCCTCGACGAAGAAGTCAAAAATTGAACTGAAATTGGTTTGTTTTAAAATACGAACGAAGATTCTTTCGCCATGGAATCCACGATTTAGCAGAAAGATGATGGGAAAAATGGATAGCTAGCGATGGTATATACTTTGAATAAAATTCAGAGTTCTTCCTTTCAGTTCCAATAAACATTTGATTTCTTTGAAAAACAAATCTGGACCTCAAGGCTGCTCCGAATAACACGGCACCAACTGCTCAATTTCCTCACAAGAACCAGATACCCTCAGCAACAGCTCAAGCAAAGTAAATGTTAGGTTGGCTAGCGAGAAATCCATTATTTCTCGGTAGATCGTTGCGGCGTCGCAAAATTCTAAAAATTCCAAGTTTATGCTCGTTCCAAAGGAGACATTTCACACCAAACCCATGCTTAGGCGGTATTTTGTTGGAAGATAGAATGGGATTCATTGTGGCGCTTAGCTTGGTGCTGAAGCAGCGCAAACGTTGGCGAAACAATTACTAACCAGGCCAGGAAAGTTGTAACGGGTATACTGGGTGGGACTTGAAGAGAATAATTTATTATGAGAACGCTTCCGTAAGGTCAGTTCAGATCTCTACTGCCGAAAATTGGAGCGTTTGAAGTCAGTTGGTTAGGAAGTTGTAATGTACCCATCGTATAGTCCGGAAAGCTTGCACCATGCGATTGACACCTTTTTCGCGTATTGCAACACTCGATGAGTGATAAGAAATTAGCGTCAAGAGAAGCTCGAGTTTTAGCCCGGGATAAGGCCATTCTGAAGTGGAGGAAATGCCACATATTGATTCAGACAATCTTGTTAAGTTAGATTACGATTCAATTTAATAAATACAGCTCGATCCGTTCTTCTAAGATTAAAAAAACCAAGACTTCCAGCAGATAGGCCCATTTCAGAAACCAGAGCTTTTAATCAGAGCCGCAGAACTTCTTGAAAGTTTGGTGCTCTCACTTCCTTTTCAGTTTCTTTTTAACCAAAAACCAACAGTCATTCTCCGGCCCAGCTTTTTTGCGGAGGTGCTCTAACTCTGTCAAAGTCGCTATTCTCGCTTCCTTTCCATAGCAGCAACGTCCGTTTTCCGGCCCAGGATTACCGAGAGTCGCTGACTGGTTCATAATCAGTGCAGCTCAACTTTCAAAGTAAGTCCGTCCGTCAAAGGACATCGGCGTGTCGTGGCTCTGCACGATCCGCGTAGCGTCGTCGCCCTGAGACGCCCCTTCCGACGGGCTGTGTTTGGGGAGGGAGATTGTTGTGGGGGTTGTACGGTGTGGTGCTACTACTACACACATTAGGCCGGAAACCGGAAGTGTGGCCTGCGAAGCCAAATTCTGTTCTGGAACGGCTTGCGGCGAAACCGCCGCACAAAACCCACCACCACCACCGCCGGGTTGCTGGCCGGAACCGTGCGACCGGAAGCCCGCAATCGGAAGTATTCAACCAGGTAATGGGCTCGCGTGGGCCGTTGGCCATCGGCCGGCCATCAGCTCAGCTCGCTTCCATGGTGTGCCATGGTTCTGGCTCTTTGTGGTTGTTTTGCGCAACATTGAAGCACCTTGCCCGTAGCACCACACCAATCCAGGGCACCCGGGCTCCTGGACCACCCCGGCGCCCACAACCGGTGCCTTTTCTCCTCATTTTTTTTTATGTTCGCCCTTTTCGGTAACGCGCTGTTTGTTGAAAATTAACAAAACTGTAAGCAGCCCGCCCTCGACGCTGACCTCGACCGACCGCGGTCGGCGCAGCTGGAACCGTTCTGGTGGTGACCAGCCACACACACACACACACACACACACACACACACACACACACACACACACACACAGACACACACGTTAACACGTGGACGTTACATACGGGGGCAGGCGGGCTTGCGTGCCGGGAGCCATTTCGTGCGCCGTGCCGTGCCAGGCTTTCGGTTGCTGGCCGGCCAGCCACGGAAAGCAAACCCAACATGGATCCCCCCTTCAACCTGCCCTTCCTGCATCCGTCTTACTGCAGCTGGAGCCACCGAAAATCAAATCACCACCACGGCCGGTCGTGCGGTCGAAAGTCGAAAGTGACCCCACATACTAGGGGGTGTTCGATAATTTCGTACGGTCGGTAACATAGAGCCTGCTTTTTTTTGTTATATTGGTACGCTCTTCATGTGAACGTAAGTGAAGTTTCATTACAATCGGTCACTTAATTTTGTTTTTCACAAGCCATTTATTATCGATGCGCCACAGTATTTTTAACAACGGAAAAAATCAAGTATCGTGAGGAGATTGAATTTTTATTTGAAGATGAAGGGAAATTTATGAACGAATGTTAATAGTGTATAAGGACTCTTCGCTTTCAACAAGTACATAAAAAAGGAGGGTTTCTAAGTTTAAACGTGGTCGTACTAGCCTTCAAGACGATCCATGTCAGAAACTTCAAAAAGCAGACACAACCCCTGAAATCGAAGAAAAAATACAGCTAAACATGGAACAAAAACCCATTCGAATGCAACTTTCTCGGTATCATTTAAGGCTTTTTCGATAGGATAAAGTGGATTTTGTGCATTGAATCATCACTGTGGATGAGCCTTGGGTCTAACACCATGATCCTCAATCGAAACAAGAAGCTAAAGAGTGTTGTAAATCTGGTTCTTCGGCACCGAAATGAGTTCGTGTTCAGAAATCGCCCAAAAAGGAGCTAGCATCAGATTTTTGGGGTGCGAATGAAATTTTGTTAGCAGATTACTTGCAAACTGATAAAACAATAAATACCGATTATTGTTGTAACATTTTAAACCAACTGAAAGAGAAAATTCGTGAAAAAAGGCCCACTTTGCAGGGGCAAAAAATCCTTTTGACATCTTTATAATGGCAAAAATCCACGAATGAAAGTTCGAACTCTTGGAGCGACTTCCATCTGTTTTCAGACCTAAAACATTTTTACGCGAAAATGTTTTTCTTCAAATAATGAGATCATGACAGCTGTGGAATCGTGTTTTGCAGCTCTTCCAGTTTCCCACTTCAGGAGATGGAATTTATAAATTGGAGTCTCCTTGGAAAAACTGTATTGATGTTCAAAAAGGCCATACTGAACAGTAAAGTGTATTTTAAACCACAAAAAAAGTGTTTTTCTTATCGACCATATGAACTTATTGCCCAGCCTAGTACACACATCTCACTTCCCGTTGTAGTTGGTGGTGTGGGGAGGGCGGAGTGCGGTGTGCGGGGTCCGTCGGTCGGTGCTTAAATTTATTTATCGGATCGCCGCGATTAGGTCGTTGGCAACGTTGACGGGGGCGAAACGGTGAATCGTATCCTGCGTGCGCCTCGGGGTGGGCGGTTGGGAGAGTGAGGTCCTTGAGGAGACGCACGCGCGCGCTCGCCCGCGCATGTGTGTGTGTGTGTGGCGACGGCGAAAACCGAAAAACTAACCGAATAAACGGTGTCGATAAACAAAACACTAATTTCGTATGCAAATGGGGCTGCGCGTGGTCGCGTGCCCCCTCGTGTGTGCTGTGTGTGTGTGTGTGCTTTGCTGACCTTTCCTTCCCCTTCCTCTAATGCCCCCCAAAGCCCTCGTCGAATTAGGTCCGGTCCGGTCCGGTCCGGGTTTGTTTTGACATTCCAGCACCTTTGGGAGCCACGAAGCCACAGGCGAGGCGAGGCTCCAATGTCAGAGTGAAATGTGGGGGAAGAAAATTGGGGGGGGGGGGGGGGGGGGGGGGGAATAAACATAACGCACCCACCGCACGCGGCCAACCGACCGACCGTTATCGTGGCGCGCATTTTGTTTTCGGCATTTTATGTCCTCGTCGCCGTCGTTGTTGTTGTTCCTACCGGACACACCGGACACGGCGCCGGAAGTGAGAATATAACGGACGAAACCGAACACACGGGGCAGGAAATGCCCGCGGGCGGCAGGACAGCGCAAGCCGGAGATAGGGTAAGCGATAGCGATCTAAGGATCTAAGGAGCGGACCGCGCGTTGAACCAACCGCGCGGGTGCACCTGGCTCTCTGGTACGTCGCCCGGCCATGCCCTCCCCTTCACCTTGACCGCTACACCCTCTTGTGGGCCCTGTCCATGCTCCGGCACCCCCTCACCCTGCGCGGTCCTTTTCTAATGCTCACTTTCACCCGCGCGGCCGCTTTCGCGTGGGAACAACATAACGCGGCGGGAAGGCGTGAGTGGGATCAGGCCGAGTGGGGGGGGGGGGGGGGGGGGGGCAGAGTAATAGCGGCAAACAACAACCCCCTCTTGTGACACACACGCACCACTCGAGGAGTGTCCTTGAGGAGAACCAAGACCGGAGCTCGTGTTTCGACGATCGAGCCGTATCTTTGGCAGCAAATGGTACCGGGCGCGGGGGGGGAGGTATGTATGCAACGGGAGGGGGAGCGACGGTGTACGACGGCGGCACGCAACGTACCCGGGACACACACGGGATGCGCCGAAAACCACACGTTATTAAACTCATTAGGCTGCCCCGAAAATTGCTGGCTTCTCAGCGGCCCCGGTGATTGGGGGGTTTGGGTGGGGAAGCGGGGGAACAACAACATAGCAGGACGCTGGCGCAAACGAGCAGCAGCAGCAGGATACATTAAACGGTACAGTTTTACACTCCCGGGTCGGTTGGGTAATCCGTTTGGGGGCCGATTTCCGCGAATTTCTCTTCCCCGGCCGGGGGTGACGATGGATGGCGGGCGGTGGTCTAAGGCTGCTCGACACTTGTCGAAGGGGGGGACCGCGTGTGTGTGTCCTCCGTTGTTGTTGTTGTTGTGGTGTGTTTGTGTGGCAATTAGCCGATCCGGAGCCCGGCGACGACGTATCGGGCGAAAAGGAGCGAAGCGGTGGAGTGCGAGCCCGGTGCGACGGTGGCGGTGGCGGGCAAAACGGTGATGATAATTGCACACGCACACACACACGCACACGCACACGCACACGGGTGGCAAATTGTTCTGCACCACGCTTTGTGCACGACGTCGCCACGTCATCTGGTCGGCCCCCCGGAGAAGACCGCAAACGACCCGCTGGTGGTGGTGGGAAGTGGGGCAGGGGGAAGAAGGGGGAGGGTAGGTTGCGGCGGTGGAGTAGCATCACGGCATCATGTGGCATTCCCAGCGGTTCTTTGCGGCGGAGCGACCACCCCAGGTCCAGGCCCAGGGTCAGGTCCAGGCTACCCAGGCCAAACCGTTTGTGGCTCATGGTCCGTGTGCCGTCAGCATGTGCGTGTGTGTGTGGCCCGTCCTCGGGACACGCACGGCCGGGGCCAGGTCTCTGGCGAATGGCCTTAGGGCGAAGGATTAAGAAGGTCCCACCGTCACCGTCAGTCAGCTGACTGATGACGTCAGGTCAGGAGAATCTACAAGCTGAAGTCCGACAAACGAAATTAACACTGTGCCGTAACACTGTGGTCAAAAAGAGGTGAGAAGTTGGAATTTAAACCCTATTCGTTTGCCATTCCGATCTGGGACAGAAGACAGTTTTTATATCTCTGCTGACAACACTGTCACCAACACCAACAGTTTTTTAAAACAGTCAGAAGTCTTCGATTTTCATATTGCCAGAAACGGCTCAACAAGAAACGGTTGCAGAGAATGTTGCAGAATGCGCCCTCGGTGAGCAAGCTCTATCGAGAAAACAAGACCCTATAAGTGGAACAAAATTGATCAAAGAAGGACGGAAAAGATAAAATGGATAAAAACGGGGCCAGGGCGACCTTCAACTGATCCACACTGATCCAGCTACACGTTACTGATTAAGATATGATTGAAAGTCTCAAGATGGGTACACACGAAGCGTAAAAGCGAGCGTAAAATAAATTTGTAGTGTCAAATCGTTTACGCTTCGTACGGCAGGCTTAAAATGTAAAAACATGGTCACCGAAATGTCAAACATGTTTACATTCGTGTTTTAGGCCCGAGAAAATTGAAATCGAAGAGGTAAGTTAATTTCTGAATAATTTATAAATTTTTAATAAATTTATAGTTAAAATTAAAAAAAAAATCATAAATAAGAACTTACATTATCCTCTATTTGTAAACAAAGCGTTTGACAACACTGTTTACGCCTGGTTTTACGTCTCCGCGGACGCATAAACTTTTTAACATTTATTTATTTTATTTTACGCTCGCTTTTACGCTTCGTGTGGCCCCAGCTTCACACAGTAAGAGATCCAAAACAACTACACCTTGTGTCAAATAAATTATGCGATCTATATATCTTTAAACTTATCTTATCGAGTTCGAATCGAATTAATTGAATCGAATCGAATTATTGTCAGAAACTGTTTAACAAAACTAAATTCTAACAAATTGCGTGTGTACGGATTGAAACTTCTGCTACCGAAAAGGTTGCAGAAAACGTTCCAATAGGCCATCAGCGAGCAAGCTCTATCGAGAAAACAAGAGTTACTTATGAACTCTTGTTTTCGGCGTACAGCATGTTTAAAGAAGGTCAGGAAAACTCCACACGATGAGCTCTGAGCTTTTTGCTCTACGCGCAAAAAGAAAAACAAATAACTAGGGGTCCAATATCGTCGAATCGAGTGAATGAAGAAGCGATTTTAAGTTACGAGCCCATTCCCGTTACTTTTCGGCCACAGTAGTAGGCTGCGCCGTAACGATCAAGATCAGAGCAACGCCGAAGCCTGCTGCTTCTCGCTGCTGTTGCTGCCCTTTAAAAGCTGCCTTAGGCTCCATCGCTTCTCCACGCGCTTTGAGGATCTCCTTTTGACACCACACACACACACACGCACAGCTTTTTGTTACAAAAGCGGTTGCCTGTGCGTGTGGGTGAAGCAGAGTATAGGCAACTCTGCTGCTGAGAGGCTTTAACAAACATCGGCCAAATAGGCGGACAAGCGCCACCTGTACGACACACGTCGGACGGACCAATGCCCCTCGCTGGATTCGGCTTCAACCTCCCCCCCCCCCCACTACCCTCCCGCCACACCGTTGCTAACCGCACCGCGCTGCACCAATTAAATTGAAATAAAACGAAAGCCAGTTGTGACGGGCCCGGCACAGGGTGACACGAACACGATTGTCTTTCCCGCACACACACACACACACACACACGCGGGGACGTGCGGCAGTTCTAATGACACTTTTTCGCCACTTCCGCTTTCCGGAATCCCTTCTCACCCCGCCGCCGCCGCCGTGGTGCCTAATTAAGTGCCCGGGAGGGTGGGAACCGGAGCCGATAACATCGACATCGACGTTCTTTATATGTTATGCGTTTGTTATGTTGTGTTAACGGTGTCTGCATGTATGTGTATGAGTGTCTCTGTGTGCCGCAGAGGACTCGGAGGCAGCCGGGGAGCCCTTCTGTTTCAGGCGAGGAGCCCAACAGAGAGGCTTACACGCGGTGTTGGCCTGAAGGGGGGGTCAATAATTACAAGGTGAGCACCACCACCACCATCAACACTAGCAAAAAACCGCAACCCACTGCACCCCCTTCCCAGCCTTCCGCCCCGCACGGTGGCTAATTAAATCAAAACCCATTTGTGCCTCCTCACCCTGTGAGAAGGCGAGGAGGGTGTGTTAAGGCGTGGTGTGGGGGGGGGAGGGGGCGGTGCTCGACCGCAAGGTGATGGCGCTCCGGATCCACCCGGCTCCAGCTCAACAAGGGCTCACGCACGGCTCCCAAAAACCGACAACGCTTCGGAAAACGCTTGGTAAAGTAACGGGTGACCATCACTTCGCTTGGTGCCCGTAACCCGCCGGCGGGGGGTGGTGGGCCGGGGGTGGAGTGCGCTAAACACCGAACAATAATGTTTAACAAAATGAACCCCAAGAACCCATAATGAATATCGAGCCTTCGACGCAAGTGTTTGAACAATTGTCACCCTGTACGGCGAGTACGGGTTAATCGACGATCAGCGCGGGTACCGTTACGAGCGCGGTGTCATTATCGCATACACACACACACACGTCGAGCGTTGAAGGTGATCAGCTCGTTAGCTGTGGTGATCACCCGTCAAACATTTGCTCAACGCCCGCGCCACCCTGTAAGTCGTTCGAAGGGGGTTGGAAGCCGAAGCCAGCCGAACTAATCGCGTTTAATCCAACTAATCGTTGGGTAATGGGCTGATGGGGTAGTAATGATAGACGCACCGGGAGAAAGAGAGACGAAGAGGGAGAGAAAGCCCTCCTTCTGTCAACTGAAGCACCTGTCGAGTAGAGTGCACCCTTACGCAGTTAAAAAAGGCGGCGCTTATCGAGCGCGCGTGTCTTGTTGGATTGTCAATTTGTTGCCCGCACTCACCCGCTCATTGCCCTTCTCCTCCTCAGTGCAACCCGCTCCGGGTTAGTTATCGAGGTAGTTCGGTTACGGGGCTACCACTCTGGTTCAGATCCAGTACAGGTAATTGATTCTCGGACATCGGCCCCTGTCAGGACCTCTTCAGGGCACCCGAGAAAATCCAAGTCCAGCTGCCGCCTTGTGGAAACCACAAAACCGGAAGTTCACCTGCACCCTCTTCATCAATTCCCTCCCTAACTCCCACACACACACCTTTATGGTTTAGTGGCTTGCATAATTGAAGCGCGTGCGTTGCGTGCGTTGTCCGGCAACCTCTCGAACCGGGGACGAATCCGCGTCGCTCCCGATTCCGATCATAATCGATTGCGTGCGGTGTGGGTGGGTAGGTGCAATGGAAAACCGGAATCAAAGGTCGGCCCAGCGGTGGTGAACGTCGAGGTGAGATCGGTTCCTGATTTCCGGTAGTCCGCGACCAAAAGTCGGGTCAGCACGGACGTATTAAACATTAAAACTCAATTACTACACTGCCAACTCTGTAGCCCGCCACGGCTGCCAATCGCCAATAGGGGTGTCCGGCGAAGGTACAGACAGTCCATTCGTTGGGTGGCATTTTGACAACCACCGGAGGCTGTTGTGAGTTGTAGTGAGACATCCCGTCCACTTCGCGTTTACTTATCCTGCCCAATCAGAACGTCCAATCATCAGCATCTACTATATCTGTATCGTGGTTAGGTAGTCTGTTCTCCGACATTTGAGCGACAGAACTAGAACTCCACCCGAGAGAACCATATCCAGTTTAGTTTCCTGTGTGTTTCAGGGAACCCCCCAGAACTTTAGAACCAGCTATCAATCTGAGCATCGGAGCAGGGTCAGGGGATCAGTTTTGGACCGAAGACCATGCCTCATATACGTACGAGATTACTAGAAGGGTAGGCTGAAAAAGTTTCCTCAGACTTTAGTGCCCGAATCTTCTCCGTCATGAAGATCTTCTTGGTGAAATTCAGCAGCGTTGTAATGGTATGGTTGTTACATAGTAGCCTGGGGTAGATGATGCCGAGATTCCAGTCACAGGGAATCCCATACCCACGTAGCTCGTGTACGACTCTCTCACATCCAATTTTTCTAGACATTTTTCTAGTAATCAGAATCGATGTTTTGGTCCCTCTATTAGCCCTGAAATTTGGTACGTCTAACTATCGTCTAAAGGACAAGTTACCCAACATGTATTGGCCTTCCAGCCTTGATTAACCTAGCCTAGTTCCATCGCGTTCCCTTTCGAGGATTGGTTTACTGGTACTTGGCGTTGGCAGTCTCTTGAAATCCATTGAGGTCCCGATCACATCCCGATTACTCGCCCAATAAATAAATAAATAATAAGCAACGACATGGAGTCCTTCCATGCGGATTTTAATGTGGCTTTCTCGACTATGTGATTTTAGCTAAGGCAGGAAGTACCGGTGGTGAACTACGGCGCACCACAAGAGAGCTGTGTAACCCCAAATGCCAATCAGCTGTAGCCAAGTCCGAGACTCGTCATGTAGAACCGACCCGAATTGTGGGACGGATCGGCGCTTTGATCGACCGTAGGTGGGATGGCAACGACGCACTGCGACGCAACCCCCCCGTGTTTGTGGTCCACAAAACCACGGATCGCCGGGCTTCCTCCCAACTCCCCACCAGCTCCTACAACTCCTGCTGCGTCCTGCGAAAGGGGTTTGTTTTGTCGAATCGTGTAAAAATGGAAACAAATCCTTCCCCGCGCGCGGGATTCACACCTCCCAGTACCCCGTCTCACTCTCCTCCGGGACCACCATGATTTCCTCACCACACACCTCGCCGTCGCCGTCGCCATCACCGTCCCATCGATCCGGCCCCTAGGACGTCGTGGGGTTTAAACGTTTCTCACGCCTTGAGGTTCGGGATCAATCCCCGAATGCGGGGATTGAATGATGATGATGATTGCGACCGCCTCCACCGCACACCGGTCACCGGGTTTCCCCTCGCCAACCCCTCGAGTATCCGGCGGGTCCGGCCGATTGAAACGCACCCCGATCGGCGGCCTGAAACGCAAACGGAGCGCGCGGAACGAGTTTTGACAGCGGCTGTCTTGCAGGGCGGCGGGAAGAGGGGGAGCTGAAGCGACCCCGAAGAACCCTCTGCCCCAACAGCCCGTCACACAACCCCCGACCCGACCCGCACCGGGGTCCAGCAAATATGTTAAGCTGTCGGGCCTAACGATTCCATTAGCACATAATCAATTAGGAGCCTCACTCGTTCTCTCTCTCTCTCTCTCTCTCTCTCTCTGTGGCCGTTTCCGCCCGGTGACGTCACCGGTTCGGTTTTCCGAAACCGAAAAGCTGGAGCTCGGACGGACCGAGTCCAGTCCGGTCCGGGCCGATCATAAATCAGACCGAAAATATCTATCAGATCTCACGGCTCTGTTTGTCACCGCCGCAGCGCACGACCCTCCCCCCACCCCACCACCACCGGGCCAACCAACCCACCCGCACGGTCCCTTTTGCGGGGGGGTGATCGAGCGAGTTAAGCTGATCGGATCTGTTTATTCCTCCGGCCGCGATTCCAACACCGCGCCGCGGACCGGGTTCCGCTCGTTCTCATTATCGAACGTCCTCCCCACCTCGCCCCCCCCCTCCCCGCCCCTTGACCCGGCGTGCCGTGCCGTAATCCTATCAAACTGTCAACTACGAGAAAACCATTTAACGATTTAAAGCCCTCGACCCGACCCGATCCGACCGCGTTCGCTTCGATAATCGATTATCCTTCGCGC
>NC_069143.1:1752286-1794255 GCF_943734635.1 Anopheles cruzii
AAAAACGCGCCGCAATTAACAATGTTTATATAGTAATTCAGCCCACCCCTCCGCCGCCTCCACCACGACACAAAAAAAGGAGAAGAAAAGGAAAGAAAAACGGAACCACGGCACAGCGAGGCGAGGCGAGGCGATTATGGCAATCAAAATATTCCATTACCTCCCCACGTCGGACACCCGAGGGGGTGGGGTGGGGTTGCGGGGGCTCCTAACAACCGCAATAACAATAATACTAACGATAGCAAGCACCGGCAGCGGCAGGCAACAGCAACAGAGTCTGGGGCCCCCGAAAATCGGCAAGAAATAGAATCCGGAACCAAGAATAGAAATCCGAACGGTGAGCCCCCGCACCCCCGCCCACCCTGTTCCGTTTGCTGGACCCCTCTGTGTGAGGTAGGAAGCAAGGAGGAAGCGGAGGGCCCGGTGGGGCAATATATTTTGCTCGGGTTTCGCTCGCAATCGGCACCCGAAGAACTCGAAAAAAAATCGCGCCGGGCTGTAAGGGGGTCGGGGTTGGTCAGAGGCAATGGGCAGGACCATGGGCATGAGCATGGGCATACACACAAATATATATAAATATATATCAATATCTATATACATGTATAGGTATACCTATACATAGACAACATATTTATAAACGAAATTATGATTATAAAATGTTAACTCGGCGCGCGGTGGACGGTGAAAATCCTGACCCCCCCCCCCGGGTGGGTAGTAGCGTGCAAGGGAGGAGGTTAGGGGAGGGTGCGGGGGGTGCCAAACAAATGCCTTTCCATCCACCCGAACACCTCCACCGGAGCGCAGGAGCGATTACACTGCTGCTGCTGCTGCTGCCGCCGGATCGGCCCCGTTTTAATGGCTAACGACTTTATGTGTGCCCCCCCCCACCCCCCGCCAACACAAGATTCCACACACCCAATCATTCCCTCTCCCCCTCCTCTACACTTTTTCTCTCGCCCGCTCTCTGTTTCTCTCTCTCTCTCGCTCTGGGTTTTGTTTTCCGCCACCTGGAAAATGTGCGTTGCGTGAGGTGCGCTCGCCGGGTGACCGCCGGGCGCGCTACGCGTAGCTGGTAGGATGACGGGGGGGGGGGTCTCCGCTACACGCTCCATCCACCCTCCCCCGGGCCGGGGTGGGGGCTAACGAACCGTGAAAAAATGTATTTTCATACAACGCGCGCACCGACCGCGCGCGGCCAATGTGTGGCGCTCTCTCGGAATGCCTCCCTGCGGGGTGGGGGAGGTGGAACAGGGGTGGCAGGAATTGGCAGAAACACCTAACACACCGGTACACTACTCCATCACCACCAGAACCTCCCTCGCCCACACCGGGCCTTTCGATTGGGACGCGGCGCGGGGTTATCAACTGTTAACTTCTGACACTTCTGTTGTTGTTGTTGTTGTGGATGTTGCCAGAGAAGCACCCAGTCTGTGGGCCAGTCTGTGCCCGACACAAGAATTAACTGACCAACCCTTTCCCCCGCAACCACTCTCAGGCCACCCCCCTAAGCCACCGGCAATTTTGCTGCAACTACGAAGGCTACGAAGAAAGTGCATCCCCCGGCAAGTGTGTTCCGGGCGAGTCGAAAGGGAGCGAGTGAGTGAGAGAGAGAGAAAGATAGAGAGAGAGAGAGGGCGATTTACTCGGTGCCGGCGCCGGTGGTTTCTTCATTAATTTGTCATGCTACAGGGTTCGCCTCGAAAGATTCTTTTTTCCATCAAACAAATATGTACGATTATAAAATTAAAACCGGCTTAATATTTTTCGATGCTTGAACATTTATATTTATGCAATTTCGGTAAAATATCCATCGCCGGCTGGCTTAGCAGTAGCCCATTCGATCGACCTATTTTTGAGTACATTTTCGACTGTCCGTGGTCCTATCTCGGTAATGGCAATTTGAATTTAGGTCTTGAGGTCGTCAATCAGTTACTCTTCTGTTCGCATAACATTTATGTTTCACCACAGCCCAAAGATAATAGTTCAATGGTGTCAAATCGCTACTTGTTGGAGGTCAATTCACAACATCACTTCTGCTGATTATTTGATTTCCGAAGATCGGGGCGCAAAATATCGAGTGTGGCTGACGCTGTATGGCAGTTCTTAGCTTCGATTTTGCCAAAATCAGCACCAAACAGTCACTCCTTTTTGGGTGCATTGGCTTCTTTTGCACAACGTGTGGGTTTTTCGAACCCCAAAAATGATAATTTGGCTTATTAACATAACACCCGAGGTGGAAATTAAGTAGCTTCAATTGAATTAGATTTTCAAATATCGTACCGTTTAAGTTGAAGACCTACCACTTTGGAATTTTTTTCAAATATTTCCCAATCTTCTGCAACCAAATTGATATTTTATACAGCAATGTCATAAATGAATCTTTTAAAAAAAAGTTCAAGCATCGAAATATATTACACCATTTTCGTTTTATAACCAAATGGAAAAAAAATCTTTCTTGGCGCACCCTGTATAAAGGAGCCACCGTTTGTGGACGCTTCCGACAAGCACCACCCCCCCTCGGATGAGGTGTAATGAATCCCCCCGCGATAGGCCCAGGTGTTTTTGCTATTAATCACACACACACACATACGTGTGGGCGCCTTGGACAGGAAGTGAGGTGAGCCCGATTGCACACCGAATCCCAGCCATCGGCTGGCCGGGGCTGGCCGTCCCATGGGTAATTGCATAACGCGAAAAAGGGTAAGCGACCTCCGGCGCCACCACTTGCCGTGTGTGTGTGTGTGTGGGTGTGCGCCTCACCGATGGCGCCAAATCCGGAGCGCAGCGCTCCGAAGATTGATGTCGCAGCGGCACGTAAAGGATATCCCGACACCTCTCTCGGTTCACCCGGTACGAATGGCGCCATGCCATGTGGAAGGGGTGGGTGGGTGCACGGGGGGTCAGGTATTATTCGGTGTGAAGGTGTGCAACACTCAAGGCACGCACACACACACACACAACCATGCGGTGCGCAAAAACCCATGTTTCCGCCTGAACTCCTTAAAAACTCCGAGAATTCTGTTTCTGAGCCTCCAATTCGCCAAATAGGGGGCAGGGGAGGAGGGAGGCGGGGAACTGGCTGGACTCACCTGTGCGAAGCCGAGGGCTGTGGTGGTGGTGGTGGTGGTGGGTGGCTGGCTCGCTGCAATCGACCAATCGGACCTCCGCGCGGATCAGATCCTGTCGCCCGCGCTCAGAGCACCCCTCCGCCGGAGGTTGATTGAAGAGTACGATTGATTGCGAACACAGACACACACACACACACACACGCACGCACAAGCACACGCACTCGCACGGGCCTTATTCGGCCCATCGACACGAGTCTGATCTGTCCCAATGTCCTAAAATCCCCACGCCCGGTCCGCGTGCTAGAGACTTCATTCTTCGACACACACACACACACACACACTAGCACACCCACGGCGTCACGGCTTTTGAGGTGTTGGTTTTGGGCGACTTTTCCTCGCTTTTCGGGGGAATTTTCCGCATTTTCCGCATTTTCCGCATTTGGTTTTTTGCTGGCTGCTGGCAGGAGCTGTTGCAGGAGGTGCCATTCGACCGTCTGGCGCCCTGGCAGAGGGCTAAAAGGAAGACATGACTCCCATGTCCTGTTGACGCACCCACGTGTGGGTGTGTGTGCGCTGTGGTATCCTTCTGCTCCTTTGGCTATCTTTTATCCGATCCGGCGTTCGAAGTGATCGACGATCGCCAGCCAATAGCGGGAGGGAGGGGAGGTGGGGGAAGGGGGAAGTGGGGGAGGATAACTGGGGTCTGAACATCCGGCCTGCACGCGGCAGCAAGATGGCTGCCGACACCGAAACCAATCGACGAGAGAACGATCGAGAGAGAGAGAGCAAGAGAGCTCGCCTGTCCCCTGAGCCCGAATTTCCCGTGATCGGGGGGGGGGAAGGGGAACCCACCGGACCGGAACTGCCCGCCCGGAGGCCAAGGTCACTGGCCACCAGAGGCGCGCTGCACCGCCACACGTCTCTTGCCTCTTGAACTTTCCCCAAACCGGGGTCCGGTCCGGGTGTTACGGACGTTTCCACGTGTGGCACCACCGGGGGGCAGGGATCCCAGCGGGGGGGAGGCGGGTTTCGGACATGAAACATTCATGTCTCTCGGCTCGGCTGAGGGGGCTGCGAGGGCAGCGAGGTGAGTTTTGTTTTGTTTGGCTTTTCTCTTCCTCATTGTGCGGGGCCCCCTTGGGGGGGCGGTGGTGGTTGGTCGGGTGGCGGAGTGACCCACAAACGCTCAACCTCACGTGGACACCACATGAACTCCCGGTTAAGAGGTGGGGGGGAAAAGTGTGATACGAAAAGCGGATCATTTTCCGGAGTTTTCCGTTTTCCCTTTTTTGATGTTTCGTTTCCTTTTTTTGTGTTAATTTTTAATATTATTGTGTTTTTTGGACGGGGAGGGGGGGGGGGGGGGGTTTGTGGGCATCAGGCTTATCGCATATACCCCCTCCAACAACCCCCTGTGCCCGCCGTCGCCCAAGGAAGGGAAAATCCGATCCCAAACTCTTTCGGAATTGGGAGGAATGTGGAATCCGATCGAATGGAGAGCAAAAAAGCAGCGAGCCGAAGAAGAAACCGATCGAGATACACGGAGGGGGCCACACTCACACACCCACACACACACACGCGCACAGCCCGGAACATGGAGCGGTTAACACTCCCAAATTAATGAGCGTATCATTGGCCGACGGAAATAAAGAATTCAAATAAAAATGATAAATAATTGACAAGCGCGGCTAGAGATAGTGCGGGGGGGGGGGCCCGCTGGAGGGGGTCTGCGGTGGGTGGTTAGGGAGGGGGGGATCTGGTGAAACCTGCGGAGGGTGCGTAGGGCCCGGAAGCAATGCATATGAAAGCGAAGCGGGCGCGCGCCGTGGCGCTCTCAAATATTATTAAATACCCGAAAAACGGGGCGCGAATGAACGAAGCAAAGGAACAAGAAGAAACCGAAGGAGAAGAAGAAGAAGAAGAAGAAGAAGAACAATAGAAACATAGGCCCGTTGTGGAGGGTGTTTTTATGCCCTCTCGGTTTTATGGTCCGGGCGCCCGGAGCCCGGTTATCGCACAAGTCGCGCCGTTGCCCTGTTTGCTCACGCCTATGTTCGCGATAATTGTTTCGCGCACACCTCTAGCTGGTCTGTGTGTGTGTGTGTGTGTGTGTGTTGGTGGCCTCTCCGAACGATCATTAAAGCCGTCGTCGTCGTCGTCGTTGCCGTCATTCCCTATTGCTTCGGTGGGTTACTCTTTCTTCTCCGGCAGAAAACCGGGGCTCGGGGCAACACAATAACCCAATTACTAGGTTTTGGTTCCTGCGCGGATCCCGGAGCTAATAAAGCTCGGAATCGGTTCCGGAAGCGAGCGCACACACACACACACACACGCACACGCTGATCATTAACCACTTTTCCACGAATTCTTTCTCACCGCACGAACGCACGCACGCACGCGTTTCTTCCGGTTCTTGGCTTCGGGAGTTCCGGTCCGGGAAGGAAATCTCTGGTGACCTTCTATCCCTTCTAACCGGAACGGTTGCCGAGGTGCAAGTGATGATAGCTTAGCACAGCTCGGTCGGTCGGTCACTAGACTAACTTTCTGTGGAACTCTGAGCCAGAACGTGTCGTCGGGACTTCGAATTAACTTATGCGGTTACTCACTAAATGTCACCTTTTTTAAATGAAATATCTGTTTGACAGCTACTGTCAGTGCGCATCTAACGCAGTATAGATTGTTTGGTCAAAGTGTAAACAACACCTGTTTTAAGCATCGGAAAGCGTCGAGTTTTGTTCCTGATAAAGTGTTTTTTTGCGGGGAGTACTTTTTATGAATAAAACTGCTACCAAAAGTCAACCAATTTTCATGGAAGTTTATGGTGAAGATGCTCTTACTGACAGAACGTGCCGGATGTGGTTTGCACGGTTAAAAAGTAGTGATTTTGGCTTGTAAGACCAAGAGCGACCTGAGCAGTCAAAAAAGGCTGATGATGAAGAATTGGTAGCATTGCTTGATCTTAGGAGTTGACCGCACGACAGTTTCCAATCGCCTGAGTGGCGTGGAAATGATTAGAAACATGTCTCATGGTTTCCACATGGGAATTGAAAGAAAGCGACAGTGAAAGAGGGCAAGGCAGAAAAGAAGAAGAGGCTCTTGTGCCGATCCCGTCACTGGCGATGAAGAGTGGATTTATTTCGAGAATCCTAGACGCAAAAGCGGCCTGGGTACAGCCTGGTCCAGCGTAATGAAAGCGAAATATTCACTACGCAAAGGTAACCTTCTACCTGTGCACATGGTGGGACATGAAAAATGTGGTGTACTAGGAGCTTTTAAAATCTAATGAAATTATGGACGGACGTTTGAAGGAAGCTCTGGCCATCAAAACGACCAGAGTGGGCCAAAAGACACAATAAACTAATTTTTCAACATTTGACGACTCGAAAATGTCGGGGATGGGAACTGTTACCACACCCGCCACCCGTATTCACCAGATATCGAGCTCCTTCGTGTGCTTGTTCCGTTGCATTCGGTAACGATTTGGTCTTAGTCTTGAAAGTATGGACAGATTGGATCTCTGATTGGAGATCGCTTCTAAAAAGTGAGGGGTTCTATCGACACGGAACCCCCGGGAATCCCCGGGAATCCCCAAGGTCCTGATAATAAAGTTTAACCAAAACACGGCCAACACCCCACGGTCTGCAGGTGTTTTGATTGTCAAATCCCAACCCAACCAAGTACAGGGATAGGGCTGTCGGCCAGCAAGCATGCCTGTCGACAGCCGAGGACAACCGCTCGTCGCAAAACCCGGAAAAAATAGATGTTCAAAATTTGAGTACCATGGCGTCCGACCCGCGTAATGGACCCGACGCGATCGCCGCACTTCCACTGATTAGTCGTTTCGCCTTCGTTTGCCGTTCGGTTATGTTGTTGTTGCTTCTAAAATTGCCCGCGGCCGAGGGATTCTATTTGGAGCCGGGCGCCGGCGAACGAAACGTTTACGAGATGTAGATTCGCGCTCTGTTCGCGCCGTCAATTACAGCTGCGTCCCGTGGTTTCCCCCGGCTACCCCGGGCACAATACCCCGAAGGAGGCTCGGTCCCAAATTATCCCAATCGGATTTATTGAATCGGACGTCCCGGGGGCCGGGGCCAGGGGACTGGAACGGCTTCTCGGACGGCATATAGGGGACACACATTCCGTGAAGATGCTTCCCGGTTCCAGTTTTTCATGGGCGACCGGAAGTACGTGGTCTGATTAAAAATATTTGCAACTTTTGAATTTCCGCGGGCTACGTATATCCGATTTACGATTTTTTGTGGCGTTAGGTTGATGCACATGTCAATGACTTATGGTGAAAAGTTCGGCCATTTTGTGTAATCAGTCAATCAGTTTTGACAGCTGTTTTGCTTGGACAAGATTTGGCTCATCGTCGTCGTTTTCTCCAAAAGTAATTGACCACGAAGCGGTAAATTGAGTTTTGGGTACAGGAAAAAGTCACAGGGGGCCAGATCTAGAGAATACGGTAGCTTTGGCATCATTAGTGTGTTGTTTAGTCTAAAAATTCGCACAAAAACCACGATGTGTTAGCAGGAGCGCGACAGACAATTTTGGGTTTCCCACAAATCAGGGCGTTTGTGACGGATTGCTTTGGGCGAATTGCGCATAACTTGCGCAGGTAATATTCGTTATAGACCGTTCTAACCTTTGGCAACAACACATGATACACCACGATCACGGCAATCGAAGAAAACTGTAAGCAAAACTGTTCACATTCGACCAAACTTTTGGCTTTTCGATGTTCACATCTTCTCGGCCCTCTGAAAAAATTTTGAACCACCGACTAGCGCTGCTTTGGGTCATAATAGCTTCACCATAAGCCACAGTCAACATTTCGAATGCATCCGTGTTCTTAATTTCGTTTTACACACAAAATTTGAGAAAGATTCTTTGCCATAAATTTTTTGGAGTATTGAAAAATCGAAGATGAGCCAAAACACGTCCAAGCAAAACGTCCTGTCAAAAATAGACCGATTACTCAAAATGGCCCAAATTTTCACCATAAGTCACTAACAAGTTTAGCAACATCGAAAAAATGTTGAAAATTGAGAACCGGATATACCGGAGCCCGCGGAGTTAAAAATGTCGGGAATATTTTTAAACAGACCACGTGGATGTGGATATACGACAAGCTTCTACACTTCCGCTGTCTGGGGCAGCGAGGATTTCGGCTTGAGTGGCACACACACACGCACACTACACTGCACACACTGCACACACACACACATACGATCCGGAAAGCACCGGACACCCGTTCCGGCGAGTTCCGTTCGGCCGGAATCACCAGCGCTCCGCGCCGCCGCCGGCAACCCTACTTTTAATTATCGAATCATCGAGTGCCCCCCACCCACCTACCACCTCCTTCCATCACACCAGCCCCCAGCTACGGCACCTACCCGACGCCAGCAACACCCGTTAATGACCGAAAATTTCTCCTTTCGCGCTCCATCGCCCGCCCGACGAGTGCCCGGCCGGGAGGTTACGGGATCTTGATTCCTAACAGACCCCCCCCACCCACCAGCCTCTCCGAGGGCGGGTGGTGGTCGCGATTGTCAATAAATTAAACATTAAACCATCATTGATGTGTCAGAAAGCAGCAACCAGCAGCGCCGCGGAATTAATAAACCTCACAAATGTGTGTGTCTGTGTGTGTGAGTGTGTCTGTGTGTGTGTGTGCGGGCAGGTCCGTGAAGTCGAACGTGTAAAGGCCCATTAGTGTGGCGGAGTGACACTCAAGTCCACCACTTCCAAGTTCACCACTTCCAAGTCCACCCGGAAACCCTTTCTTCCAGGAACTTCCTCAGGGAGCACACGGTTTTGGGTCAGGTCTTGCGTGCCCAACCCGGACACCTCGTGGTCTGCCGTATCCGGCGACGTTTGGGCGTTGGAATCGGCAATCTAGTGGTTTTCGGTTCGATTTCTTGGCGTCCGGCGTCTGGTCTGATCTCTAGCTCACCCAGACCAACACGCGGACTCGTAGTCACGAACTCTGGAGCTCAGATCTTGGACCGCGGACCGCGCGGACGTTCCTCGGACCACACGGGGACCACATGGACCGGGGAGGTCTGGAGTTCTGGACTCACCGTTACTGCACACGCTGGAGCTGTCCATCGGGCAGCTGTCGTCACTGTCACTGTCTGGTTCGTGGTCGTGCTCGTCGAGGAGGTGGTGCTGGCCCTGCTGCTGCTGCTGCTGCTGGAGATGGTGCTGGTGGTGGTGGTGGTGGTGCGGGTGCAACCCGCCCAGATGCTGGTGGTGTTGCGGATGTTGCTGCGGATGTTGCTGCTGGTGGTGGTGGTGGTGGTGGTGTAGGTGTTGCTGGTGGTTGGCCAGATGGGACGCCAGTGGCAGCGCCGGTAGCGGCGGCGGAGGCGGCGTTGGCGTCGTCGTCGGGGCCAGGTGGTGTTGGTGGTGTTGATTGTGGTGTTGCTGCTGCAGCCCCCCAGCCAGCGGTCCACCGACCACGGCCGCTCCACCACCGCCGGCGCTTAGGTCACGCGGACCGGGGCTCGGTGTGGTGCGGCCCTCGCTACCGTTCGTGCTGCCGCTCCCGTTGCCGGCCAGCCCGACGGGGCCGGAGCCCACGGTCGTCGTCGTCGTGGCGGGCGGCGAAGGACCTCTTGCCGGATGGCCCGGTGGCCCCACGGCATCCTGGCTGCCGGCCAGGATGTCGGTGATCATGAAGCGCGACCGCGGCGGCTGCAGCACGGCCATCGAGTTGCGCTGCACCGGCACCGTCATGCCGGCGGTGCCCTGTCCTGGCCCTGGCCCCGAGACGATGTCCGAGAGACCGCTAATCTTGCTGAGCTCGAAGGGGCTTTCGCCCGGGAAGTGCCACTGGAGCACGATCTTGGCGGCCGTTTCGGAACCGGGGGTGGGGCCACTAAAGGGGGGAGGGGGGGGGGGGGTGGTAGGAAAACTCACAACACGCACACACACTAGTGCACACCACACACACTCGCACACTTTTCGGGTCGGTGAGGACCGCCGAGGATTGCGACCGTACGGAAGGATCCACAAGACACTGCAGCAGAAGAAAAAAAACACTCACGCAAGCACACACACACGTGGGGGGAGCACAATGTCACACATGCACGCACGCACGCACGGTCGGTGGTTGTCTCGTTGGGGTAGCTGCTGAGGCTGCTGCGGCGGTGGCGATGGCGATGTCCTAGGTTGAGTGATGAGAGTGATCGGATCGGATCGCGGATCGGAGGTCGGCAAGAGGCCGGCCGGCTCCAAACCGCTTCGCGCTTCACCCCCGGCTTCACGCGGCGGCGGGGGTCACAAAAAATGCACAGTCGTCGTCGTCGTCCGGGGCGCGCTTCACAGGATCTCGCACGGGACGCGTCACGCGAGCGCGAACATGTTGCAGCGAGCAGCGCTAAACGTACACTGGCCGTGGCGGCGACCGTGACACTCGCGCCAGGCCACGGCAGGCCTCCGAGACCCGCGCCAGCCAGAGCGAGACCCCGCTAGACCCGGCTCCGCGCTCGTGTGTGGCTGTGTGCGTACAGGAACGACTCGGCACGCGCACCCATTGGGTGAGGTGCGCGTGCGGAAGCGAGAAAGGATCCGAGCGAGCGAGACACAAGCCACCCAACGGACGCCCGAAGCTAGGCCACGCCCCCCCGCCGCGGCGTTTTCGGACCAAACCCGAACCCAACACACTCACACACACACCCTTGAGTGTTCGCGCGGACGCTCGATTCCCCTTGAAGGCCGCGGAAGTGGGCGTGGTTAAAGGTGACGGCGCGTCGGAATGCTGGCTGCGCTTCCGGTCACCAAGTAAGCCTCTGGATCAGCCAGGCCCCAGGACAAAAATGGAGCGCGCACAGGACACACACAATGCACAATTGGATAAATGAATCGATAAATAAGCAAAATAAATAAATAAAAAAACGAATAAACGAAATGAAGAGGAAAGAAATAAATAAAGAAATCGAATAAATAAATAAATAATCAAATCCTTTGATGAGAGTCCTTCCAAACGGACGGAGCAGGGGCAGCAGCAGCAGCAGCAGCCCGGTCACAACACGGTTGGATGGGCGTTACCCCCCACTCCCCCTCCACCCTTCCGGGTGGCGCAAGAACGAGACAGACGCGACGAAAGAGAGAAAGAGAGAGAGCACGCACCAACGAGAGAGAGAGGTTTGTTTAGTGTTGTGTTTGGTCCTCAATTTGCGCCATTATTGAAACGTTAGTGCTCTCACCCACTTACTAGGCAACCCCTCCGCCCGGCTGCTGCTGAGTCTAATGGGCCTGAGGGGGGGCTAATTCCTCGGGGGATCCTTTTTCCCTTTTTTGCGGGAAAACGTCACACTTTCGCGCCTTTGCCAGGGATTGATGGTGATCACAGCAAACGGCACACACACACACACACGGAGAGAGAGAGAGCAGAGAGCCGCCTCGTATCCTTGGCCTGGTGTGGGCAGGACGAGCGAAGTGAACCCCACAACCCCCCCTTGGCCCCGGTCTTCTGATCGATTATTCCAAATGAATGCATGTGTTTCGTCTTGATTCAATTTTTTGCCCTCTTTTCGGGGGGCGTACCCTTTTCGCGTACCCTGCAAGGATAGTGCTGATAGGGCTGGGGGAGGGCAGGAATGCTTTTAAAGTATATAACTGCATAAAAGGTTGGATTTAAATTTTAAATTGCGCGCGCTCTCTAACGTCGTTTTCCGGATCGGATCGGATCGGGAGGGATGATGGATTGGGCCGTCCGAGAGAGCGAGCAAGGAGGGGGGGTGGAAGGATAATGGTTGGCCCATCCGTTGGTGGACGGAGTTGGTCCTTTTGCTGGCCGCGGGATTTTTTTTCTTTTCCCGGTTTCTTTTTCGTGTGTGCGACAAAACGACGACGTCATCAGGACGAGGACGCGGCGGATCGATTGGAAAATCGAACGGAACTGGGGGGGGTGAGGGTGGGGGGCCTTCCCCGGTTCCACAGGCGGCCCGGCTCGCAGGCGACAGACTGACCTCCATTTTCGCCCGACAGCGGCAAGCGGAAAAGCCAATAATCCCGGAAACGCCGTGTGTGGAGCAGGGTAGGTGCCGGGTTGCTGGGCGGGGGATCGCGGGGTGAGGAAGGAACCATCCAAGGAAAACTTTCCTTTCGCCGGAGCCACTTTTATCACCCGTTTTATGCTACTTCCTCACACACACACAGGCACAGCGAGAGAGAGCGAGAGAGAGATAGCAAAACAGAGCGAGAAGGAAGCGTTCGTTTTATGCGTTCCAGGTTTGGAGTGGAAATCCGACGAAAAAAAAGGCCACGACACACGCACGCACGCACGCAGACCGCTTCCTTTCGCTTCACGGCGACGGCGACCGCGCCGTAAAGGGTCCGGAAGTGGGTCGGGGTGGGGAACGAAAACCATCAGGCTACGGACGATCGGAGGCGGCGGCGGCGGGCGGTTTGGCCGGGCTGCAGACGACAGCATAAAACGCATAAAAAGCATGATGACATTCAATATAACATAGACACATAAATAAGACCATCAACGAGCGAGTTCGATACGGACGCGATGTGCGGTGTGGCTTAGTGGTTAAAGGGGTTGAGGGAGGGGGACGGGGGAGCAACCCTCCTTAGGTGTGTTTGGTGTGGGATTCGTTGGTCCAAATTTGTTGTGGCCTTTTTGAAGTAATTTTTAAGCTTGGTTTAAGCGAACAATGGCCACTCAAACGTTGAACGTTCAACACGTTCAACGTCCAACACCGGGGATGGGTTGGGGTGGGCACCAGAATTGGGTCGATGCCGGTCCTTTATCCGGTCGTGCATCACACCTCACGTGTCAACCACGTGTCCTGTCATAGCTCAGGCTCAATGTGGAT
Source organism: Anopheles cruzii (assembly GCF_943734635.1). Classification (NCBI taxonomy): domain Eukaryota; kingdom Metazoa; phylum Arthropoda; class Insecta; order Diptera; family Culicidae; genus Anopheles; species Anopheles cruzii. Next base: position 1,765,188 of record NC_069143.1, read on the forward strand.
CTAGATTTGTGGTTTATGGTTTTTGAATGGAATCACTGTCCTTGGTCCTGGTCTGGAGTCGTACTGGCGTGGCGGCAAAGATTCCAGGGTGGTCCCGCTGGTGTCCTGCCATCTTAAACTGGGGCCCCCGCACGCTTCCTCATCCTTCTATAGGCCTAAGAAGACTTTACGGGGCTTAGTTCACCATTCTCATGACATTCGCCATTCTCATGACATGATTACCCCACCGGCCTGCCTGGCGATCCGCTGACAGTGATGTTGCTGTACAGCTGGGCGTACAGCTCGCCTTTTTTCAAATTGGAACTTTATTGTTGGAACTTAAATGTTTGATTACATAAGAGCACAGAGATATTCACCATTGGGATTGCAGCTATTTAATAAGTGTGAGGTATCAAAATGATTGAAATGAAAATGTTTCTATTTAAATCTTTTTAAATTATATTAGGTTGGGGAAAAAGTATTCCATTATTTTCTCGGTAGACGACTTTAGTGATCGATATCTCGTGAAGTTTCAGCTCGTTTCGGTTTAGGCTCGTTTCAACAACGCTCGATGTTAACAATGGAGGTCAACTAAGAGAAAATTCGATACATTACACACGATTCGATACGATACACAAAATTTAATTCCAGAAAGTCCGGGCGCTTGGTTGGGAAGTTTTAATGCATCCGGACCGTATAGTCCGCAACCTTGCACCAAGCGATTGACACCTTTTTCGCGCAATACAAAATTTCCTGAGTGATGAAAAACTGAGATTAAAAAAGGATTGTGAAAATGGATTGCTCGAGTATTTCGCCAATAACGACTAAGCTTTCTACAAGAGAGGCATCATGGAGGTATTTTTAAAAAGGTAACAAAGTTTTCAACAAAATGGTTCATATTTGACGCAAATCGGACAACCGAAACTATCCTAAATAAAGTTTTGAATTTCATCCATTTATCGTTTCAATCCATTATTACTTTTTCCCCAACCTAATTTGTTATGCCACGTGGCATTGAGTAATTTTATCCTGATAATTCTGATTTATAACTAAAAACTAACCACATCTTACAACTATTTAACTTTAAAAACTTCAATTAATTAGCTCTCGAGTTGTTGGGTGGATAGAATTATTGCATCTACCTATTATTGCAGGACTTCTTTAAGGTTTGTTAATTTCGAACAATAGTCTTTGCACGCCAGCAAGGTTTAGGAGCACAGTTCGCCGTTGTTGCTGGACCATCAATCAATCTTAGCATTTTCCTCTCCGACCCGGGTTAAAAGGGATTTCGTCAGTTTTTCCATGTTTTTCCATGTCCAGTTTTTTTCCGTAGATAGAGTCCTTGTCTCGGATGCGTATGTGAGTGCTGGGATTATAGAAAGGTTCTGTAGAACCCCCAGCTTCGACCGTCTTCGGCACGACGATATGTGAGTGAAATCGTTTTCCAAATGCATGTTTTTTCAGAAAAACAATTTTTATCAAACGTTCACCACGGCTGGCTTGGCAGTAGCTCATTTGGTCAACCTATTTTTAAGTACATTTGCCGATTGTTTCTGGTCGTATTTCGGCAATAGCAACTTGAATTTGGGTCTTGAGGTCGTGAATGGTTGCTGCCAACATCCGCCCGCTAATAGGTTTTTCATATTTCCCAATTTTCTGCAACCGAAACTTGTACATACGAAATCGTGTACATATATTTAAGGAATCGACCTTTCAAATAAATGTTTAAGCATCGAAGCAGCAGTTAGCAGTGACCTAAACACTCGAGACGCCTTCGAACTTTCGGACAACCCTATTGGTGCGTCACCCCAACTTTTGCTCTCAGACCAGCAGATTGTCAGCCAAGCATGCTCGATACCAAGTCGGCAAACGCCACATCGGAGATCCTTCGACCTGTAATGACCTGCGGGCTGGTCTTAAAACAGATGGTACCTTTGTGATGTGCGATGAGATGATCACAGAGTTTGGTTGGTCTGGTCAGTTTGGCCGGAGATTCCGGAGCTAAGTCGAAGGTTTTATACCATTTTACTCTGGCTCTGGTCTCATATGCCTTGCCTTGAACTCGATGAGAGATAAATACGGCATCCTTTCACAAGCATCTGCCACATGGTGAAGATCCGTCCAGTGATTCGGAATCCTTGGGAAACGGTCCCTTGGGAAACGGTCGAACGTCCTCGAAGTTCGAGCAAAATTGAAAAGTGCGTTCGCATTTGCAAAGCCTTAAGCCTGGCCGCCGGGCCGACCGGTGCAATGGCAAAGCCGAAGCCCGAAGTCCTGCGGCAACCATTTTGTCGCGCGCACCGAAGAGGTATCACCGCACAATGGCGGTCGCAGCAATGTTGCATGTGCTGTTGAGCTGCAAAGTACGAGGTACAAATTGTACGGTGGGGTTTTCCCGGTGGCTTTCCCCTCTCCCCCTTCCGACAACCACACACACGCCGGTGTGTGTGTGTGTGTGTGTGCGATGCGAATTTAAATATTTACTCGAATAATGATGATAGGTAATTAACTGGGCCGACGATGGAGTGCGATGATGATGTGATGGGTGGTGGTCAGCGCTTGGGGTGGGGCCTAGCCCTCTCCCCGGGAGGGAGGGGACGGGCCGGAGCGGGCTGCCCAAGGGTCCAAGGGCGAAATGGCTGCTGATGATCGGTGTAAGTGAGCGACACAGTGCCGTGAAACTCCGCTTTTTGCAACCGATAAGCACAGGAGAAGCACAGGAGGAGGAAACCCATGACCAGCATAACCCCCTCGGGTCTCCACACCACCCCCACCCCACTCCGCCCGCACACGAGCATAACAATCTCGGCGGTGCAAAGCGCGGAAGCGGGATAAAAGGATGGCTCTGGGATCTCTCTCCATTGCCAAGGTAGCCTGGAGGGAACCGAGGGAAAAAACAGGACCGGAGGCGCGCGCGCGCGCACGAGAGACCGAGAGAGAGAAAGAGTAAGAGCATAGAGGGAAAATTTGCGAAATTGCCAGGAATCGCCCCTGGAGCGCTGGAACTCGTCGGCGGTCTCTTTCTGTCTGTCTGTCGCATTGGGCAGTCGCACACGTACATTGATTAGTGGTTTGCACCACGCAGCCACACACACACACACACACACACACACAGGTGTGCCCGGGGACGGTTCCCAAAGTCTCCGCCTCGCGGGCGAGAACGCGAGAGAGAGAGAGAGAGACGAAAGCCGATAATTAGTACTTATGACTTTCAACTCCAACTCCATTTGTCAACTCCAACCAACGCCAACCTCCCGGCTTCCGGAAGGGTGGGCGGTCTGGCGGGCAGGGTCGGCTTCCCCACTCTCGGCCCCTGTCAGCCCGCTCCGTCCGTCCGTCCGTTCAGAACGGAGCACCCGGAACTTCGAGTCGCGGGACCATTGTCGTTGTCGGGGATGTCAAAATGCAGGTTGGGTGCGCGCGTTTGGGTCGGAAGGATAGCAGACCGGAGGTTGATTTACACACACACACACACACGTGTGGCCGGCATCAAGATGGTGGCCATTGCAGCAGGTCCTTTCGTGTGGGTTGGGCAAGATTGGGCGATTGGCGATTTTTGGGCGCCGATCCACATCCGCATCCATTCCGCAATCTTCGAGTTCGCCAGTCCCATAATTGGGACTTGTTGTTTGTTTGATGGCATCCATTGTTTTTGGGTGTCCCAGCGGCAGTCTGTTAGGCATCGCTCCGCTCAGTTCGGGAGCCCTCGGAGTTATGTCCCGTTTGATAACGAACTTCTTCAGAATTAGCTGTGATTAGTGGCTGATGACTCAAATTGTTCACTCGTTGTCGGTAGTCGGATCCATCAGATTAGAACCTGGGTTCTACACCAGGTTCTAGCAGCTCGCAATACACCACACCATCCCGATCCAGTCCGACAACTTTGGCTAGTCTTGGCGCTGGCGTCGTCCGCTGAAACTTTATAATCTCTCGAAAGGACACGAAAGGATCTCGAATAACAACATCTCCTAGGGAAGTTGATTCACCTGCTGGCCGATCAGGGGCAGCTCACTAGCGAAGCGGCCGCCCCGGCTGACTGTTCAGTTCCGGTTGCCGATCGATATGCTTTGGCTAACCGTTGGTCTATCTAGGAGTCTGGGAGCGGCTACCGAGCGGCAGTTGTGCTTCAAGGACAGCAGAAGCAAACCATATTGGAAGCCCAAATTAAGTCCTGCTCGTTTTCTATAAGGTGTAGGACTTAAATCTTGCCGTTTTGCAATATATGGCACTACTCACTAAATGTCATTAATATTTTTTTCAATGAAATATGTGTTTGACAGCTACTGTCATTAAGCATCTAACGCAGTACAGATTGTTTGTAAACAACATTTGTTTTAAGCATCTGGAAATGTTGAGTTTTGTTCCTGATAAAGTGTTTTTGCGGGGAGTACTTCTTCATTTCTGCTTGCACGGCAGAAACAAGGGGTTCTTGTACCGAATTTTCACTGGTGATGAAAAGAGGAGTTATTACATGAACCCGAAACGCCAAAAGGTCTGGACACAGGCTGGTAAACCAGGTCCATCACAACCAAAGCGATATATTCACTGCTCAAAGGTATGAATCATCAGAGGGGCTCATATGCTGGGATACGAAAGGTGTGGTGTACTATGAGCTTTTAAAACCTAATGAAATTATTGATGGGCAATCCCATCGACAACGGATAATTAGTTTAATTAGTTTGGCGACAAAAAAAAACCAGAATGGGATAAAAGACATGATGAACTGATTTTTCAAAATGACAACGCTCGACTCCACTTCGTAAAAGCGGCCGAAACCTATCCCGAAAATGTCGGATGGGAACTGTTAACCTACCCGTTGTATTCACCAGATGTTGCTCTTTTGGACTAGTATTTGTTTCGTTGCATTAGTAACGATTTGGCAGCACAGCGGGGTTTACTTCTTATGAAAGTATCGAGAACTGGGCCTCTGAGTGGATCGCTTCTAAAGGCGAGGAGTTCTATCTACACGGAATCGAGGAATTACCTGAAAGATGGAAGATAGTAGTAGCTAACGACGGACTTTCATTAAAGTAGTCATACGCTTTGTTGTTGTGTCGTTAAGCCACAAATGTCGAATAAAAACCGAACTAATAGTTCGAGATTGGAGCTTGCGCTACATTCGGGACTGCGGTGACAAACAACAAGCACTAATTGGTACTAATACGATATCTTAAATCTTGAGTGTGACACTCATTTAAGAGTAGGTAAATAAGAACACTGGAATGCAGTTGCAGTTGACCGCAGTTCTTCTGTTGCCAGTTGTCAGAGTCGTGGGGAGTTCTGTTGTCGCGTCTGGGTCAAGTAGAGTATAGGTATCCCTCAGCCGAACAGCATCTAACGCAATGGAAGACCCGACCCGACCAAGTGTCCTTGCGCCACACACTGACACGCAGACACACACACACACACACATACTTTGTGAGAATCCGTAAAACTTTAAAGTTGGTCCCTACGACGACTCCGTTCCGTTCCGAGAGTAATAAGCGAAAACGAAGAGCGCCCGAGCGGCGAGGCATGGTAATGAGGCAATGGCAGTGTCGCCAAAATGGCAGCCGCCGCGACGCCGGATTTGGATTCCAGCTGGAACCTCTGCTGGAAGTTCTGCTGGAGTTCCGTTTTGGGGAGTTTTGGGTACCAAAAAATAGTCACCACGCCATGAAAACGTGAGCAAGAAAATGGGGGCCGTAATTTTTAATTTACTTTTACGACCGACTACTACCCGACCCACCCACCGCACCACACGGGCAACCCCTTTCCCCATGGACTTCCCCCGCGACCGAGCTGGACGCGCCGAAACGCGGAGATAATACCCAAATTAACTGGCCGACCAACAAATGTTCTCTCGTTTGGTCCTCTCGGCACGGCCCCGTCCCCCGTTCCCTCGGTCCCTGTCCGCGGTTTCCGCGCTCCAAATACCACTCCTGCCTTCCTTCCGTTCCCGGCCACCTCCCCCCAACCAGCGCGTCCGCATCTTTATCGCGTGAGCATCGAGCGTGGAAAACGCGTTGCTCGGGGCTCGGGAACTAGAAGCAGGGCAGAGGAGGGGGTGGGGTTCCCCTCCGTATGACATGTCCGAGTAAAAAAAAAAAGAAAAAACCCCTAGAAACACAAAACTGTCACAGCGTCGCGGCGCGCGATTGACAAATTAAAAGTCATCAAACGGCTGACGATCTCACCGCCGTTGCCGCCGTCGCCGCCGTCATCGTCATCGCTTTTCCGTTTTCTTAATCTACCCCCCTCCCCCACCGTCCTTTTTGTTGTTTTTGGGACATCCCCCATTACCGGCCGGCGCCCCCCCCGCCCGGCTTTGGCTCGTTAAGGGCAATTTTCGGTTTGGTGCACTTTATGTGATATTTCCCGCCGCGTCGCGCCTCGTTCTCCTTCCGCCGCGCAAAGCTCTGCCGCCACTTTTGCTGGGTTTTGTTTTCGGTTCAGCTTGGGCGCCGGCGGTCTTTCTCGCGGCGGCGGCGGCGCGACTCTTAAGACACCGGGCGGCGCTGGTCAGTAATTTGTTTGAAACATTTTTTTTTTCTTTTTCTTTTTCGGTGTCTTCCTTTTTATTTCCCCCCGAGGGAGTGGTGAGGGGGGTGAGTTAGCGAGTCGGGTGAGGTGACTTCTTTTATGTTCTACCGCTCTCGGCGGTCGGTCGGTCGGTCCGCGCGGGAAAAGGGCCGACGCGCGACGCGACCGGGACGTGAAATGACACATCAGTGCGGCACTGGTGCGAAAAATCACGACAACAATAAAGGGCACGTACTGCCTGCCTGCCTGCCTGGGTTCGTCCGGCGGGCCCCCACGGGCCCCGGGCCATCCGGCTAATTGCAGGCTAATGATTTAATGATTTGGGATTTTAATTAATTTCTCCGCGTGTGTGACATCCTCCGGCTGGGACACCGCGATCACTATCGCTCCCCGCGACACGATAATGATGGCGACAACTAGCCCGAACCGAACACCGGCTCTCATCTGCCTGGATCACTGCCGGCACAGTCGGCCAAATAATAGTAGGGAACCCGCCGGTTTCCGGGTTTTTGTTTGACGAGGTCCGCCGAAATCTGTCCGGCAAACGGTTCGCGTCCGCGTCCAACGGCGCGTCAAAACAGGGTGGACCAATAGAACCGTAGTAGAACCCGTTGACAGACCACCGTACCGGGAACCTGAAACTCGGCTGAACCCGGCTGAAACCCGAGCTAAGGTTTCGCCACCAATACCTGCCACCGGCGAGCAATGCATGCGTGACGATGAACTATCGACGGTCGACGGCTCGACTTGGCGACTTCGATTTTTCCGAGTCGAGTCGACGTGTACTATGAATCCAAGCGGCCAAACTGTCATCGAAGAATACGCTGGATGTTCGCTAAACTCAAGAAGACGGCGCGGAACGAAGAATGTGTTACCTAAGAAATTCCTTTAAGGAACTCTTTGGACCGTTTAGAAAATTGAAACAAATGTACAGGGTGGTTTAGTAATCTAGTGTCTGGATTCCGTAGAACGGGGCGCTAAATATCGATTGCGGCACTGTCGCTGTCTAGTTGAAAGCCAAATGTCGTCCAAGTCCAAGCTACGTCGACTTCTTCTTCGATTTTCGAAGAAAAACAGGCCGATGACGGGGCCGCCAGACCAAAATCCGCACGAAACCCTCGTCACTCGTTGTGTCGGTTGCATTTCTGCAAGAGTAAAGCGTCCCATTTCGTGAACGTCAAAGTTGTTACTAAATGTTTACAATTTCCAGAATGAAGTTTGACGTTTTAAAAGTCAAGCAATCGGTTGTTTATATGCAACTAGTTGTTTATCGGTTGTTTATATGCAACTGTTCCCGGCGCGCGTTGCCACGCCTCATTTTATCCTCATTCGTCGATGATCCGGTGTTTCAGACGATCGGGCTTCCCGCTGGCGTATCCGATTGGCTTCTCTTCTCGCTTCCCGCTGCTCCTCCGTTTCAGCCGCGCGAAATAATGTTATCTTTTTCGCTTTGGTAAAACACTTTCCGAACGGCATGATAAATGATGACGAAAAACGGTTGAAACTTGCTAAAATACATTACTCGCCCCAACTGATAAACAAATTGCGCCCCATCTGTCAAACGTCAGTTGTCGCGTCGACGTTTATTCACCACGCCTTGTGGTGGATATATACTGAATGGTGGAAAACTAAATGTTTCACAGAAATTAACCTATATTTTGTATGGGAGCCCCCCTTTGTAAAGAGGGGAAGGGTTTCAAACATTCGTCAGAACTTTTCCTCTTCCCCAAAACTCTCACCTGCCGAATTTGGTTCGATTTACTACGCTGCGCAAAATTTCAAACGGATTGGTTTAGTAGTTTTAGGGAAAAAGCGGTACACACCCACAAACATTTATTTTTATATATATAGAAGAAGATTATGTATGGATGTAGATGTATTACGAAAAATAAACAAATAATGTTTGAGTTATAAGCGAATTGTCGATCTTTTTTTTTCGGCCACACTAGTACACATCATCAACCGTACGCAGAGAAACACAACACAAAGTACCGAGCGCATAGAACTAATTCAATCCGTTCCGTTAACTGTTCCGACGTGTAGAGTCGCCAGATGTCGCATCCTTGCTAGGGTAGGGTTTAGACCAAACGAAGCTGGCAGCTCCAAACACCTAACCTAGACTTGCTCCGCCACTTGCTGTTGCATTGCGTTCATCACCTCTCCCGTACACTGTTTCGTCGGTGGAAAGGATCCGCCAACCGGCAGAAAAGGGCGGCCGGTCTATTTGCGGTTTGCGCTTGGGCTTAAGCCTCAGGAGTTGTAACAGGAGAACAAAACGGAACTGCGGAAAACACCAGGAGAGAGCTCCTAGAGTTGTATAGGAGTAATTGCATTATGCGCACTCCAACCGACACGTGAATCCTGTTGGGGATGGGGCAATCCTGTCGTGTGATTTGGTTTCATCCCCACCACCACCGCCACAACCACCCCGACATCCGATACGACGTCAGACGGTGCGTCAAGAGGGCGGGGGGGGGGGGGGGGGGTGATTTTGGTCATTTGTTGTGTGTTGCTCGAACAGCGCCCAGCAAGGAACAGCTGGGTTAGAAGCATAAATCGCCTGAATCGGTTGACTGTGTGTGTGTGTACCTTGGACTTACCTTTGTCGCGGTGCTCCATCTCTTCCGACCGCTACCTCTGCTCAGCTCCGACGAAGGGATCGCAATCCTGCTTGGTGCATCCGCTTCGCAGCAACGATGGACAGCAACGTCTGTTGATTGTTGATGGTTGCTTGCTTTGCGATTAGCACACCTGCACACACACACACACACACACACGGGTGCCTCACAACCACACGCTCCACACACTCCTTGCCGGTACCACCACCACTACTACTACTACTACTACCACTCTTGCCTCCAAACTATTGCTGTCGCCCTAGACGTATTCCCACCCTCTCAAGCAGCAGCCTCATCGGCACAATCTCACACACTACGAAGCACTCGCCGCCCACACAGGCACAGGCACAGGCACATGCAGGCAATATTGTTTTCCGACCGGACCGGACGTTCAGTTGGACCGATGTGTCACCGACGCAGATCGCTTAGGAAACTGACACGGCCCAACCCGAAAGTGGGTAGTGGGTGCCCCTTGGGCGCTTGTGGGTAACTCACCCACCCACCCCGCACCTCCCACCCCTTTCTCAAACACACGCACACCTGCACACTACGACGCACCAGGATCCTACTAAGCACAGCGATCCCCACAAAACCAACGGAACCAACCGCGCACATCAACCCGCACCCAGACACCGCGGTGTGTGTGCGCTCGGGGGAGGCGCCCGCGCAAGATATCAACAACACCTCTCTCGCCAGCCAGGGCGGCAACAGCAGCAGCAGCACCAGCAACAATCGCAGCAAACAGCGGTACGCAATCGCGAGCCTGCGAACGGACACTGCGTTGGCCGGCGGCTTCGGGTCGGACCGCTGGCCGACCCGCTGGCCGCGGCAGCGGCCGCGAGGACGACGACTCGAGAAGATGGCCGCCACCCCGACTCCAACCCCCGACGCCACCTCCTGCCGACCCGCCAGCCCAAAAAACAGCCAGCCTTCCCGGGCTCCGCTCCGTGGCCGATGGCCGCCAGCCAATCAGCTAGTCGGCCAGCCCGGGTGAGGGGGAAGGGGGGCGGGGGCTCTCGGAGGGAGTGGAAGGAAGGGGCACCTATCATTACCCCGGTGCCGGTGCGTGGTTTCGGTTTCGGCACAGAGCGAGAGAGAGAGAGAGAGAGAGAGATAATTATTTAATTGAAATATTAATACTTCGATCCCCGGAGGCGTACTGGAGCCGGGCGTGGTGCTGCTGCTGCTGTTGGTGCTACTACTACCACTACCTGGATCTGGGCCCGTAGTGCCTCGGGTCTTGCGCCTGGATCGCACGCGCTACGTGACGGACAGGATACCCACAGGAGACAGGGCGTCCAGGAACGAGATTACGTCCGCGGCGTCGATCCGACTCGAGACGTGGGACTGTCTGGGGAGGCTTTTAGATCGAGTCGACGTGCACCTGGAGTCAGGGATCGCACCCGTCCGAGTCCACTCCAAATGCTCCAATTGGGCGCCGGGCGGGCGCCTCCGAGCCGCCGCAGGAGTGTAATTTTAATGTTATTTGTAATTAATAGCATCCACGGATTTATCAATTAGACAACTTGCCAGCCCAGCCAGCATCGCAGAGCACTTACGCATCGAGCGAGCGAGCGAGAGAGAGAGAGAGAGAGAGAGAGCGTAACGGGTGAGCCATTCTTCTGACCAGACGGCTATGCTTTGAATTTACTTTATTTATGTTTTCTTAATGCTTCGTTCTCTCTCGCTCTCTCTCTCGATCGCACACTCCACTTGATACAACCCTGATGATCTAATTCTAGACCCTCCCCTCCCTCCCCTCTCTGTCGGTCGATCTATTTTCCCGCCGTGGTCGGCGCCGATCCTGGAAAAGTGTGGGAAAATTCCGAACCGATACCGCGATAGCGCAACAGAACAGAACGCTCCACCCAGAACAATCACCCATCCCATCCCATCCCACTGAGTCGGAGCATATTGCCCGATCGGCACGCAAGACGCAAAGGGGGTCGGGGGCTGGATTCGCAGATGATGATAATGATGATGGCGATCATGGCATGGCTCTAGTACCGCGTGCTGGCTGTTGCTGTGCTCGGCTCGGCAATCGAATCCGATCCGAGAGAAACAATTTACTGCCCCCTCCCACCTCCCCCCCTAATGCTGCTTTCCACCCACCCACCGTTTCGGGTGGGCCAGGGTGCGGATGCGTGAGAAACAAAGAGAGAAAGTGCTGATATAGAGGCAAGGATACTGGTAAGGAGCTCCCGGTCAGGAGCCATCCGCCCGAATTGGAGGACGAAGACGAAGTGGGAGAAAGCCGACGTTGTGAGAAAGGTGACCTGACAGAACCAGTTCCGGAACCCCGGGACAGCTAACGACCTTAACAGGCGGAACTTGCTCTGCGATCGTACCCAGCCATGTACTGCCAGGAAGAGCTAGACCTCGATATGTACCGCGCTACTTCGGTAGCTACTTATCCCAACGGCGTTGTTTTATTTGCTCATATGCCCTGGGTTCGAGGCCAAGCAGATCACATAGTTCTCCGAGTGTGCCCTTGCAATTCCGCAACGCAATGTGGTCAACAGGAGTCAGTATCGGTACGGGCAAGGAAGAGCCAAGGGCTAAGCAGTTCCGTAGGAATCAAAAACTAGACTATGTGCTGTTTGGACTACATCCAATTGGAACTTCATACCAAAATCATCGGAACCGTCTATCGATCGGTATCTCTCAGGATGCGGAACTCACCGGAGGTTCCGCAATGTGGGCTGTCCGGCGCCATCACCCTACATGGCCCTATTGTAAGTAAAATGGTAGGAACAACAACTACAAAAGAAGTCTGGATCTGGAGTCTCCGAATTCCGGGAAGTTCAAATTGGATGCGAAACCCACTAGTCGTAGGTTCTAGTCGACGATCGAGCAATGACAGTACGCCAAGTCGAGATGGCCAAGCAGTTTTAAAATGCAACCAGCCGATGACTCGATGCCCACTGTCTAGAGGAGCGGAATCCCAAACATCACTGAATGCTTCGCGGTATTGTGGTATGGTTCCGCGCACTTCAATCGCACATCAAGAAGCGCATCGAGTGTCATGAGCGTTGTACATCCATTATCCACCGCCCTCCCGCCCGGGTAGCAGCATCAATGGGATCAATGAAGCCGCACTCGGAACGGAACGGAACAGCTTATGGACCGCCAGACCGCTTCACCGCGCAGACGTTTGTTCGCCTCGAGGTGATGATTGATGCGATCGGTGACCAGCTCCCAGCGCCCTGTTCCCAGTACCTCCAGTTTTCAATACCCCTGCCAGGTTATTGAATATGTATCTGAATCTGCGACCAGCAAAACTAGGACCGACCGGCGGGGCCCGGGGGGGAAGTTATGGTGGTTTATAGTCATTGACCATAGAAAAGGCTTCTTAAGTTTCCATGCACTCGCCCGAGATATTGACACCACCGGCGGCCCTGGAAACTTGGAGCACCCTGGAAACTGATCCTCAGCGTACGAGCAGCGTAGCGTTGGCGATCAGAAAGGGCTATTAAAGTCGTATCATACCCAGCGACGTGGACGCACACACGCACACACACGGCAGCGTCAACAATGTCCGCTTGATGTTCCGCTAGCCCAGCCACAGTTCGCCGGCAACGCTAATCGCCCAGCAGACCAGCAGACCCTAATGATAGGGCTTTGCGGAGCGTTAATCAAATCGGGCAGAGCTGCAGATGAATGTTTTGGGACGAAATCGAATAGAGTACCCGTGTCCGTGTCCGGGGGATGTAAAGCAGTGGTGGTATGCCCGTCAGGGTCAGGGTGTGTTGTGATGTACCTGTGCGTACCCGCCCTGGGCAGGCCAAATCCCCTTGAACTCGCTGAACGGACGCTGAACGGACGCTGACTAGTTCCCCCGGGGGGTTCCTATAGTACAGATTATACTCAACCTGTTCCGGTGTGTGTGTTTCGCTTCATTGATGTGGGAAACCCCCCTCCCCTCCCCTCTAGATCCGCTGATCCCACTTGTATGGGGACTTAGTTTTCGCTTGTTTCTTACAAGTCCTCGTCCTCTGGGTTGTCCGAAGCCACGGCCGGTACCACGGAACCTTTGTCGTAGCAAAACCCAACACCATCCCGCCCCCCTGCCCGGCCCCTCTAGAGCCCTCGTGTCGCCTCATCTAGTGTGGCCTCATCGTCCAGGAGGGCTTCAGATCTCGACTCACGCCTGAATGCGTGTTGTGATCTGAAGGAGATCAGTTCACCGCCGATCGTTTGCACCCGACACCCCGACCTACAAAACACAGTTCGTTACACTTCGCTCCCACTTCCCCCTTGACAGGCCCAACCACTCCATGATAGTTCGCCGACGCCCCGCCGATGATCGGCGGTCGTCGGTCGATCAACGATCGGGCTCTTGGCTGTGGGGTATTAATTTGGGTATAAAACCGGCCCCCGGGCGAGCGGGGAGACTTAGGAGATTCTTTTCACGCTTCTTCAAGCCGACGTCCTCACCTCAACTTCTCCCCGCTCACCCACCGCCGCTGTGGAGTGGGAGCGAGCGAAATAAATGGAAGCCGGCCCAGTTCATTCATAACTCTCCTCGCCCTAGTCGCCACCGTCCGTCGGCATCGTCAGGGGGGCGCTCGGTCCAGCGCTATCCAGCATCTTAGCTACCAACCCGCCATCTCTCGCTCCACTGGCTCGCGGGCACTGGTGAATGAATGGTACGTCCGCACGGTGAGGAGACCACCCTCCAGCCTATTCATTGATATATTTATTCAAACACAATGAAACCGTTCGGGCGTGAAGTTTCCGTTGAAAGCGCTTGAGTGCAATTTAATGATTTGTTTAGCTTAACGGTCGCCCTATCCTACTTGTGTGACTTGTTTCATCGGGTTTGAGCGGGCATGAGTAAGGAGCGACTATTGGATATCGATTTGGGCATCTCTGGGCTGGAGGCCCTTACCTGATTTACATCCGTTGGGATCGAGTAGAAGAACAGACTAAAGACTTTCGCGAGTGCAGGGGTTACGTTTTAAGCTTTGCGGTGCACTATGTTTGAGTATGGCGAACATTTGTAGCTTATTTGGAACTCAATAGGAAGTTCCAACAGCACTTAGTCTATTTTTTATTTATTATTATTTATACATACTAGTTGACACTCACTTACAAGCTTAAATATTAAAATTACGATCTTACGAACTTAAGAAACACGATCAGAGAGGGACAAGTAGTAAGAGCAGTCAGGCGTGATGAAATGAACAAGAAAAACAGTGCGTGTCAAAAAGAAAAGAAATAAATACTATTTTTGCACCTGTTTGAAGGAAATGTTGAAGTTCAGTACAGGCGATGCACGGTTATAAGCTCTAGTGAATTTTTTTTACGTGCGTAAAGGTTGGGAGAACTGATTTTAGCTGTAAAGAGTTTGAACATAAAGAAAGCCCCAAATTTCAAACGCCTATGATTAAGAGGACGAATACCGAGCAAACGACATTATTACTATTATTATTATTATGAACAACACCCAAGCATGATCGAGAATTCAGGACGGACTAGAGCACAGTACAAAGTTTTCAGGCACCTGACATCGGTGAACTCTTTGGACATTCGTAAGACAAAACCTAACACTCTGAGAGCTCTGCTGATTATCTTCTCTGACATACTGACACCTAAATCAAAGCTCAGAATCTTACACAATAACTAAGACGAACGAACCGCGTCAATTCTGAGGGATAGTGTCCCAATACAGCTTATACGAAAAGAATCGCGGGTCTTTCTTTCGCGAGAACGATATCACATTACACTTCCTAACATTGACCCCGACATTCTATTCCAGATAGACCAACGTTCAAAAATAGCTATCGGGTCCTGCAGGATCTTGCAATCAGAAATGAGTCTAGTTTGTCTAGTTCCACGGAAGTGTTTCTTGCTTAGCTCTTGGCTCTCTTCCTTGCTACAGTGCGTTGCGGAACAGCGGGGCAACACGCGAGTGAACTATGTGAGCTGCTTGACCAGGTCGAGTCCAGACCTGAGCGTAGTGGCTAGTGGCTTCGGAAAGTGACGTTAAGTCATCACCCGACACGATCACCCGGGGCTCCGATACCGTCCAGCGACACACGCAAAACACTCCACATCCGTCAGCGCCTTGGTCCGACTTGGTCCAACCTTTTTTTTTGCCAACTATCACTGGCTGGCTGGCTGACACGCTAAAAAATAGTTCGCACATTCAGCGAAGATTCAGGCTCCAGAGCTGACTTACCTGCTCACTGTTGCTGCTGCTTATCTCAAACGGTCCAACTTATCAACCGGAGATATTAATCGTTATGGCCTCGATTTGCTTGTTGCGTTTCTTACATGTTTGTTTTGCTGGCCACTCCAGAGTGCGTCCTGCAGTTCCGCGCAGGCCCTGCTGTTATATCCGCAGGGCCCTGCTTTTGTGAATGAATTTCGTGGCCACCGTGGCCGGACAGTAAATAATCTGCCCGTGGCCCGTGTGGCCCGTGTGGCCCGTGTGGCCCGGCTGTCGGCTGTCAACAACAAGTTGGTGGTGTGCTTAACCGGTATCGCCTCTCGTCCTCGTATCGCTTCGATTTTTCGCTCCATAAATAGTCCGAAAATTATCAAACCCCGACCGAGAGACACCGGCACCGGCAAAACACACAACGTCGAAGAAGCCCTGGGACCCTACACGCCGTCGGCCAGTCGAGTCGTTGCGAGAGCATCGAGTGTGTGTGTGTGTGGCAGACCTATACGCTGCTGCACACGCTCGGGGCCCGGGGCTCTCTCCGTAGGCCAATTTGTCTCCCGGTGCTCGTCCAGATAGCCGAAAGGTGGGAAAGCTGCCAGCCGCAGCAGCAGGAGGAGTAAGAGAAGTAGGCTGGTGGCGGGGTGCGCAGGGGCCATAAAACAAACGCTCCAATAACACTTTGCCTAATGGATCTTGTTATTTAGACGCGGGACCGTTTGCCTTTCGGTTTTTGGTGTTACTGTCTTCGTGCCCCCAGCTTCGCCGCCGGTCCCGGTACGGTCGGCCGGCCGGTGCCCGGTCTGCTGTGGCACCTGCTCAGACTTTCGGCGACGACGACGACGACGACGAGGTGATCGACGCACGGGATTTGTTGCTGCTGCCGCCGCTTATCGCACCGATCCCGGGCTATCGGGCGCACGAATATGTTCGCACAAAAATGATGACCGTCCCGGTCGGGGAACGACAGCTACACGGCGAGCGAGCGAGCTGAACCGTATCTCTGGACACACCGACACTGACACCACCACGAACCAACGGTGCCAGCCTCGAGCGTTCCAGAATGTTCGAGCATCTGACGGATCGATCTATCGTGACGTACGCGGTGTCCGCAGTGCCGAGCGCAACCTGGGCCCGAGTGGACGGTCGCCAGTCGGTGGTGGAGCCGTCGTAGTGGTGCGTCAAATCTGAACAGCCGAAACCAGCGTCAAAACTTCCGCCAACACACACAGCCAAACATTCCAGAGGTTGAGGACGATCACGCCGCGAGTCGAGAGAGCTCCCCGCACGGGGGCGCGGGCGCTCGGCGCGATAAAATATTAAATGGAGTAGTATCTCGCCCCGCTACCCCACCTCCCCCGCACCCCTAGCAGGGGACGCGCGCGCTCGTCCAGCCCACGCAGCGCGCTGTAACAGATTAAAGCCTAATTTATTATACCAATTCATTAATGAGTTCGAAAGATAGACATAATTTGGTAATTTGGGTGCCAGATAGCGCGTTAACACCTCGCCGGCGCGAACGGTGCGATGGCCCAGGTCCCGGTCATACTTAGCGCCCGAACACACACACACGCAGGCGCACCTGTCATCCACGTCGGTCGGTTCGATTCGTTGGTGCGACACAAGATAGCGGACGCGACGCGTGTGTTGCTGTGCGCCAGGTGCTCAATATCTGCCTGGACTGCTGCACTGCTCTGACTAGGCTAGATCGCATTGCGGACCAGCTACGGTGGACTGCAGACTTCTCGAACATCACCTCTGGATCGCCATCTACGGTACGCGCTCCTCGCCGAATTCCCGGGCCACACGAACCGAACGATCGTCCGAGAGGTGTGAGATATACTTCCTCGCCCAGTCACATATTAAGCGATAAACGATTTAATTTATTAAATTTCTTTCTCGGAAACCGGATCCGACGGTGCGACGACGACGACGACGATTAGCATGATGTTTCGACCGCCGCCGCCGACGGGGAAGGAAGATCAGGGTCGGCTTGGGTCCCGGGTCCCAGGTCTCGACAAGCTCAACCCCGGTTCCCCGGGTGTAAATGGATAGAGCGTGTGCATTATGTTACCGCTCGGCCTTCGCGTTCCGCTTCGCTTCGCTAAGCCCACAGCGCGTTGCTCGGGTTCCTCCTGATCGGCGATGACGAGACACGGAGGGCTCTCTCTCGCCAGACGGGACGCCCGGGACGGTCGATATCGATACGGGCAACGTGTGATCGAACCGGAACCCCGAAAGGTAACGAATGCATCGGCTACGGCCCGGAGCATCTACGATCCTCTACGGTACCTACTACTTCTTGATGGTCGCCGCCGTCTGTCGCCGGTCGTCGCGTGGACGTGGACGGACCACGGGAAAACACGGACACCGCAACACCGAAATTTATGACCATTTTTAACGGAACAAAATGCTTTGACACGTTCACTAATTTATTGTAGTTGACTTTTTATTATGTTTATATTACCATAAAATGTTTGTTTTGGACCCTTTCAGCTCGCGGCGAACTGGGAGGAGGACTTGGACGCGGCGGCCTTTGGGCGAAGGATAGCGCCTCATAGAGAGTGAGGACCAGCTCGATCGCGCTGAGATCCCACCGAGTCCGACCCGGCGGCACGGTGCGTTTGATCATCGCAGGTAATCTCGGTCCACAAACTCTCGTACGACTTGATCACACGCGACCCGTGTGGTGGGGGCCGCTTAAGGCGGCACTCCACATCCAACCGTCGTCATCGTCGACGCGATGCGAATCCACGACGGATGCGTCTGCGGTTAGCAACCAAACGCGGACCAACGAGGCTCTGGAATTCGGTTCCGGAAGCACTAGGTTTAGAGGCACCCGGCGCCAGATCTTCCGGTTCCGGGTTCGCGAAACCAAGATGTGGGAATCCTGGAAGTTCCCCACATCGAACCATGAAGCTGCCCCTGCCTGACCCTGAGGAAGCAGCTGAGGAACCCGAGCACCGCACCGCGAAGCCCAGAGGCTGGGGCGTCAGGTCCGCCTGTCCGGATCTTCCGATACTCGGCCGGCGGGCGATTACGTGTCGGCAGCTGCCGGCGGTGGCGGCGGCGGCCCACTCGAGGTGTGCGCAATTAGCATAGCGCTTCCACGGCGGCTTCGCTTCGCTTCCCACCGGAAGTGGCTATTTCCGCTACTTCCTTCCAACCACCACCCTCCACCTTCCGCCGTCGCTGGCGCCCGCGACCTTGAACGGCGAGTGACCGGCACGGGGCCGGCCGCGCTAACGAACGTCCCTCCGGGCCGGAAGAAGCACCCCGCCGCCTGGGCTTTCACGTCCGGCGAGTTCCGGAACGGAACGGTCCGTCCCATACACAAACACACACACACACGTTCGCTCTTCGCAGCGCTCTTATTATTCAATCAAATTAAACCAATTTATATCAATGAAACGAGATTTTCAGTTTTCATCGTCGGGCGGCGGCATTCCTCGGCGGCCCCAAGAGACGACCAAGAAGACCAACAACAAGTGGCGGAGAAGGAGGAGAAACACAATACGAAAATAGGCGAAGGCTGGGGAGTAGGAGGCCGAAAGCGAAGCGAGGCCGAAAAAGGCGTGTGGGCGAACTACATCAGACACAGGCCACAGGCCACAAACAAGAGGCCGGGTGGAACCAGCACCTTAAAACAATCGACGAAGCGATCGGGTGGAAGAAGGAAACCGCGGCGGCGGCCATCGAAATCAGAATCGAAACATCAAAAAACCCCGCTCGCCCAGAGCCGGGGATTCCTAGGGGAAGCGCGCTTTCACCGACTTTCATCTTCCGCGTTCTGACACCTCGCCGCCCTGGAAGCTGGACCGACTAGAGGTGGCTAGGCGACGCTAGGAGGCTGTCAGATCGAAGATCCGCACCAGACAGTCGAAGATCCGGTCAAGGTGGCCAAGTTACTATCGAAGCAGTGAGTGTACTAGGCTGTTCAATAAGTTTGTATGTTCGATAAAAAGGACACATGTTGATGGTTTGAAACACATTTCATCATTCAGTATGACCTTCCGGAACATCAATACACTTGTTCCAATGAGACTCCAACTTATAAATTCCATCTCTGAAGTGAGAAACTGAAAGGAGTTCAAAATACGCTTCCGCAGCTGTTAAGACGTCATCATTCGATAAGAAACGCTTTTCACGCACGATTTTTTTTAAGTTTGGAAGTCGCTTGGGGCCAGATCTGTTGAAAACGGTGAATACTCCACCAATTTGAACTTTAATTCATGGATTTTTGCCATTTCTGCATTGAGTGCATTGTTCCATTTTTAGCGAACGCGGCACCCATTTTGCAAACAGCTTTCAGGAACCCAAAACTTCACTCAAAATATTGCTTATACTGCTCAATTAGATGGCTAGGCCTTATATCAAATCTGTTTAGGTAATTCAACGATTTTCCAATACGATGTCCGGTATCTTTTCTACGATTTTAGGTCTTGTGTCTGTTTCTGGACGTTCTTGACGTGGATCGTCTTGAAGCTACTACGACCACGTTTAAGCTCAAAAACCCTTCTTTTAACCACCTCATTAAAGTTGAAGAGTCCTTATACACTTTCAATATTTGTTCATAATTTTCCTTTGCTTTTAAACCTTTCAAAAATACAAATTAAATCACTGCACGAAACTAGAATTTTTCCATTGTAAAAAATACTGTGACATGTCGATACTTTTAAGGTTTACTAAAAAAAAGTGAAACAACCGATTGAAATGAAACTTCACATACGTTCATATGAAGAGTGTACCAATAAAACATAAAAAAATTAGGCGTCGTCGCACTTTGTTCTCTAAAAGTCGCCTGCAAAGGGATTTTTTTTTTGCAGTTTTTGGAAAGTTGGATCGCGCTGTGGAATCACTTTTCACGTCTTATCAACTGGAAATGCCCGAATCACCCGCACCCCGGGCTGGAACCTCAGGGGCTCGCCTGAGACCAGCCGGCGGAAGGCTGCTGGGTACTGCTGCCAATAAGCTTGTTTCTGCATGTGTGTGCATGGAGCACTCTTTCACAGGCCTACACCTTGTTTGCTCGTCGTTGCCCGTTTGCTCCGTTTCTGTTTTCGTTGGCGTCGGTTCGGTTTTTTGTTTCGTCTTTCACCATTCACCCCCGGTTATCTCATTACTGCCACCTTACTGCCTCCTTCTCTCTCTCTCTCTTTCTCTCTCTCTCTCTCTCTCCTCTTTCTACCGCCTGCCAGGACCCGGTGGTGGAAAGTGTTTCTAGTTCCATGTTCCAGATTACGGCCGGTAATCGATCATCTTGATAAGCCCCGTGCGCTGTGCGCACAGCGTCAGCATAGCCTCTCGCGGGTCGCTGCGCGCTGCTGTGTCGTGTCGTCCTTGCCCACACACACACGTGCGTGGTCAACTGAGGCAGGTATGTTGTAGGACCGGCGCAGGAACCGTTGGAGAACCATCAGGAAATTAATGACACTTGTGGTTCGGTGGCGGAGGTCTGGTTGAGCGGGTCCTGGACCCAAGCCGGCCGCGGTTTAGAGATTTATCGCCCCGGCCACAGTCCTCCCGCCTGGGCGCAGTCCAGCCGATCCAGCCGATCCAGCCGATAACCGCCCAACAGAGAGTCTGAGCCCGAGGAAGTGATCTGGTCCGGGCGCGCGCGCACCGGGATCTATTAACATGAGCAGCAATGCACACACACACCGCGCCTGACCGCGTTCTATTCCGCTCGCGTTACTGCGGTCCCCGGAGATTAGATAAGTTGGAGGTCCACACCCCGGGCGGGAGAGAGAGTGAATTAATAGAGATGCCTGAGCTTGTAAATGCTGCCTATTTACGAGATCGCCCGATATAGCGAGGCCCGGGTGTGGTCTGGATGCGACTTTTTGCACTAATTGGCTGCGCACTCTCTCGGAGTGTACACCGCGCAGAGTAATTAGTAACCGAAAACACGTTGCTGATGCTGCTGCTGAAGAGGTGACTAGTGAGAAAGACTTGTGAGAGAGACTGAGCGAAAAATGAGGACATCGTTGGACCCGTGGTGATGTTGTGATGGGTTCGAACCAGAAAGTCGCCGTCCGATCGTCAGCGCCGAGCCCGGCGACCTTCAAGCCTCGGGTTAATATCTATATAATTTGTTTGACTCTTTTCTATCGGCTTTTTTTTGCGCGCGCGCTCGCGCACAAACCCCAAGGCTGCGAGCTATAATTATGACTAAATTTTGCTGCTGCTCCTGCTCCTGCTTCTTCGCGGTGTGCTGTGCGATTAGCCCTGCCCTGGTTGACGACCGGGGTCCGTCTCCGTCTCCGTCGGGACCGGAAACTCATCACCCGGCATCGCTGCCGGGCCCCAGGACACTCACTCAACCGTCGGCCCCGAGTGACACCACCCCGAAAAAGGCCCCCCTTTTCGTTGTCGTCGACCAGATTGGCGTCAGCAGCGGCAGCATTCGGGCAAGAGACGAGACGCCACCACCACCGCCCGGTAATTAATGAAACTGATCATTATGATATTACAGGTTTCTTCGGGGTGCGCCCGGTCGTCGCTCGCCGCCGCTCTAATGCTAGGCGTTTTTGCCAAAAAAAAAACACAGGGGAGCCTGAGCCCGAGAGCGGCGCACCGGAAGTGCTCGACTAGCTGCCAGTTAAATGGGCAGCCCACAACAACAACCACAACAGCAGCAATCGGAGGATCGGGATCGGGTGGCTTTCGAAGAACTGGACCCCCCCCGAGGAGGCGGGAGAGATCTCGAGAAGTGATCGGCTAATGACCCAGAGTCCGGGTCCGGACCGGAGCGATTGAAGACCCTCGGTGACTTCCGGACGGTGACTTGCAGCGGAACCTCGCGATTGAGTTATCGTTCGTCGTGGTGCGCAACGCACAGCCCCATAAAGTGCGCACCCGGCTACAGAGGTTAGTTGGTGGCCGTAACTCAGGAACGTGAGCGTACTTCCCCCGCGCGCTCGCCCGACCATATACTACTAATCCTCTTCCTCACATACCAGGGATCACACATACGGCACATACGCCCACCGGATACGCCGACCGGCTGACACATGTGGCCCGGGTTCCTGTGGCCCGGGTTCCTGTGGCGACCGGAGATCAGAGAAGGAAGGCCCCAAACACGCGTCGTCGTCGTCCCGTCCTGCGAATGCGCGCTGCACTCGCGCGCGCAATCAAATAAATAAAAGTACCCGCGGGTGGAGGGGGGTATTATTTGAAATTTCAATTAGAGACGAACAAGCCCACGCTGACGGTCGCGTGCGGATGCCATCATTCAGGCGGCAAGACGACCCGCCGCGGCCCAGCCACTCCCAGTCCCTCGCAAGCCGGCTCATCCAAGGGACGTGCCTTATGCCGAGTTGGCTTTAGGCCGCATGTTTATAGGGACCCGCCGACCCGCGACCTGTCACCTGCCTGGGAAGGGGGGCCTGTGTGGCCTGTGCCTGTTTATTTACTGTTCACTGTTGTTGTTGTTGGCTTTGTTTCCTTTTCGCCCTTTTTTCGCTGAGATTTAACTGAGCGGAGTGCTTGTGTGGCTGGCTGGCTGGCTGGCTGGGGATGGCGTGCTTTCTTAATCTTAACCATTTCTTAGCATTCGGCCGAAACGATTGGCTAATATCTTTATCATTTTTACGATTTCACGCCTCTGCTGACGGCGTGTTCTGAGTCCGATGTCTTGCGGTCCCGCGAAACCGCGTGTGGAGCAATGAGTAGTGAAGCTGACGGTCGGAATGGGATGCCTGGGGGTGCTATTACAATTAGTCACTAGAGTGACGCCGGTTACAAGAGCGAACCTTATGGTGTAACGGTGCCACTTGTACAATTGGAGACCGGGGGATTTCAACAACTTTTCTGGTGCTTCTGTTGAAAGGCTGTGGGCCTCAGAGTGTAGCACGGACATACCGGTAATCGGATTAGAAGTTGCGAGCGAAGAGTTGCGGTCTTCGACGTCCGGTTGCCGTCAGGATTCAATGTAAGCTTAGATGCAGGCAGTAAACATTTCGGCGGGAACACTCGATGGAGCTTTAGTGCCGGATGTATCGCATACGTGCTGTTGAAGTTGTTCGCCACGCAACTTCAGTGACACTCCATGGAGCATGGCGGCTCTAGACGCTCCGGTGCAAGTCAAATGATTTTGTAGATCGTTAGCTTCCAACGATACCCAAGCCAGCCTGTTGAGCTTCCATTAAACCTGCTGCTGATGAGTAATATCTCGAGTGGAAAAATATTCACCAAAGACAGTACAAAGTGTGCCGATGGTGCTCTAAGCTCTTGAAACGTATCAGCCACTTCACTACTTATTGACCGCCGTGCCATACTGGGGGAGCCACTTGATTTGACATTAATCTGTAATGTCAAATCGTTTGCGCTTATGTCAAAACGTTTATGAGTCCGCGAAGACGTAAAACTGAGCGTAAACACTGTTGTCAAACGCTTTGTTTACAAACAGAGCACAATATGAGTTCTTATTTGCTGGTACAGCAACAAAATCAAAAAAACAAAACGAAAAAATTATTCAGAAATCAACTTACCACTTCGATTTCTATTTTCTCGGGCCAAAAACACGAATGTAAACACGTTTGACATTTCAGCGATAACTTTTTTTATATTTTAAGCCTACCACACGAAGCATAAACGATTTGACATTATAAATTAATTTCACTCCCCAGATACTAGGCTGTTCACTCAGTTCTGCGCCTCGATACCAAAGGGCGCTGCTATGAGTCCATTTTTTTTGTTGGATTGATACACTCTTCAAATGAACGTATGTGAAGTTTCATTTCAATAGGTCACTTTTTTTTACAAGCCATTAAGTATCGACATGTCACAGTATTTTTTAGAATGGAAAAATTCTAGTTTCGTGCAGTGATTTAATTTGTATTTTTGAAAGGTTTAAAAGCAAAGGAAAATTATGAACGAATGTTGAAAGTGTATAAGGACTCTTTGCCTTCAATTTGGGTGGTTGAAAGAGGGGTTTCTGATTTTACACGCGGTGGTAGTAGCCTTTAAGACGATCCATGTCAAAAACGTAAAAAACAGACACAAAACCTGAAATCGTAAAAAAAATACAGGATATCGTATTTGAAAACCGTCCAATCACTGACAAAAATTAAGTACAAGACCTAGCCAATTCATTGAGCAGTGTAACCAATATTTTGACTGAAGTTTTGGGTTCGAGAAAGCTGTTTGCAAAATGGGTTTGCAATCTAAAGTGAAAATGTCATTAAAAAAGCAACACCTATTAGCACGCCATTCTTTGGCCGCAGAAGTGCGACGAGCGTGCGTTATCAAATGTTTCAATAATTGAACTGGGCACATTTCGATAGCGAAACATTCTCACCTTCGGAGCGTGTGTGTCAGCAGGCAGCATCCAGAATGGACCAAACCGCCCAACACCAACGGCAACGGAGCCCAACCTAAAAAACCCGTTTACCATTGATATCTGGCCGCTCTCGTTTATCTAGTTGACAGGGCCCCCGGGTGGAGCTTTTCGCACGTCATTTCGGCGTTCGAAATGGAATAATAATTTGTGGCTGATAGGCGATAGCAGCAGCAACAGCAGCAGCAGCAGCAACGGAAATGCTAATGGTTAGGCCGATTAGGCTAAAACAACAAACGTGGCCCCCAGCCCCGAAACGAATCGCGCCGCGGGAATGCATAGCAGCAACCACGGCGGCGACGGCGGCGACAAAGTGTGTAAATAATCGTCCGTGGCGAACGCGAAGGCAAATTGAATTAAACCATACACCGATCGGGTACCGCTGTTACGACAGACCGACCTAGAGTGAGAGATTGCGGGAGAGCGGTAGGGGTGTAACCAATCAATCCTATCGAGACGGGTTCTGGGTTCGCACCTCGCCTCGAAATGAAATGAGTAGCCGACACTGGTGAACACCGCGTAAGAAAATTGGTTAAAAAGCGAGGGAACGAGGTAGCTATGTAGTCCACCCTTAAAGGGACTCTGAAAAAAAGGGTGAGGGGTGTTGTGCGGTGCCTAATAACAATTCCACCACCATCAACATGTGAAAAAGTTAGGGGTTCGTTGTCAATTCCGGACCCCAGTACTTCGACCAGTTTCGACCAGTTTTGTTTACGATTTTTCAGCATCCTCGGCGCAACGGACGTGGACAAGGACGTGGAACATGGCAGAGACCTATCGGCAGGCACACGTACCAAGTGTTTCACCTTCTTCCCCGTCAGTGACGAGTGTTTATGGTATGTGCGGCCCGAAAAGTCAAACCAATCCGCGAGCGAGCGTCATGGCCTCGTGTGAGGCTCCGTCTTATCGTGACGTTCGGTTCAAAATGAAGACATAAAGTTGAGCGCTGTCCCTCTGGTTTTCCCTCTCTCTCTCTCTCTCTCACACTCGTTCGCTTCAAGAAGACCCGATGCCCAAGGCAGCCAAAGGCAGATCATGTGGCGCGGACTCGCGCGTCTCTTTTTATCTTCATCGCAGCAACTTCCCAGGTCCAAGCAGCACATCCCAGGTCTGGGCAGCCGATAAGCCGGAGGCATCATCGCATTCGGCCAAACGTGTGGATGACCCTCCGGTGCGGGGTGCTTTAGATAGGCGAAAACTGAAACGAGTCGACGAGACTTTTGGCACAAAATCATAAAGCTTACCTTTATCAGTGCCAGTGTGGGGCGCGTTCGGCCGACGAAGAAAATGGTTTCAAAGCCGTGCTCGACCCACGCTCGGGCTGCCTGCCTCGGACAGTCTGCGGAGTCCTACATACACACACACACATACACGTCAAATTTACGAGCGAACGCGAATTTTTACGAGCAAACTTATCAGAGTTTATTAAATAATGTCATTTGCGCGTGGGGGCTCCGGCTCCGACTCCGGCTCCGGTTTGGTATTAGCATAACGCAAACACTTCAGTGCTCGCTGTTCGCACTCTCGCTCCTTTGGCTCCTTGACGGCCTTGGGCCGCGCTTGCCATCAACGCACATTTGATGAGGTGTGTTGACACTTGGCACTCAGTTGGACACCATAATTTGAAGACCACATATAGCGTTAATGATCCCCGGTACATGGTGGAAAGGGGGAGAGGGTAGGGAGTGGCGTAAGTGATCATAAACGATCGGGCTTGGCGGGAGGGCCCCCAAGAGCCCCGAGCGAACAGGAGTTCGCAGGAGTTCGAGCAGGAGGTAACATTTCGCCGATACTTTAACCGATTAAGTCCATAGGCAGTGTGTTTATTCCGCTACTCGCAGGTTCGCTGATCGTTACGTGCGCTGCCGGCCCGGCCGTTGCGATAACTATCTATAGCAGCCACTAAGGCAATGGATTGGGCTTGGGGTAGGAGCAACTGAGTCCTATGGCGGAAGCTATGGAATGGAGGTTTTATCAGCTAAATGAAGACAGCGAACGCCGCACTGGTTGGCAGTCACTGAGTCACTTGATACCTGGATGACCGAAACACATTTGGATTGTCGCTTAAATGTGTCTCGTTCAGACTAAGCTCGGAGTCATGAAGATCGCCTAGGTCACCTACGATCCACATTGCCGAAGTCCACATCGTCCAAGTTCAGTGGGGCATTTAGTCTGGTCACGAATGGTTGGCAGATTAAGTATTGCATCGTCCGTGTAACGAATTGGGTAACGAGGAATGGCAACACTGACATCACGAATAAGAATGACCCAAGAACCCAAGCCTTTTGATGCCGTCACCAGGCGTCGGTATAAATAGCACCAACTTGATGACCTTTGCCAAGGTACGAGAAGTGTACGAAGTCGACCAGGTTTATTGTACTTTAGGCGTCCATGCAGAAAACCGTGCTGATCTGGCGTGGTTTTTTTTGTATAGGTTGCTCTTACAGCTTTTTTCTACACAGATCCATGATTGTTTCCATGTGGACAGAAAGACTCCCCGTCGAAATTGATCGATCGTCGCGACACCGATCGTGGCTGCTAAACATCAGGACATATAGAGGAGCCAACATCGACTCAGATCACCACCTGGTTGGCGCAGTTATTCAATGTAGAGTAACTCGCCCAAGTACACCGCCTTAATACGGACTCGGCCAGTGGACACTGTCTCCCTGAGGGCAACGGCGACTCTCACGTTGAACGACAGTGATCTCTTTACCATCCGCTACTCAACCATTTCTTTAGGAGAAAGAATCCGACCACGGCCTGCTGCTCACCAGAGGTACAACTTGTTCGGTAATGACTGCAGAGGTCTACCTGGATACCTGGATCTTGATGGACTTGGTATAGGGTCCCTGCGGGACAATCGTGGTTGCAGAGTCCGGTGAGGATGCAGACCTAGTGCCAGTGATTAGCGGCGGCAGTGATGGACAAACGTTCACTTCGATACTACTCACTACGAATACTAGCTGACATGGTTTGTTTGGCAGTTTCACTGCTACTGCTCTGCTCGAGGGATTGCAGTATTGCGGCCTCCTCCAAATAACGTTAAAATAAAAATCCATTTTTGCGATTCTTCAACTCTGTTCGTCAAGCCTGCAAAGTAATGAATTGTCGTATATTTCTGCACACTACATAGAATCACCCACATGATTTGTTTTTTTTTGCCGAGCTTTGACACCTTGCGTTATCCTTTCGCACTCCCCTCGCTGGTAGTTAACCTGGTTTAGGTTAACCTTCAAATGATTTGTTACAACTACTGCCTCGATGGTGTCAACTGAAGACGAGTCATTTCAAGAACGAGGGACCAACCAGACCCAAATGTTCAGGTATGCAGCCAGCCGTGGACTCCGAGTGGGCAACGAGTGTTGATCGTTCGTTGAACCTTCTGAAGATGGTTCGGGTTAAGTCTGTTTAGTTTTATTGAGACTATCGTGCGATTCCTGGAGCCGATTCAATCACAACAATCTTGACCACCGCTAAAGTTATCAGGTTCTCCGGCGCTGTTCGCTGTGCCAAAGCCGCGCCAAAAGCTATGCAACACGCGTGACGCGCGTAACTATGTTCCCCTCTGTGCCGGTTTGCTGGAATAGGCGAAAATTGCGTGGCGCTGCGTGAAGTGTGAAATCATGGCCATTCGCAGGTGACGAAGGTGACGTGCCAGTGACACCATAAACAAGCCGAAGCGGCGGCGCGCGGGATGATGATTAAAGTTCACAAAAAGAGAACACAAAAAACAAAAAAACCAGCGGAGCTCACACACACACACGGGTGCATATTTTAAAGCAAATAGCGGTAGGCGCAACACCGCCGGACCCCAATGGAAACCATAACTTTTTTTTTTTACGCACGTCTCCATTTGGGTCGGAAAACAAACAGCCGACCAAACGGTCCAGCCGGCCAGCCCAGGCGGAAAATGCCCAGCCCGTTGCCCCCGGTCTCCCTTTCTGAACAAACTGAACACTCGGACTAACAAGATGCAAGGTGAGAAACAAAATATGCATAAACTTCTGCGCTAGGGGCGCCTAGATAATAAGGCTCGGGGCTACGTAGGGTGACCAGTGCCTGGCGGTGCGGTTGGGAAACACGAATTGCGTACGCAACAGACCTCTGAGTAAGCTTCCAGTAGGCTTCTACCGCATTACCTGGCGACCAAGTGGTGATCCCTGGTATAGGGACTCACCAGAAAGCGGCAAAGACCTGGTCGTAGGTCTCGCAAAACGTAATCAATTTCCGGTCGCCAAACTTCACCGACCGATGAAGCCGATGGTCGTTAGTTGTGGCAGCTTGGAGCAGGTCGTGCCAGTTCAAGGGTAGACCAGCGTAGTCGTAGCCTGGGCACCCTATTCTAACGCACCCTGAGAGAGGCACCGCAATTAAAACCGAGAAAAGCAAAACACCGAACAGACGAAAATTATACAAACAAAATGTACCAAGCCCCGC